>NW_012138525.1:579808-671831 GCF_000956105.1 Propithecus coquereli
GGCCATCAGCCCCCTTTCCCGGAACACAGCCCTGGTCCCCGTCAGCGCCTGCTCTGGCTCTTGCTGCCTTGTAGTCCTTGGTCCTTCAGACCAGTCAGGCCCCTTGGCAGCCAGGAACACCCGACGGCTGCCTGTTGCCCTCAGATGAAGTCCCAGGATCTGGCCCGGCCCTGTCCCCCTCTCCTCCTGCTCACTCCAGACTCAGGGCCCTGAGTCCGCCAGCTCCTGCCAGCGGCTGCAGAAGATCGCCACAGACTTGGTGGCTTCAACACCACACATCCGTCACCTGCAGCTCTGGAGTCGAGACTGCAATGGGTCTCCCGCGGCCTGAATTCAGGCGCGGGCAGGGCCACGCTCCCTGGCTCTAGAAACACCCACATTCCTCGGAGCGCGGCTCCTCCCTCGGTCTCAAAGCCAGCAGCATCTTCAGTTGCTCTCTGACCTCTGCCTCCCACATCACAGCCGCCCTCCTTTCACCCAGCAGAAGTGGCACCTTCATAACGTCACAGCTGCAGACACAGGAGCCAGAGAGACACTGGCGAAGGGGCCTGGGGAGAGACGGCACAACCAGACCCGCAGAGCTCTGAAACTGCCTCGGTGCGGGGGCCTTGTCGTGACAGAATTTGCTCCACGAAGGGCAAGAAGAAAAATTCTCTGGGAATAAAACACGGCCTCCCTGGATGCCGCACTGCCTTGGACCTCCTGGCCCCAATCCGCTGCCTGACCCCAAGCATAGCCTCGGAGACCAGTGTGGCCAGCCCCTGCCATGAACCGTTATCCGGAGAGCCTGGACCTGGCAGAAAGTGTGCAGCATCTGCGTGCTTGGAGGATTCGATCCATTTGACCTCGCGGTAAAGCAAATGACCGTCACCGAGGCCAAGTCTGCTAAGCAGCAGGTCCGCTCAGCCCCGGACCGTGGGACATAATTGCAGACCGAACAGCCGCAGCGAAGTCCCAGCTGCAGAAGTCCTCCGTCCTCCTCAATTCCCTCCAGTGGGAGCGTGGAAGTTTTTCTGCTTTTGAGCAATCAATGCTGGAGCCGGCTCTGTGCGTCTCTCCTCCCCGGCTGCCAACGCGGGCGTTTTTGTGCAAGTCACTGAGCGTCAACCTGACAACGTTCCATCGAGCGCAAAAGGCTCTCGCCACTCCTGATTACTTCAGAGAAGGTTTTCCAATTGTGCTATTGGCTTAAAAATTGTATTTCACGTTACTGGGGTGAAAGGCGCTCCCGTCGCTGCGTTATCCACTGCAGAGTATTGTCCAAAATCGATACTGAGAACCCTCTGACTCTCTTGGCTGCGCTTCATGGAAAAGCACATTTCAAGATGGTAAGAAACTGTTTTATCACAAGGCAAATAATAATTGCACATATTTCAACAACCTGTTGCTACCTTCCTGCATAATTTCATCACGGATGTAAACACACCCCCTGCTGCTCATCCAGCGATATCCTGGCGCACCCGCCTCTGCTGAGGCACAAAGGGGAGTGGACAGGCCTGACCCTGCTTTCCCCCCCGGGCACCACGCGGGGTCCGGGCAGCCTCCGGGAAGTGGACAGCAGGCTCAGGGGGGCGAGGAGGTGGCCGCCGCTGAGGAAGGGTGTGTGAGCCTGACTCGCTGGGGGTGGGCTGCGCTTGCTGCCTGGTGGTCTGCAGACTCGCAGCCGGGGCAGGTGCTGGGGCGGGATGGGCCTTCATTCCCTGAGGGGTGGGGGGGTGCGGGGAGAGATGGCACAAGCCTCGCAAAGCTAACCGGGTTAACCGCCCAGAGGAGAGAGAGGCATGGAGCCAGCTTGCTCCACGTCCCCGGCTTGGGTCGCTCTTCCAAACTCTCCATCCCCGTTCGCTTCCCAGGAACCCCCGCCTCCCCAAGCAGGACTTGTCAACCGAAAACACTTGCGGCGTAACCACAGATCCTCCCCCACCCCCACCTTCCTGGTTGGTTGGTTTGCTGTCTTGACATGTAAAATCAAATTCCTGCACTAGCTTTGGAAACCAGTCTTTAAAAAAGCAGCTCTCTGAAGCGGTGGGCACATCACGTCGCAAACAACCATGGCTGACCCACATTTCAAGGCCAACAAATATCATTAGAACCAACCCAACTATTTCATAACACGCCAATAATTAGCCTGATCAAGAATCTTCACAAACAGGCCGGGGACGGCGGCTCACACCTGCAATCCCAGCACTTTGGGAGGCCGAGGCAGGAGGATCACTTGAGGCCAGGAGTTCAACACCAGCCTGGGCAACGTTGGGAGACTCCATCTCAACAAAATATATATTGAAAAAATTAGCCAGGTGTGATCTCACACCGGTGACCTCAGCTACTCAGGAGGCTGTGGCAGTGCCCTGAGCCCTTAGAGTCCAGAGTTGCTGGGTCCTTGCCCAGCTCCAGATGTCATTGCAGGTTAACTGAGCATTGCTCCAACACCAAAGCGACCCCACTCCACCCCAGACCAGCCAGGGAGGTTGTGCAAAGACCCCGCCTGCTGGCAGCTGGACGCAGGGGCACCTGGGGGTCCCTGCAGGCCCGTGTGGCCTCTGTGTACACACTACAGCTGCCACCAAGCGACCATCTCTGGTGCACAGAGCATAGGGAGGGCCTTGGGAGGCTGCCGGACACCCCGGTGGGCCCAGGCTTTGGGGAGCAGGGTCACCCTGTGAGGCAGGGGCAGTGCACCTGGAGGTCAAGGTGGAGCCTCAGAGGGCCACGAGCTGGGTTCTGCCTAGTTGCCTCTGCCTGACCCGTATCTCTGGGCAAGAGTCTTTGGTCCACCTGCAAAGTGGAGCTGGGCAAGTCACCATCCCCACTGCAGGGTTGTGAGGACGACCTGGGTTCCTCATGTGGGGAGAAGCTGACTCCTGGCCCTCCTCTTCCTCACTGCAGGGCAGCCACTAGCTCCAGGACATAGCAATAGCTTTCTAAGAGCCCGGAGGCAAAGGTGTCAGCAGCGACCCAGGCAGGACGGCCACCACACAGCTCCCACTCTGCTCCTAAGCAGCACTCTGGCACCCAGAGACTTCAGGAAGATTAAGGTGAAAACTCCCTTTTCCAGCCAGAGCTGTCGGAGGAGAGGGGTTGCCATGGCAACAGCATCTCGCCTATTTACTTGAGTTCAGAGTCAGGGGCGGGTACAGAAACCAGCAAGGCCAACACGACGTCCCCTTCGTCCCCTTCGCGTTTACCAACAAGCGCTTGTGTGGGGCCGAGGGGAGAGAAGAGGTGTTTTAAAACTCGCCAAGAGAATCCACTTAGGATTTGTTTCTGCTCTTTGAACCGTGCACCAAGCCTGGCTTTGACTGATTCATTGCCAAAAGGCAACATCGGATGCTTGGCAGCCGTGCAAACTGAAGGGCAAGGCCAGCACGAGCTCTTCAGCGCCAGCCGCTCTTCTGGGGAGACCGGAGGCAGAAACGGGGGTTGGAGCCCAGTGCACCGACAGTCTGGGCCACGGCGGTGGGGGGAGCAGAAGCCACATGCTCGATGCCTCCCTGGCCGCGGAGCTCCTCGGACGGGACTTGCAGTGAGTTTGCAGCCTTGTGTGAGCATCGAAGGTACACAGGTGTGTCTAGAATGTAAATACTTATGTATGCTATGTACATGCGTACATGTGAGTACACGCACACACACACACACACACACACACACACACACACACACAAGCATTCAGAGCACCCTACTCATCAGGGTCTGCGCCAGGCACCCAGTGCGGGAACTGAGACACATGGCTTCATGGCATTGCCGTTGGTGGGGCTCCCACAGTGGGTCAGTGAGACTCGGTGACAGGCTGTCGGCCAGCATTCTTGGTGCAGGGCAGTGCTCGTGAGCAAACTGCAGTAATCTCCCCACTCCGGGCTGAGACTCCACCTGCTGCGGGCCTGGGAGGAGGCCTCACCTTTTCTGCAAGAGCATCCTGCAGGGTCCTACCTTGCAGGGCCTGTCCAGGTGGCCATCATCCCTGTCTGTAGGTGGGGAAACTGAGGCCCAGGCCTCCCAGAGCCACCCTAGAGGGTCTCATAGGACACTCCTCCCCGGCAGACAGGCTGGGGCTAACACAGCCAGTGCTCGGCAGCCTGTGGGCAGTGGTGCTGAGGGCAGCGCCGCTTTCATGTCCCGCGAGGCTACGCATGCCCACCCCGTGTCCAGCATCTCATTTTACTTCAGAAACACCTGGGAGGCACAGACCAGGAGAAACAGTCCCCAAGTGTATGCCTGACCAGGGACCGGGTACAGCCACGTAAGGAGCTCCTGCAGCTTACTAACGAAAGACAACCCAGGGAAAAGCAGGCACAAGACTCGAACTCAGAGTCTATGAGGGAAGATTCAAGAATGGTCAATGCATGCCTGAGAAACCACTCAGCACCCACAGACCCCTGGGAAACGCAGATGAACACCAGGACGCGACCTCAGGGCTTGCCCGCTAGCACGGCCAACGACAAAGGCCCGGCCACGCCAGGTGTGCTCAGGACGTAGCCGGAGAGCTCATAATACGGCACAACCACTTTGGAAAACCATCGGCGGTTTCTTATCAAGTTGAGCGTGGAGCTGCCTCATGACCTGGCAGTTGCACTGCTAGGCTTTTACCCAGGAGAAACGACGGATGTCCACACAGAGCCTGTCTGTGAACGTTCACTGCAGGCGCATTCATTACGGCCAAGCCCTGGGGGCACGTGTCCCTAACAGGGGGACGGCTACACAAACTGCGGGCTGGGTATGGCACCAGAGGAGAGGGACTAGGGCGCCCAGAAGCCGTCCAGGAGGCCCCAGGGGCAGGACCTGGCTGTCGGTGGATTCCCACCTTCCACACTCAATCAGCTGTGGTAACGGAGCGGGTCCATCCTGGCTCAGCCGGTCCCCACTTAGCCGCAGGGTTTCAAAACCCCACAGGCCTGGCCCAGCAGCTGCCCCGCAAGGCACTGCACGGTGTTCGCGCTCAGACGGTGGCTGGAACGACCAGAGGACGTAGCTCCCACGTCGATTCCAGTCCTGGGCCGCCATCGTTCCAGCCTGTCAGGCCACACCCCACTGCTGAGCACGTCCCAAGCCCTCCACAGATCTGCCGAGTGAGGACAAGTGAGCGTCTGGGCTGCTTTGTCCTGTGCCCGGAAACAAGTGCCCATGGATGTCGTAGATAGTTGACCTTCGTGACCTTGATCTCTCTGGGCCTGACTTTCCACCTGTGAGATGGGCAGGTGGAGGCAGGTGGTCCCCAAGTGTCCTCCTCCAGGACCCCCCAGACCCCAGCAACGGTCCTCGTCACAGACAGATCACAGGCCCCCAGCCAAGCGAGCACAAACAGGCCCTGTTGTCACCGATTCTCCAGCCAGGGACCTCGGTGGCAAAGTCCTCTCCTGCCAAACTATTTGCCCCCCTCGGATTAGGACGAATTCAACGCACTCTCCAAGTGATCAAGAATGACTTTGCTTTGCAATGAACAGCCTCATCAAAACCACGTTGCTGTATTTAATCTAGAATTAAACTGTTTGATGTTCGAGGTCTGGTGTGCGCACTTCATGAAAGATTGATTGTTTTCCTCTATGAGGCCACGACGACTAATTGTTCGGTGCTGTTTTATAAATGCTGCAGGAGAGAAAGCTTATTAAGGACATAGCCCCATTCTCCCGGCTCCCCGACGTAAGCACGATTAGCCGAAGTCTGCACGACGTGGGGCCGGGGGCCGGGGCTGCCCCTGTGGTGTCCTGGCCCTCCTGAAACACAGAAAGCACATCCACACTTGCACCCAACTCCGCCCACACCGAGTGAGCTCCTGAGTCGTGGCCTCTGCACTCAACGCGCCCCGTGCGCCGCGTGACAGACAAGGGATTCCTCCAGGCTCACTCCCTGGAGAGGACGTGATGTGACGCTTGCTCGGCAGAAGGCTTTGGGAGGTGGCAGAAGGCCTCCCATGGCTTTCGTGCCAGCCAGGTCTGCAGATGAGTGCAAGGACATCGGTGGAGCCTGCACCAGCCATGGGCCTGGAACACGGTCCCCCTGAGACCTTCCCAGTCCCCCTGAGACCTTCCCGCCTCAGCCTGGTCCTGTCGAAACCCTCTCGACACAGACACTGGGCCCCTCACGGCCCAGTCAACCGCACCTCCTCTAAGGAGTTTGGAACCTTCCACGGTCGTCCTCCCCTGGTACATCCTGGGCCCCAGGCTGCCTTACAGAGTTTCCTTATAGTCTAGTTACTCTTGTATCATAGTTAATAATTCTTCATATTAAACCCCCCTCTTTAACCCACTACGTGGTTTCTATCTCCTAACTGAAGCCAGACAACGACGGAAACAATCAGCAAACATTTTCTGAGCGCTCAGTGTGTGCTCAGTCTGCGTCAGGCGGGGCAGCAACAGACGCGAGGGGACGAGATCAGCGCGGCCCAGGAAAGCCCTTCCCGGCACCTACGTCGTGTGAGCTGCTGCTGAGGTCTGTGAAGGTGAGAGCACCCACGGCGCCCTCTGCCAGGGGCTTCTGTGCCACAGAGGTGGGGAAATCAGCCCTGCTGAGCGAGACATCACGCCCAGGACGCTGCCTCGGCCAGCGTGGGCTCCCCAGCACGGCACCTAGGACAGGTGTTGCGACACGGGGACTCCAGTTTGGTCACGCCTAGGTTAGGAAAATACTGGTGAAGCAAAGATAAACCAGTTCCCACTCTGCAGGTCCTGGAACGGGCGAGCGTGCAGTGGGGTCCTCAGGAGAGAGTCCCCGAGACAGTGCCGCACCTCTGGGCTGAAAAACAATCTCCCGCAGTGCCCGCGAGCATCTCACTGACCACCGCTCGGCATGCGACACACGGACGCAGACAATGACGCGTGCGTATGCCACATGCTTCATCGAATACCGCGAGGGTTGTCGGGGAGGAAAACTCTTCATCTACCCTCTCGTGCTCTGTGCCTGGGGCCTGAAAATTAACTGATGAAAGACAGGTTAACAGGGGAAAAAGAATACAAATTCCACTACTATTAGCATGCGCGAAAGTTCACAGAAAAGAAGGGAGCCTCCGAGGCAGTCAGCCTCAGGGCCTTGCACACCGTCGCACCAAAGGAAGAGGCTTTGGTCTTCCAGGGATGACGGATGTGGGGAAGTGCCAGGAAACACACGGGGTGAACTGGGTGGAGACAGGGTTACCGTAGCGAGGGCTGACTCTGCCGTGCCGGCTCTGCGTCTCCTGCGGTCAGGGCCGGAAGAGCTGTTCTCCTCGCCCTGGTCGGGAGCGGGAGACGCCTTCCCGAAGGGAGACCCAGGCCCTGCTTTTAGGAGAAAGGGAGAAGGGAAAAGAACTGGACCTGCATCTGTTGACTCTCAATTGCTTCCAGCTAAGATAATCCTCAGGCCAAAGTGGCACGTTTTGGATGACATACTGTGACCCCCTTCAGGATCCAAACGGGGGCATCTGCCCTGAAAGCCACGTAACCAGAGGAGGTTATTCAGGGCAGGACGACAGTGGGATCTTTAATGCTGGATTCGGCCAGACAGAGCTCAGCTCCACCTAGGTCCCCGGCTGTGTCTGTCTGTAATAGCAGAGAAATAGGGACAAGCTCATGGCCAAACGGTAGGAGCTAATTAAATAAAGTGTGGTGTGTGCAAGTGATGAGCTCCTCTGCTGCCTGCTGGATGTGTCTGTCAGGAGTCGGTGGCAAGAGGGAAGGTTATAGCCTGAAAGTGGAACGGCGGCCCCCTCCTGCTGGTGAGCGGGGATACGGAAGGCGGGGAGCCTGCCGGCGTGTGCACACGGGCCTGAGCCCTAGCATTCGTCTGAAGCACCTACGTTAGCTTACGTATCTATTTCTTTGTTTGAATCCAGAGGACTGATTGAGGCCGGCAGGATGCAGATGGGCAGCTGAGTTCCTTTGCTGTGACATTAGGTGCCTCTGGAAAACCTGGCAAAAATGACAAGCCCCACCATTGCGGGCAAGTTCCCACCCAAACGCGAGGGACTGAAATGTAAAGTTTAAGCAGCTCCCCCCACCTCAGGCCTCATTGGGGTTCTCCAAGGTCAGTGTCGGGAGCCCACAAGACCTGTGAGATGACGTGGTCACCAGCTGAATGGCTGCCCAGCCCCGCCCTCTGGCCCCCACGGAAGAGCTGCTCCTGGTCATGAGTGTTACCGTCACTGAAGAGAAGTCTAACCCACGGGCATTAAATCTGCAACCACCTCTGCGTTCTCCTCTTCTCCAGGGCATGGCCACAGATGGTACACACCAAACTCCAACAGAGCCTCTTGGAAGTGTGCCTGGCTCGGGGACACCCTGTCCCCACCCCCAGTGAGGAGGGGGAGAGAAGAGCTGCATCTCCAGCCCCCGGGCTCGACTGCAGAGCTGCCCCCAGCACAGGGAGCTGTTGGGCCCTGGCCAATCCCGACGACAGGGGGGAAAAGGCGGCTGAGACCACTGGGCCCCGCAGGCAGAGAGGATGTCACACTGGGTTCTTGCCGCCTGTGCGCAGCAAGCCGATCGCTGTGACAACGGGTTTTGCAAAAGAGAAAAGATTTTATTCACAGGCTGCCGAGCGAGGAGACAGGAGAACAAACCGCAAATCCATCTGACCGAAGGCAAGGCTGGGGCACTTATGCGGGGGAAAGCAGGTGGTCTGAAGTGCGGGGAGGGGCAGCAAAGGTGAGGTGAGCGGTGCGTAATCAGGCTACATTGCTCCTCATAGGACACGCGTGTAGAGCATGGCGGTGTTGGCATGGTCCAAGGGGGCAGGTTTTGGCCCTCCCATGTCCAAGGTCACTCTCGGGCACGATGCAGGCCCAGCTGCAGGGTCAGCGGTCTCAGCCTGCTTGGACTGGACAAGCGCTGCCCGGTCCCCGAGAGGGAAAGCGAAGCGCGGGTTACCGTAGCGATCCGGCAGAGGGCTTATCTATGCGGAAGCTGGTGGGAGTCTGGTCCTGTGTTGTTTGGTGACCTGAGTTGCCAGTGGGAGTTTTGGGATAACTAGAAGTAAGCAGTTAAAAGCAAGCAAGGCAGGTCGCGCCTGGCAGTCTTAACCAGATTAGCCCTTGTTTCAGAAGGATCCCAGCCCATGGCGGGGAGGGGCTTGCTAGGGCCCCCCTGCCGTCAGCAGCAGCCTGGAGCCAGCTTGGCTCCTCTGCACCCCACCCCCTGGCCTCGCACGGTGACCTCAGAGGTCCTGCATTCACGGGGTGGGCACGAGGTCCTCATAGGCACAAGGTGAAGCTGGGCCGGAGCACAGAGGACGGCCACAGGCCAATGGCTTCCCTCCCTCCAGGGGCCCTCGCATGGGGGCCGGGGCCTAACTCTCCCCTCTCCCTCATGCTGGCCCGGGTCCTGCACGTAGTAGGCACGCAGTAAGCACTTGCTGCACCAGTGAGTCTTGCTTTCCAGTGCAGGGAAGGGAAAGCTTCCTCCTGCCCTCCCAAGCTCCGTCTGCGGCTGGGCCCGAGACTTAAACTGACATAGACAGATTAGCAGGAGAGAAGCAGACACATTTTCTTCAATATTGTTTTACAGGCTCACAAGACTCTTACAAGGAAAATGAAGACCGAAAGAAGAAGTTAGGACTGAGAGCTCATATACGTTTTAAACAAAGAAACGACAAATTTGTGGGGAAGGGACAAGAGCCAGCTGCCCACACTCACACGGCCACCCTGCTGCCTGCAGAACCTGAGGCTGATGCTGGCCTGGCCAGATCCTATAGGGAGAAATGCTCTCGCAACTCGGCCAGGTGCTTGGGAAGACTCCGGAACAGAGTGGGGGTGGGGGGATCAGGGCAGGACCTCCTGGGGGAGGGGAGGCTGAGAGGAGCATTGCCTGCCAGAATCTGCACCACCCACAGGTGTGCGCAGACCCCCAAGGGGGCCTCCCTTGCCTGGAGGGAGGTGGCTCCGTCCTCCAAGCCTGTCCCCGCGGGGTTGGGAGGGCTCCAGCTCACGCCAAGTTTCCTTTCTTGCTCCTTGTCCCTCTGTCTCCAGGGTGTCCACCTCCTGGGGGAGCCATGCCCAGGTCTGAGCAAGATCAGGGCTGTGCAGCTCAATGGGAGCTGTGAGGGGCTGATCCCGCCCAGCCTCCAGGTGTCCAAACAGCAGGCCTGGGCCAGAAAGCAGACTCTGCCCCAAAGGCAAAGTCCCACGCAAGCCCACTCTCCACCCTGGATGGTGGCTATAAAATACAAACGAAAGTCCGGATCCCTGCGTGAAATCACCAGCCAGAATTCCCCTCTGGAAGGTGAGACGTCAGTAAGGCTTCCCTGTTGCTCGGCACCATGGGGTGTTTTCTTCAGTTCTGAGCCAGCCAGGGGCAGAGAGGGGCCCAGGCGCTGGTCCTGAGCTCGGACTGGCCCTGTCCCTCCACTGTCTCCTGCCACCTGCCCCCACACACCCTCCAACCCAGACTTGGGCCCCCTCGGAGACCGACGCTCCCTCTCAGGGACCTGACACGGGTGGGCAGGTGCAACTCCCTGGGGACCAGGTGTGTCGGGTCAGAGAACTGGCTGCCCAGCTCTGTTGCTTTGGGGAACTTTCCAGGGATCTGAGGTCTCCCAGATCTGTGACCTACAGCGGCACCACCTCCCACACACACACATTTCCAGGCTCTCGTCCCCGTTTTATATATACAGATATACATACACACACACACCAGCCATTGTCCCCTAGTGTGCTTTCCTGCAATTGCTCACTACTCAGGAGTCACGTAGCCTATGGTCATAGAGATTCTCAGCTGTCTTCACTGCTCCACAGATAACTTCACCCTCGTGAAACCCAAGGCCAGCCTTCGAGATCTCCTGCAGACCTGCCTTCTGGAGGACCAGCTGACCCAGCGAGACCAGAGGCCCATGCCGAGGAACCGACTCGATTTGTCTCATGACCTAGAAACTGACTCAGCGCAAGAAGACAAGTTCTGCTTCCCAGTGCAATGAGTTCATCCCCAGCCAGTCATCAGACCCGATTCCCCAGCCCCTTGTCTGCCAGGCTGTCTTTAAAGACCCTGCCCCAAAATCTGGGGAGACAGATTTGAGAAATTTCTCGCATCTCCTCACTTGGCACCCTGCGATATTTACCCTTTCTCTGCGGCAGCTCCTGCTTTCCCAGCGTGTTGGCTTCCTCCGGCACAGCGGGCAAGGAACCTGGTCGGGCTGCAACAACTGCATCCACTGTCAGGGGCAGAATTCCTGACATAGGACCTCTTGGACCTCGGAGACGCGGCGAGGCTCACGGCTCTCTGGTCTCCGTGGGGTGGGAGTGCGGCAGGAGCACCGTGCCCTACTGGGTTGCGGGGAATGTGGGCAGCTACCGCTTGGTGCCACCAGGGAGCCTCACCGGCTCCACAAAGAGTCAGCAGGGCCCCCTCCTCCTTCCCACCCGGCCACGCTCTAGTCTGCAGCCCCCACCTCAGAAACAGCAGCTTCTCTCTGCTCCTCCAAGGAGTCTGGAAGCCAGGCGGTGGGCCCGGCGCTCCTTCCTGTCCGGGTGCAGGCCCCTGCAGGGTGGAGGCAGGCCCAGGTCCCCCGACTCTATCGCAGAGCTGGGTACGCAGGGTCTCCCCAGCGAGCACTGAGGAGGGGCCCTCCCTCACCTCGGGGCTCAGGGCAGGGTCTCCAGGGAAGTCAGCCCAGCCGGGTCAACATACCCAGCAGGCCGAATAAAAATAGGTGGTCTCCTCTGCACCGGTCTGTAGCATCTCCGGGCAAGAAAGACAAGCACAGACAGTCTCATTTCTTGTGATCACCAGAGAGTCAATCCTGTCCCGTAGCCTCCCTGTCTGTCAGACCTGGTTGTCCTGAAACCTTGACAAGCCAGCCGGGGGGCGGAGAACACCCAGAGCTTGTCCTCAGGCCTGGGATTTAATTGTCTCTGCTCCCGTGGCCAGCGAGCAAGCTCCTCAGTGCAAACCTCAACCACCTGTGGCCACACGTGAGCAAACACCCCACAGACAGCAGGGCAGGCAGCCCCTGGCCAGGTAGCCGGGCTCCCCAGGCCTGTCCTGGAGCTGTTCCTTCTCTCAGGACTGCCGCTGGGGTGGTGTGGTGGCACCTTTCCAGAGGCCACTGGGCCGACGGATCACACTGTAATTCCACAGATGTGCATCCCAGGAGCCACCCCCGGGGAACCAAGGACGTTCATCTCAACAGCGTCCGCTGGAAACCCTGAAAATCCTTCTTCGGAGGGAGGAGATTAAGTTAATTAAGGCTCAGCCCCCAAGGAGCCCTCGGCGTCTGCTCAAGTGGCTCCAGCCAGCCGCAGGTCCTGGCTGGCCAGGGACACCAGCCTACGGTGTTCCCAGACATGCAGGTCGCAGACACACACGAAAGCCAGGAAGGCTGTGGGTGAAACTTTAAGGATAATTAGATTCTAAGTGATTTCTGCTTTCAGGTAATATTTTACTTTCTAATTTTTCAACAGGCGCGTGTACACTCAAGGGGAAAAAGAAGTTAAAATACTCCTGGACACACACTCACTGTCAGACCTCACATGCCCACTCAGCCTCCAGAAAGTTCTCCCGGCGGGGTCTCCTGGAGCTCAGCTCCTGCAATGCTGAACTGGGGAGAGTGACAATCTCCCTGCCTCCAAGGCTGTTTGAAGACCAGGTGAAAACAGTCTGGGAAGGGTATTCTCGATTGCAAATTACTGTACAATGAACGCGCTCCTCAGCTCCAAGGGGTCGAGGGGGACTCCCCCACCTTAGGACCTTGGCCCTGAGCTAAAGCCCCATCTCCCTCCTTTTCCTTGCTCATCCGCAAATTTTGTCACCCCTTGGGACCCCCATCTCCCCTGGAGACTGACGTCTGGCTGCGCAAGGATAGGGTAGGGAAGCGAGACTCAGGACGCAGAGATCTGTTTTACGAGCTGGTGTTTTGTGTTGTATTTTCTAGTCCCTCGAACGTCTAGCAGCCTCTTCTCCTTGGAAAATCGAAAGCTCTTTCCCCACCGTCAGTTCATCCCGGGAGCCCCTGGGGGTGCCGGCTCAAGCACAGTGAGAGGACAGCTGGGCTGGGGGCAGCCGTGGGCTTGCGTGGACTCAGCAGAGCTTGCGCAGGCAGAGCAGCACGCAGGGGCCAGGCGGGAGTGACCTCCTTCCCGACAGCACTCCGGGCACCACAAGGGTGTCTTACTGAGCTCTGAAGGTCAGTGCATCTTGAAATCATCTTTTAAACAACTTAGATTCTGGCCCATGGCCCAGAAGAGCAACCCTTCCTTCCCTACAGCTCCTGGGCCCTTCCTGCCCCTGGCCGGTCCGGCTCAGCTCTCTTGCCTTGCAGGGGCTGAGCAGGTCACGTCCAAGTGGTTGGGCCAGCGCCAGTAGAGAGGACACTGGAATGGAGGCAGAAGGACAGCTCAGGCAGGGGACCCGCACCCACAAAAGCATAAGGGGCTCTCCCTGGGGCCCAAAAGCACGACGGGGCACCTTTGCAAACCCCACGTAGGAAGCGTCCTGCAAAGGGAAGGTAAACTTTACCCCGAACCATGATGGGCGGCAGAGAAGGGGTCGGACCCCTGCCGCAGAAAAATCATTCAGGCCGCGGGGTCGGGCTGCATCTCAGGGTCAGACTGGAGTCAGGGAGGCCAGGGAAGAGGCTGCTGGGTGGCCCAGGGCTGGTCCCAAGCAGGAACAAAGGCAGCCCAGGGGACACAGTGCACCAGGGGCCAGCTCTCAGGAGGCTGACGGGCAGGCCCAGAGTGGGTCCGAGATGACGGTCTTCATGCACAGGGAGCGCTCCCGGCGTGTGCATCTCCGGGTGCAAAGTCCCCCCTTTCCTAGGGACCCTTGTATTGGATTAGGGTCCACCCTGATGACCTCATCTTAACTTGCTACATCTGCAAAGGCTGTTTCCAAATAACGTCACATTCTGAGGTTCTAGGGTTAGAAATTCACGTGAGTTTGGGAGACGCAACCCCCCCAACCCCCCATGCATTCATTCATTCACTCATTCATTCGTTCATTTCTATGGTTATGAACTCATGGATTTCTTATTCTATGGGTTATATATACCGTGTCACTGTTGATAAAAACGTTAATCAGAGGCCTTTAGAGATGGCTCCAGAGGCTCAGGAAGCCCGACTCTGTGTAAACAGTAAAACAAAACTTAAGCTTGACCAATCAAAATCCGCCAAACTAACTTCTACCCAGGGACTTTCCACTTTAACAAATCAAATAACTTTCTTTGTCTTATTTCCATAAGCACCTTATAAGAGTTTTCTCCTCCCACCTGCTCGGCGGAGCCCAGATGCTCGCACCATGGCGCTGCGGGATCCGTCAATCACTGCCCGCTCAGATAAACTCTTTAACGCGTGAAGGCGCCTACGTGTATCTTTCGACGCTGTCGTTATTCGTTTTCGTGCTAAGATGGTTGCAGACTTGGCCAGTGGCTCCTCCAGGCCCCTCTGCGCCGACTCCTCTACCCGACATTCATTCTGTGACCGCATCTCTGCTTTCTGCCACAAATACGTGTTCTAGGGTCCGAAACCAGGCATTTCTTCAGGACTAGGGAGGATGGTTGGAGACCAGGATCTGAGCCCTCTGTGGCTTCTTGTCACCGGGTCCCGTGCTGCCAGGCCCTCTCAGGACAGACAGGGGCTGCGTGCGTGTGCGTGTGCGTGTGCGTGTGCGTGTGCGTGTGCGGGCTGACACCCAGGGCTCACTCTGGCCACCTCCTCTCTGTGTGCGCAGCCCGACTCCAGCCCCGCTCTCCACGTATGTCCTCATTTGCTCATCCTACAAGACACAGAAAGTCGTTTTAAAATTCCAACCCATGCCATTGGGAAAAACAAACCCACCAACTAGAGCTTAATAGAATTCCTTTTGCTTTGAGATGGAGGGTACACGGTCGAAAGCTGTGTTCAAAACCACTGGAGTGAGCTCCTGCATCCCCGGGGGTGCGGTTATGTCACTTGTTTGAAAATAAGTTAGATTGATTTTTTTCTGTTTGTTTTCCATTTTGAGCTATCCCCTTCCTTATTTTTTTGGTTGATATATAAAATAGTGACAGTATTCTTAAATATTTGACAAAAGTCAAAACCATACACAAAGGTATACTCAGAGAAGTGTCACCACCCCAACCAGGACCCCAACTCTCCGCTCAGTTCCCACTCACCCCTCCCTGCAGGTAAACAGTCTGGGCTTCTGATTCGTCCCTTTGTGCTCCCCTCCCCCTTCCACTCCCCCTCCCCCATCCTCCCCCTCCTCCCCTCTTTCTCCTCCCTCCCCCACCCGCTCTTCAAAAATAAGTAAATACATACATACGTGTTTTCTTAGTCCTCTTCCACCACTACAAAACATGTGGCCACGCGGGCACACACCCTCCTCGCGACGTGCAGGCTTCCGCTCCCTGTGTGTAGAGCTCTTCTTCCTCCTCTCGTAAGAGGTGCGGTGTGCTGTGCTCGTGTGCACACTTTGCTCGCCCACTCCCGGGTATGCACAATTACACGCATAGTGCAGATTCCAGCAACGCTGCAATGAATAACCTTGTGCGCAGGTATTTTTGGGTTGTCGGAGACGTAACCTCCGGGAGGATTCCTGGAAGTGGGGCTGCAGGTCAGGAGACACACGTGTAGTTGTGTTGCACACTAAGACCCCTCCCTGAGGATGGTGCCGTCGCGAGCCCCCGCCAGCCCCGTGTGCCAGCTTCGTAAGGTCTGCCAGTGGAACAGGTGCTAACGGACCCACCCTGTGTTGCCTCGTATGTTTCACATAAATCCTTTGGACGGCTTTTCATTTTTCTTCTGTCCTTTTTAGTAAGGCAGCTTGGCCTCGCCTGGAGCCTCTTCACAGAACAAGGAATTTCACGTGTTTTTTGCAGCAATAGCAACAACATCTACTGAGCGCTGGGTGCAGGGCCTCACGGCAGGGCCCTTTGCAAACGCTACCAGTTTGCTCACCCCATTTTACAGACGAGGACACTGAGGCTCAGAGAGTTGAGAGCCCAGGGCAGAGCCAGGAGAATGCAGGCTGTCTGACTCGGGGGCTGCGCCTTACAGAGACCCTCCCTGCGGGTTACCGCCCCTTCCTGCTGGGCTCAGAGGCTCCCTGGCGGGGCAGCCCAATGACAGCCTGGCTTTGCCTCCCCGCATTGCCCACGTCCCAGGTTGACCAGAGATGCTGAAGACGACGGCTGCCCCAGCAGTGGCCTCATCCTCTGCTCTCCCACGAAGCCCCCAGCAATGCTTTCAGTTGTGAAATATTGCAAGCACTCGAGAATCACCACAAAAGGTGCTCATGTGCCCACCACCCAGATCTCACAGATGCTAACATTTGGCCATAGGTTCCAGAACTGTCTCTCTCTGGAAAGAAATAAATCCAAGAAACAGCTCCCGCCTCCCCCAGCGCCGTCCTTCCTCCTCCCTCATGCCCCAGAGTCACCCACAGGTCTCCTGAAGTTGGTTTCCTCATTCCCACAAGTGCTGTCAGGGGTGCACTACACACGTGTGGGTCCGTAGCCATGCAGCGTGTCGCTGGCGTTGGGGCTTTGACGTCTGCGCACGAGCCTCCCGTTTGCCCTGTCCATGGGCAGCACGCCGCCTCCACGCGGAACGGCCTATGCGTGCCGACACCCGCGGACCCAGCCCTCTCGTTTCCGCGCTCTCACGTCCATCACCGTGCTTCCTCTTCCTAGGACAAGCAGGCCGGGCTCAGCGCCTCGTCCTCACTAGCAGTGCAGACCTGGGGACCCCCCTGAACAGCTCTGCTGGTGCCATCTCTGCAGAATTCGCCAGGAGGCGCCACAGTGAAAGGGCCTGGTCAGGAACGGACGCGCCTCCAGTCTTACTCGTTTGGACAAACGGCTCTCCGGAGGACCTGTGCCAACGCACTCTCCCCAGGAGTGCGCGTCCACCGCGCTCGCTGTGCTCAGGTGGGCTCGTTCTGGAACCTCCCTGCTGCCTTTGCTCACGCTTGCATCTCTGCGGTGAGGCTGCGTGTCTTGGATCACGCGGCTTCGTCTTCTGAGCACTTTCTGGTCCAGCCAGGGTGCCAGCAGCAACCAGTGAAACCGGGCGATTGAGGACAATTTAATGCAAGGCTGTGGGCAGGGCCTGGGGAAACCAGGCTGCGGCTGCCCCTAAGCTGGAGGGATGCAGGAGGGTGTCATACGAGCTCAGTCTCGGAAGGGGGTGCAGCCGGCCCGCGTCCTCCCCGCAGAGGTCAGGCCCCACTCTGCTCCCACCAGTGGCCTGCAGGGGCTGCCAATGGACAGTTCACCCGGAAGCAAGAGGGCACAGGGAGCCCAAGAGAAGGGTCCGCTACAGATCGGCGCCTGGGACTGCCGGGAGGAGGGCAGAGAACAGAGACGGAACTGGAGGGAAACAGAACATGCCCAGCAGCCAGCCTTTGTCAGGGAGGACAGGACGCAGGCGCCTGCCCCGCTGACTGCTGTGGCCATGGGCTAAGCCTGTCTGAGCTCAGCGTCGTCAAAGATAAACGCAGCCGGACGTTAGCTAAAGCGACGAGAGCAGATTTCACTCCGTAATTGCTGACGGTAGCGGACGGCTGAGCTCCCTCCGACTTGTGCAGGGTGACTGTGCATTTCACGGGGAGAGGGAGGGAGGGGCGGTGGGGCTCAGGGTCAGAGAAGAGGGACATGACGCAGGGCGGTCAGTGCATGTGCACGGGGACAGCTGTGTCTGCGGGTGGCAGTTATCCAGGTTAGGGCTCCATCCTCCCGCGGGGGCTGGGAGCCAGTGGCCCTGCGGTCCCGATGACAGCACTTTGGAGGAACAGCCCTGTCCCCGAGACTCGTCTGCGCTGTAGGAGACGCACACTCAGGAGTGTGAGCCTTGCAGCAAACGCGCTAGCAAAGGGCTGGCAGGCATTGACCGGAACAGACAGTAGATTCTGCTTTCTCGGGCAGGCATCTCAGCCGTGGGCATCCAAGGGACGTACCTCGTGCTGCTGGACGCCACACGAGAGCCTGGTCGTGTCCTGGTGCGGGGCCCCGACGGAGTCGTCACGTGCCGAAACTTCTGCACGTCTCAGCCTCCTCACCTCCAGGTTGAGAGCAGCGGTTCCCCGCCCGCTGGGTGCAAGAGGAGGCACTGAGACAGCAGGAGCACGGAGCCCCACCCCGAAGCCTGGCGCCACCGCGAAGCCAGCAGGGGCGGTGCGCAGTCTCAGTCTGCTCTGTGGGGACGGTAGCAGGGCCCGCAGAGGACGGTGGAGATGGGCCGTCGGGCTGGGCACCCGGAAAGGAGAGTTCTCAGGCACAGAAGCTTCTCTGAGGGTCTTTTCACCCACAGAGGGATGGACTGTAAGATTGCAGGGAGGCCTGGGGATGTGTGAGGAAACGCCCTTCCCATGGAAGCTTCCAAAACAGTGAAAGTGGTGGGAAAAGGGAGTTTCCTCCTCATTTTCCTCTTCTGAGAGGCCTGGATTCAAAAGGTTTTTGGAAGCCTTTCGCCCCGTCTCATCGTCTCTTGGAGACCCCGGGGTCCCAGGGCACAAGCCTCGACCTGACTCCCCCGATCGCCTGTCCCCTTGGGGAAAGTGGTCCCAGAGGGAAGGTCGGTCCACAGACGGGCGAGCACAGCAGGTGGGACGCCGGGGCCAGAGCTAAACAAAGGCAGGACTGACAAACACAATAACACTTTCTGGGGCCACCAAATGCAAGAACAAAGCAAACTAGACCACAGACCCGGAGTGTGCAGCTGAGGGCCAGCGTGTTCCAGAGCCCGAGACACACTCTGGAGGCACCTGCAGCTACCGACTCACCCCGGTCCTTATAAATCAGCTGTGCAGGATGACTAGGCTAACCAAATACCAAAGAACAGAGATACAGATCGTAACACCAAACCAGTGGAGGGGAAAAAGGTTGAGGTTAAGCCAAGACGTAAGAATGAAAGGAAAAGAACAAGAGAAAAGTAGGACAGGTAAACGCCTTTACCCGGAGAGTCCGGACAAATCCCACCACGGCGGACCCCTGAACAGCACAGCTTGGAAATGCGCCGGTCCCCTCGTCCCTGATTCTCCCCCTCCTCTGCCACCCCCGAGACGGCGCGACCAACTCCTCCTCCTCCCCAGCTACTCACCGTGAAGATGACGAGGATGAAGACCTTTATGAGGATCCACTCCACTTAATGAAGAGTAAATAGATTTTCTTTTCTTTACCATTTTTTAATAACAGTTTCTTTTCTCTAGCTTACTTTATTGTAGGAATACAGTATATAATACCTATAACACATAAAATATGTGATTTTCTACTGCACTAGGGGTCGGCACCCCTATAGCCTGCCTTGTTCAAGGGCTAAGAGTTTATCAGTGATTACAACATATACACGCAAACTAAATGTTCTAGTGTCAGGCTCGATAAAAAAGATTTTATCTCTTGTTTACAAGAGATAAAATCTAAAACTTACAGATTCAGACCAGTGAAAGTAAGAGGCAGGAAAAGGAAGATACTGGCCAACTTCTCACCAAAAGAGAGCCGAGGTAGCAACATGAGCATCAGATAAAACACACCTTACAGCATAAAGCATCGCTGGAAATAAAAAGGGCCATATATGCAACAAAAAGTTCATTCGCCAAGAAGCCATGGCAATTCTCAACCCGTGTGACAGCCACGCTAGCCGTGAAGTGAAACTGAAAAAACTGCAAGGAGGAGACCAATCCTGCAGCTGGAGGGAGATGTTATCACACCTCTCCTGTCATCCGCAGATTGAGCACGTCAACAAATCAGTAGGGACACAGAAGTTTCAAATAACACAATTAACTAGCACAATCTAATCGACACGCAAAACCAGCACCCCAAAACTTCAGAGTATACATCTTCCAGCACCACAGAAATGTTTTTTAGAATGTTGATGACATGCTGGGCTGGAAAAAGTCTCAAGAGAGATGAAAGATGTAACAACACCGAGACCACATTCTCTGCGCACAAAACAAGGAAGCTAGCAATCCGTGGCAGAAGGAAACAAGAACGCCATGTTGGGAAACCAAGAAAAACAATTCTAAATAACCTGTGGTTCAAGAAAGTATCAACATAGAAATTAGAATAATTTTAGTACTAAAAAATTAAAATACTCTATGTCAAAACTTGAGAAATGCAGCTGAAACAGTAAACACAAGGAAATTTTCAGTGCTAAACAATTATTTCAGAAAAGAAGAAAAGCTGAATATATGTGAAGTAAGCATTCATCTAAAAAATTAGCAAGAGGATGAGAAATAAAAATAAAATCCTAAGCCCCCCAGTGGCCCAGGGGACCCCAGAGAACCCTTAGAAACTGAGTGTCATGGCCATGACGAGATGGGAGATCAGACACACCTGGTTATGCCCCTTCCTCACGAAGCACCATTAGACTCTGTTTCCTAAGCCTTAAACAGAAACCAGCCCTTTTGAAAGACTCGTTCCTCCACTAATGTCAACCAACCACCTACAGCTGCAACCGGACTGCCCTCCTGTTTTGTGGTTTCCACAGAACTAACCGGCATTCCTTCCCAATAAAAGCCTCTTAAATTCCTGTCTCACTCTTCCTCCCCCAAGTGCCTGCTGTCGGGTCCTATTGGAGGCCATGATTTCCAGCCCTTTATAAGAAATAAAGCTCACCTTTCCAAATCGATAGCTCTCATGATTTTAAATCAACAAGAGCAGCGAACTAAAATAAAGTGGCAAGAAACAAATAATAAATACAATAGAAAAACATACACCAGGTAGCATCGATAAAACCAAAACAATCTCATAGAAAAGCAAATTGGCAAATCTTTGAAACTATTGATCCAGAATAAAAGAAGATACAAAAAAATTAAAAATATTAGAAATGAAAACAGAATCATATATATATCCATGATTACACAGTTTTAAGAGAATATTATATGAATAAATAGATGCTTTTGCCAAAAAATTTAAAGTCTTAGACAAAATATACAAATTTCTGTAAAAAAATTCCTTTCCAAAACTGACACAATAATAAATAGAAAACCTAAATAGTCCTACAACCATTAAAGGAATTGATGTCATTGATGTCATCATTTAACACCTTCCCCCAGAGAAAACACTAGGCCTAGACAATGTTACCCATGGGTTCCAACAAACATTCCACAAACAATAATTGGAATCTAGGAAAATCTCTCCCAAAGAATAGAAAGAAAGGGGACAGCTCACACTTATTCAAAGAGACAATGGTAACCCTGACACCCAACCTGACAAGGGTGGTTCAAGAAAGAAAAAGCCAAGGCCAAACTTGGCCTGGAACATAGTCAGAAATCCTAAACGATCCCTTAGCAAACTAAACCTAGCGATGTATTAAAAAACAAAACAAAATAAACAAACAAATGAAAAAAACCTCATGTCCAAGTTGACTCTAGGAATACAAGGCTAATTTAACATTAGAAAGTAAATTAATATTATTGACACCATTAATAAATTAAAGCAGAAAATCAAATTATCACCTGCTAGATGTCTAATAAATATTTCAAAGTGTTTGACAAAATTCAACATCCAGATTTCCACTTACAACTAGATATTTAGCTAGTGGCAGACCAATCAACCCAGGAAGAACAAAAAAAATCCAGTTAAGCCCCAGAAAAGTAACTGTGCAAAGACATCAGGGAGCTGCCAAAGAAGCCAGCACCTGTGGGGCTGAGATGCTGCAGAGAAGGGAATTCCAGAGCAGGGAGCCTGGCTGTCTGGTCACCTTTCTCCTTGAGGTGACTGGCCGACACATAAGCTGCACAGAGAAGAGAAGCTGGGAAAGAAGCAGCTACTAAGAGGATAACTACTTACACAAAACTTTCTGAAGTCTCAAAGGCACTGGAAAAGTCAAATTGGGGTTCGGGGCCCACTAAGGTGGAGAATCTCTGGAAAAAGCCTGGGGGAAGACAACTAGGAATAAGGGAGAAATCAGGAAGAAATCAGGCCTCAAAGAAGTAAAATCCCTCCTTAGATGAAGGTGATCTGTTCTTATTTTAAGTGCCTGAAATAAGCATTTTTAAAAACCTTCTCTTTAAGAATATTGCACATCCAGAGCCCCAACAGGTTTTCATACAAAATGTCTGGTACTGAAACAAATATTTCCAGTCACTACAAGAGGCAGATCAAGAGAAAAAAATGAACAAAAAGAAGAGGCTCCTGGTGTTCCAGATATTGCATTTATCAAGCATGAATTTAAGTAACTTGATAAATATAATCAAGAATTGAGCCATCAGAGAATAGGAATATAGATCTATAAATACACAAGTTGAAATTCTAGTACTGATAACTGAAATAGTTAAAAGTAAGAATGAGTTTAAAAGCAGACTAGACACAGCTGAAGAAAGAATTGGTGATTTGGAAGACAGTTCAGTAGAAAATATCCAGACTGAAAGAAGAATAAAAATAAAAGTGAAAAAACACACAAGAGCATGAGAAGCACCTAAGACACCCTGATGAGATGTCATATATATCTCAAAAATGGAGGAGACAGAGAATGGAGAAAAAGCAAAATTTTCCAAAACTGCCAAAGACATCAAGCCACAGATTCAAAAAAGGCTATGAGCCCCAAGCAGAATGAAAAGAGAGAAAAGGTCCACATAGTCACATCACAGAGAAATTGCTGAAACTTAAAGACAAGAGAAAATCTTTAAGGTAGCAAGAGAACAAGGGCATATTACCTTTAAAGGAGCAATAACAGTAACTATGGCATCTAGAAAAATGGGATAACATTTAAAGCACTGAAGGAAAATAACTGCCAGCCAAGGATGTTATTCCTAATGACAGTATCTTTCAGAAATGAAGGTGATAAGAGTGGGAACAAGATACTCTTATTCAATATAATGCTGGAAGTTCCAGGCAGCGACGAGCAAGAAAAATAAATAAAAGACGCACACAAATACACCCAATTCATTGTTGACAAAGGGGAAACGGCAATTCCATGGAGGAAGGACAGGGTTCACAACACGTTTCTGGAGCAATTGAACACCCGTGGGCAAAAGGGAAACTCAACCTAAAGCTCACACCTTATGCAAAAGTTACCTCAAAATAGACCATAGACTTAAATGTAAAATATAAATTGAAAGACTTTTATAAAAAATAAATAAAATAAGACCCAGGACAGTTTTTAGACTTGACAAAGCATGACCCATAAAAGAAAGTTGGTAAGTTGGGTCTTATGAGAATTAAAAACTTTTCCTCTGCAAAAGACCTTGTTAAGAAAGTGGGAAGACAGGCTACAGCCTGGGAGAAAATATTGTCTAATTACATGTCCTACCAAGGACAAGTACCAATAATATATAAAGAACTCTCAAAACTCAATAGAAAAACAATTTAATCACAAAATGGGCAAGAAACATGAACAGACATTTCACTAACAAGGATACACAGATGCGAAGTTGGAATATCAAGATGCTCAACATCGTCAGCCGGGAGGGCCGTGCCCATTATAGCAATGAGCTATCACAACGGACCGATCAGAATGACCAAAATAAAAGATGCTGATACTATTCAGTGCTGGCAAGGAGCAGAGAAATCAATCCCGAAACGCTGCCGGTGAGAATGTGCTACGCCACTGTGGAAGACGGGGTGGCAGTTCTTCATGAAACAAAACACCCAACGACCGTACTCCCCGGCAATCGCTCTCGTGGGCATTTATCCCAGAGAGACAAAAACATGTTTACTCAAAACACCAAACACAAATGTCCACAGCAGCTTGATTCACGACACCCCCAAACAGAAAACAACCCAGATGCCCTTCAACAGGTGCACAAATCGTGGCGCACCCGCTCCAGCACACAGGGACACTGCGGCATTGAGCAGAACCACCCACCGCTACACACAACTTGGAGGAATCTAAGAGAACTCCGCCAAGTGACAGAGGCCACTTCCAGGTTACACGCCGTGGGGTTCCACACGACGCATGATGTCCTTGCAATGCAGTTATGGAGACGGAGAACGCGGCCGGGGTTGCCAGGGGTCAAGGCGTGGTGGGGCAGGAGGGGGTGGGGAGTGGGGCCGTGAAGGGCACCCCGTGGCCCCCGTGGTGACGATGTGCTGTGTCTGGACTGTGTCCACGTCGGCATCACGGTTGTGATGTGCGGCTACAGTTTTCTAGCTGTTACCCTTGGAGGAAAGTGAATAACAGGATCTCTCTGTATCACCTGCTACAAGTGCACAAGGCTCTACAGTTATCTCAAAGTAAAATGCTCACTATAAAAGAAAATGACGACGCCTGCGCTCTGCCCCAGGCCAAGCACCTTGGAGTCTCTTCACCCTCCATCCATTCCCATTCGTCCCGTGAATGTTTACGGAGGTTAAACGTAGGTGAGGTGGACCCTCTGGGCAAAGTCTTAGCTGTGCAGTACAGCGCCGGTGGCGAGAGGCGCCCTGCTGCTCGGCGGGTCTCCGTGAAGTTTCAGTGAAGTGACAGCGTAGGCCACGCAGGGGTGGCACAGGGAGCGGGGTGCCAGCACTCCCCGCCTCGTCCCCATCTCCAGGCTATTGTGGGGCAGCGGCTGGCCACCGCCCGGGTCCTGTTCCCTGCCCTGGCTCCCGAGCCAGGTGAGTGTCGGGCTCCGTGAGGAGGGCCCAGCTTCCCCCGAAGGGCTCCCGCAGCAGCAACACTGTAAAATAAAGACGGGACCAGGACCAAAGAGCAATGTGGCTGTGCTGAGCCATCTCTCGCCCTGAGGCCAAAGGAGGCATCAGAACGGGGTGAACGTGGGTGCCCCAGTACCAAGACGGCAGCCCCCCAACACTGCAGGAGGCCACGTCCCTGCCAGGGAATCGTATCTCGAGCCTGGGGCCTCCATTTTCTCATCAGCCGGGCTGCTGCGTCACCAGCCTGGGGTCCTCCACTGTCCCCATCTTCGGGGAAGGGGGGTTGAGGGGCTGCAGGGGCCACCCTGGACCACACAGGGCGCAGGCAGCAGGGCGGCCACGGCTCTCGGACCAGCTGTGCACACCGGCCTTCCTAGCTCAGAAAGCCGCGAGTGCTGGCACCATGGCGGGCACCCTGGCCTCCAGCCCCCCGGGTGCCCAGATGCCCAGCTTGGCACAGCACCTGGGGCTGGAACCCCACATTTCCTGAGGCAGGGGAAGGAGCTTTGCATGAAATGTGGGTGGATTTGTGGACTGGGTTTAATTTATTAATCAGCTGACAGCGACGAGGAGGGCGGGACCGTGGGAGCCGCGTGTGCAGCGTGGGCTCTGCCAGTCTAGCTGCCAATATAAATTTGCTCAGCTGTGACAGACACAGGATGCTCTGGCTGAGAGGAAAAATAAACGCCTGGCCCGCCGTTTTCTTGCCGACAGAGCTAAGCGCTCTCTGGGGCCTGCCCCAGGCATCAGACCGCCACGGCCGCCTTGAGGAAGACGGCTGGCTCTGGGCCGGAATTGGAATCCAGCTAGTTCCTTTCCCGCCACTCTGCCTTGGCGACCCTTTCTCACCTCCAGGGGGGGGGAAAGAGCCCTGCCCGTCGTGGGGTGCCGGGGCGGGGCGCCTGGAGCACGTGGCTGCCCGAGCGCGCCATGCACCGGCTGGAGCCTCCGCGCGAGTCCGCAGTGGCGCAGCCGCGTCCGACAGTCCGGCGGCTCCTCCACGTTGAATGTGGAGCCGCCGTCTGACCCCACAATCCCACTCCCAGGTGCGGACCCGTGAGAGAGGAACACGCATCCACACAGAAATTAAACGCCCAAGTTCACGGCCGCATTACGCACAGTAACCGAAAGGTGGACTCAACCCCAGCGGCCATCGCCGGCCGGGTGGGCCGGAGGCGGTTCGTCCACACCGCAGGATGTTGCTCAGCTGTAAGAGAGGAACAGCACTGACTCGGCTACAGAGTGGGCAGACCTTGAAGTCACGCCGAGTGAAGGAAGCCAGGCACGAACAACCACACATTACACGATTCCATTTCTACGCAATGCCCAGAACAGGCAAATCCACAGAGACAAGAAAGTAGCTTAGGGGTTGCTTAGGGATGGGGCTGGGAGCAATTAGATAGTCATAGCTAAGGGGTGTGGGGTCTCTTTTCGGGGTAATAAAAATGTTCTAAAATTGATTATGACAATGGTCACACAATTCTGAATATGCTAAAAACCATTGAATTTATACTTTAAAGTATAAATTGTATGGTATGCATATTATAGGTCAATAAAGCTGTTACCAAAAAAAGCTTTCTAGTTCCTCTTGTATTCGTTACTGTTATTTTGGTGTTGTAGAATTTCATGAACAGTGTGAATGAAGGTGCAAACCAACTCCTAACTTATTTCTTCAAAGGTAAGTAGGTCGTCTCCCCTCCTCCAGGGTTGAGTGGATGGGGCTAGGGCTCCTGGGCTGGGTCCCAGCTCGGTGCCAACTGCCCCAGGGCGGTAGCTGAGCCACCTCAGCCCCCGAGCACCCCCATCCTCGTCTGGAAGAAGAGCCTCCTCCTGGCCGTGCCCCGGCTGCCGAGGGGGCAACGGGCAACACGGTGTGAGAAGGGGCTCAGAATCCCCACGCCAAGATGCCCGCCGGAGGCCCCATCGGGACCCACACGTGCCAGCGATTCCTGGGGGCCCCGAGATCTGAGGGAGAAGGTGGGCGGGAGCAGGACTGTGCAAGGAGCTGCCTCAGCACACCCAGGAGTCAGTGCGTGGCCGCCACGTGCCGGGGAAGGGGCTGTCCCCGAACGGGCTGAGCACCTGCCTCTGCACCTCCCAGGGACCGTGCCCCTGAGCAGCAGGTGATAGGCGGCACAGGGGGTGCTGGGAGAGCCTGTGTTAACAAGGTGCCCGGGCAAGGCCGAGCCCCCTCCAGCCTCCCTCAAGCCGTGCTCAGGCCCGCACTGCGGTGGCATCGAGGAGCAGTCGGCCTGCACCACCACGACACGAGGAGAGCCTGCGGTGACGATGGTGGCAGAGATAACCGGGTGAGGCCCAGCCTTGATCCCCACCACGAAGGCTCCCAGCCCTGACTCCACCCCAGCCGCAGGGGACGGCCCCCAGTCCTGACACCGGGGCTGCTAGTGCTCGGTGCCCCTCGCCGCCGAGTTTGCCTCCCCAGGAGGCCTCTCCCAACATCACCCCGGCTGCCTCTCCCCCACCTGCACTCACGCAGCGTGGGTGCTTGCCAGCCCCGCGCAGGACACTCCGCTCGGCCTCGCCCCAACCACACACCCAGTTGCAGCGGGCCCCTCAGGGATGCCCAAGTCCAGGGAGGGGACGGCCACAGGCTACCAGGTGAGGAGGCGAGAGGCACAGAGCAGGGGGCTTCCCGGCAGGAACTCCGGGCACCAAATCCAAGACCTGGAAGGTGCACAGGCCTTAGATGCAGGGAGAGGAGGGGAGGGGCAGAGGGAGAGGGGGAGGGACCTGTGTTCTGGGCAGAGGGATGGTGACAGCGCACACCTTGAGCCCAAAGAGAGCAAGCAATCCCACGGTGCTCAAGCGGGACAGGAGGGTGCAGAGTGGCAGGGCTGGGAAAGGGTGCCCAGACTACCAGGGCCCCGGATGTGTCCAGGAGTTGGGTCTTTGTCCCTGAGCCAAAGGGCAGCCACAGTGCCACGTGCCACGTGCGAGTGGTTGCAGCGTCTACCGATACAGCACTGGAACATTCTGAAGCAGCACTTGTCCAGCGGTACTGGGACCTGGTGCGAACGCAGAGTGGGTGCAGTGAACAGGACCAGACGGTGGCTTTGACGCCCACATCCATTGCACACTTGCTTCCGCCCCCTGCCTGGGGCAGGGCGTGGGGGTGGTGTATGCTCGTCCCCCTGGAGGAAGGAGGCCCCAGGCCTCGTACTTGCAGAGCAGAAGTGGCCCAGCCCCCACCCGCCTGCCGCGGCCCCTCCTGCCCTGGGCGCCAGACGCCGCCAGCAGACTCACCTCAGAGACGCGTCCTGGGCCCCCAGGGAGCTCTCGGCAGTTTCCAACATACCCCAGTCGGACAAACCTTATTTATGTTTGTTTTTCTCTTTCCAGTGGTTTCTGTCAGTGCTGGTGATAGATGGGTACATGCTGATGGATTTTTCAATCTGCTGCCCATAAAAAGATTGTATTTTGACTAGTTTAATGCTTTGTTGTGGGGTGTGCAATCCTGGTGTGAAAATCACTGAATAAATATCTACAGCCCTGCAGGGCTGAGGCCCACGGCCGTGGATGGCCCTGCCTTCCTCCCAGGGACCTGGCAAAGGAAGGAGAGTGGCCTTTCCCCGCTGCTGGGCCTCGTGCTGGCGTCCACCGGAAAGTTCTCTGGCCCTGAAGCAGGAGCATGCCCCGCCCCCGGTCCCCGGAGCTGTCCCTGCCGGAGGCCAGTGCTCACTGCCGTGCACCGGCTCTCGGACTGCCGGCCTTGGAGTGAGATGGGAAGGGGCTGGAGGGGCAGACGCGGGAAAGAGGGCGGGCGAGAGGCCAGGCGTGGCGGCCAGGTCTTCTCTGCTCACTGCAGCTGGGCATTATCACCAGCCATTCGGGAGGCTCTGTGTCTCCATGCCCCAGGGGCACACGGACAGTTCTGCTGTAGGAACAAAGTCACAAAGAATATCCGAGACTGAACCCTCACTAGGCCCGACTGGAATGTGAACATCCCAGAGAGAGGCATCATACACACACACACACACACACACAGACACACATGCACACACCCTACACACAAGTGCACACGCAGATACACAGGTGTACACACAAGTGCACACACCAGGTGGCTGGACTCAGGTGGGGCTCCCAGTACAACTGACCACGGCCCCTGGGCACAGGGCCCAGCTGCGGAGCCCAGGCTTTGTGCCCACACCTGGGACACCTTCAGGCTCAGAGGGCCGAGCAGTGACTGCTCCCACGTGGCAGGGAAGCGCTAACCCGGGCACAGGTGACAGGTGCGGCAGGTGCTCTGGGGACACAGGCCCAGCTGAGGCCCTGATCACACAGCCCTGAGAGAAGAGAGCAGGGAGCAGCTGGGGGCTCGGCCTGGGGGACGGGGCCGCGTGGGAGCTGCCGGAGTGTGGCAGAAGTGACAAGGGACAGGCAGGAGCGGCGCCTCAAGCCCACAGCCTCGCGCTGGCCACAGGCACATGGGCAGCTCGGGAAGCGTGGAGAGCACTGGTGTGAGCGAAACTCACGACTGCGCTGACTCCGTGCCGGCCCTGGGCGAAGCGCTCCACTCCTCTCCTGCTTCCGATCTGCACGCAGGGCAGGGGCAGGGGTCTTGCTGTCACCTTCACTTTGCAGATGAAAACCTGAGGCACAGAGAGGTCCCAGAAACTCCCCAAGACACACAGACGCCCTCTCGGTGCTGGGCCAGGGTGTAAACCCAGGCGGCCGGCCCAGCGTCTGGGAAACATTGCAGACGGCTTTGCAAACACTATGCTGCCATCAAGAGGTGGAGGCTCCCGGCCAGAGCCGCTGTCTTCCTCGGCCTCCTCCTCTGAGCCCCGGCAGTCCCCTGAGGCTCAGACAACGCCAAACCTTCCTGCAGGCTTCACTTCCCGCCTAACTGCCCAAAGAAGCCCGAATCACGGCTGTTTGTTTCAGCTAATGAAAGCGCCCAGAGCGCGGATGGCTGAGGAGCGCAGCTGAGGAGCGCGGCGAGGTTCAGCCCTGTGGGGACGTCGCCCCAGGCCGCGTCTCGCCACCAGCCAGCAGGACCCAGCACCCGGCCCTCTTCTCCCCACGGCGGCCCCCACTCCCTGCCTGCACCCCCAGCGGCTCAGCGCGCCTGCCAACGGGGCTTCCGGCGTCATCCTTCTGAATAATTTATCACTCGTTCCTGAGCAGGGGGAGGAAGTATAAATATCCGGTTATATGAGCACAGCAAGCGCACGCCTGTGTGTGTGTATGCGTGTGTGTGTACGCGCGTCTTTAAACCACATAAACTGCTCCTCTGATCTAATCCGGAATAAATTGTCCGTAATGAAGGCGGTGGGTTTGCTTGCCGACAACACTCCCAATCCTGCCACCCCCACTCGTAACAAGGCCCTTGGTGCGCAGGCTTCACCCAGTATTATTTTGAGCCAGTTGCTCGTGTTTTTAATGCATAGGAAAAAGATCCATTTCTGATACACAGAGCGCAAGCCAGGGTTCGGGAGCCCGGGGGACAGCCCTGCCTCGGCTCTGTTCTGCGGGATTCTCCAGCGGCAGCGCGGTGGCAGCGGCCGTCCTGCCGGGGCTACCGGGCAAGATTCTAGTGGAAACTGCCACGAAGACAGCTAGGAGCTGCTGGGTCCGGGCAGCCCTGCGCCTGGCCCTGAATCTTCCCGCTGACACCCGGGGTCACACCGAGACCCATCTCTCACGTTGCAGATGAAAACCACCGTCCTGTTTCCCGCAGCCACGGAGCCCCGCGCCTGGCACAGGACTCCCAGGCAACAAACATGGGTTCCAGTGACCCACTCTCGACCTTGGGAAGGTCACTTCCCTTCTCAGTCTCAGTGTCCCCTGTGTCGAGTGAGGAGAGAACCCCCACCTGCCTGTCTCTCCCAGCTTGGGAGGGGCAGAAATGAACTCCCAGATGGAAAGGTGCCTTGGAAGCCGCAGTGTTTCCCTGGGGGGGGTGGGCTTTCCGTCACACACGGGAGACACAAGGCCTCCTCCCAGCAGAGGGGCGCGGTCACGGGACTCTGCCGGAGGCTGGCAGCGGGGTGGGAGGGCCGGGCCTTTCTGGGTCCTTAGCTTTGCCTCTCCTGCCCTGTTCTGGTCACCACACGTGGTTCCCTGCCCCATCGGTGCAGATCAGCCACGCCTCGGTCAGAGACAGCGGTCCCTTGGGTGTCCTGGTTCTGCAGCCAGGTCTGGGGCAGGGACCAGGGGCAGAGGGTCTCTTAGCAAGGGGTGGTGGAGGGGGCTGCAAGAGGACTCGAGGCCTCACCCAGGCCCTGCTTTCTCTCCATTTGGGCCACCCCCTTCCCCAGTCACCTGCCCATCTACGATTTGACCTAGTCCTCAGGGCAACGGCTTCAGCCCCACCCTGCAGAAGAGGACGCAGGCTCAGGCCGGGAACTGGCTGGCCGCACACATGGCAACGTTAGGTCCCAAGCCCTGTCTCAGGTTCGGAGCTGAGAGCTTCCTTCTAGCTGTTTCCCCAGCTGGCCTCAGGCCTTGGGGAGCTGGACCAATGCCACCATGTCAGCCAGGATGGGCTCTGCTGGAGTGACAGGTAACTGGAAACCTCAGTGGCTTCTGCCTGACAGTGTGCTTCCTTCCGGCAGCTGCCGCCCCGGGCTTTCCATGGTAGCCCCTCCCAAGCTGTGATGCAGACACCAGCCTGTGTCCACTCAGGGCCCCACCCTCCAGCACAGGCCTTCGAGGCCGCCATGGCGGGGAAGGGAGACAGTGGGGTGGCTCACACATGGTGCCCATCGCCTCTGCCACCTGATGGACAGAACCAGTGCCCAGGACCACCACTCCCCCCAACTGCAAGGAGCTCAGGACATGCCCAGGAAGAGGGACACAGCTGGACATGGTAAACAGGTGGTGACTCTCTCCAGGCATGGAGCTCTGATGAGGACAGACTGGTGGACCTCAGGCCTCTGGTGATGCTGGAACGAACTTGAGGTCCCCGATGACCTGCGCCGGCCAGCACAGTCTGTCTCAGGAGGCGCCTGCGACTCTACAGGACAGCACAGCCTCAGCGTGGATCGCACTGCTGTCTGGGGCCGGGCACGGTGGCTCACGCCTGTAATCCCAGCACTTTGGGAGGCTGAGGCAAGAGGATCACTTGAGGCCAGGAGTTCGAGATGAGCCTGAGCAAGAGCGAGACTTCGTCTCTACTAAAAATAGAAAAATTAGCCAGGCGTGGTGGCTCGAGCCTGTAGTCCCAGCTACTCGGGAGGCTGAGGCAGGAGGATCACTTGAGCCTGGGAGTGTGAGGCCGCAGTGAGCTGTGATGACGCCACCGCACTAGAGTGTAGGGCGCTTGAGCCTGGGTGGCAGAGTGAGACCCTGTTGCCAAAAAAAGAAACTGTCTCCTAGACACAACAGCTCATGGGTCCCCATTCTGTCCTCTGAGGTCTCAGCCATCCCACGACCCATCAGCAGATGCCCCGATTGAGGACACCCTCATCTCCACGCTGGGTAGTGACAGGAGCCCTCCAGGTCTGCCCACCTGTGTGCAGGCTCCAGGCTACCTCCAGCAAGAAGTTCCTAAAAGGCTAACCTGAGCATGTCCCTGATGAGGGCCCTTCCACAGGTCCCCACTGTCTTCAAGACTGAGTCCCAGCACCGAGGCCTGCAGGGAGATGAGGGCAATTCTAGCGTCCATGCCATAGTCCTGCTGAGAGGACCCCAGGAGACACCCCACAAAGAATGCCCCGCACAGGTGCTGCCCATGGCCACCATCGACTCAGCCCCGATGGAGGTTGTGGCCAACAACAAATTCTGCAAAGGTCATTTGCTCTGGGGGCCTCTGGGAGACCACTGTTTTCACACTTCTCCAACAGCGGAAATTCTGACACCACCACCCAGCTGATGTCTCAGGTGCCACTGTGGAATTTTTAGGGGGACACAAGTCAACCCATACAGCACTCAACGAATGTCTGCTGAGCAGACGATGAGGATGATGGCAGAGGCCACACCTGGTGGACACAGCATCAGCCTGACCCTGGGGCTGGGCCCCTTCAGTCCATTACCTATTATCATTCCTCATCGAGTCTTGAGAGGTGTTGCTAGCCCTCTTTCCAGATGGAGAAACTGAGTCTCACAGAGGATGAAGAGCTTCTCAAAGGTCAACAACCAGCAACCAGAGCCAGGACAAACCCGGGTCCACCGTGCCAGAATGCCCACCGTGCTGGGACGCCTCCAGAAATAGCAACCCAGGCCACCCGGCCCACGACCACGGCCAGGCACTCTTCCTAGTCCTTTATACCCACCACAGCATTTAAAGTAATCTTCATAGCAATTTCATGAAAGGGGTAACTTCATTCCTTTTTCACAAATGAAAATATTAAGGCCAGAGAGATGAAGTAACTTGACTGACTGCTCCAAAATATAGATGGATGGTTGACTGGATGAATGGATGATTGGTTGGTTGGATGGATGGATGGATAGGCAGACGGGTGTATGGATCAATAGACGGGTGGATAAATAGATGCATGTACATATCGCACGGGTGGATGGATGGCTGGATGGATGGATGCATGGATGATTGATCGGCTGGTTTGTTGGTTGGATGGTTGGATGGGTGGATAGATGGATGGATGGATGATTAGATGGACAGACGAATGCATAGATGATTGCATGGATTATGGATGGATGGCTCCCATCAGGATCCACACCCCAGGCACAGAGGATGACAGAGAAGGCCCAGTGCGTGAGGCTGACAGCACCGCTGACCAGCATGCAAATGTCCCCGGGCTGGATCCTGGCTCAGCAGTTCCGCCCTGACAGGGCATCATTAACACTGATGCAATCATAAAGCAGCCAAAGATCAATCATTTCAATGAAATATGTAAATACCTGGGCGGGCACCCGGCTACAATTTAAGTTTCCTAGAGGGAAATAGCTCTCACATGGTCACAGCTCCCCAAACAACTGGCACCGGTGAGATTGCTGTGGGCCCCGTCTACCAGACCAAAAGCCAGGCACCAGCATTTATTGGTCGTAGAGTCAGAGCCCGCCCCCCAGGTTGTTTCTGTGCAAATGGAAGGCATGTCTGAGCCTGGCACTTTGACTCACCAAGTGCCAGTCACCCTCCTGTGTCTGTTAAAAGCAGCCTCTGGAAGCTCCGAATAGCTAAAATCAACCGGGGTGATTGTGATGAAAATGCAAGGTTGGCAATGTGATGAGAACTAGAACCAGGCCTGCCTTGTCCTGTCGTGTCCCCAGCATCCGGAGAAGCACCAGAGTGGATGCTCTGAGTAGTGGGTGAACCCACAGCCAGCTCCTCCTCCGGGTACGTCCCCCGGCCACGCCTCGCACAGCCGCTCCCGAGCGGTGCTGTGGTCGTCGGTGTACGGGACCGTCTCCCCTTGTCGGAGTGACTCACAACAGAGCCGGTGTCACCCACAGAGCCAGCAGGACAGTAAAGAGAGGCCTCACACAGTCCGGCTGCCTGGAGTCCCACGTTGAGGAACCTGCCCAAGGACCCAGGCTCAGGGAAAGGAGCAGCAGCCAACCAGGAAGGCCGCAAGTGAGGGTGGCGGCACCTGTCTGTTCTCGCCACGTGCACCGGGTCATATCAGAGTTTGCTTCAGACGCCACCTCCATTCGTGTGAGTTACCATAGTTCCTTGGTTAGCCAGGACTTTTCCTCGCGGCCTTTCAGGGCTAACGGGGAAAGAAACTCCTCAGTTGCAGGAGAAATCCCGGGAGCTCGTGCCCTGGTGCCGACGGAGGGAGCAGGGTGGCCTGTGGTCGCCGCCCCCTCTCACTGCCCACGTGCCTGGCCACGCCCTCCAAGGCCAGTATTAGCACTGACGGAGGACTACGGGCCGCAGGTTCGGAGCAGGTGCCGGCCTCACGAGCCGCCGCATTCCCACGCAGCGCACCCCAGCACCGCCCCGTCATGGAGGAAGCTGGGGAAGGAAAGCGCTCGGTAAACGCGGGAATAAACTCAGTCTGTGGCTGTACTTTTCCTTCGTGGGGCTGAGACCCTACAGCTCCCTGGATGCCTGTGCGATTGCTGGCTTGATTTCTGTCCCCTGCTGGACCGCAATGACCAAGGGACCCTGAGCCATTCTCCACCCCACCCCCTGCAGCAGCAGCACAGAACCAGGCGCTTAGTAAATAAATGGCGCTTAACGAATGGATTATGAGAACGGACGCATCCTCCTAGAACTCGCTGGACTTGGGAGACCCTCAAGGGCAAAACCACCAAAATTTGACGTAGTGCTGGACACTCGATGATTGTTGAGATTCTGAATTTAATTTACATTTAATTGACCAGCCTCTTAACAGAAGGGAGGAAATATTGTTTACGACTGAAAAAAAATTAGAAATAACAAACAAACAACAAACTAGGGCCCGCAGGGGCGAGCAGCTGAGAGGGGAACATCTGGAAGGGAGGGTTTTCATAATTCATATTCTAAAAAGCCAGACTCCCTGTTCCCTCCATGTGCTCATGTTTAATTAAAAATGGTGAAACATTAACCGAAGCGTCTCCGGCCTCCTGGCTCCGAGAAGCCCAGGAAATGGGAAATGGGGTCAGGATGACTTCACTTTCTGGAAGGGCCCTCGGGCTAGAGCCCGCGGAAAGTGGAAAGCTGGCTCCCAAGGCGGAGCGCTGACAGTGTCCTGCGTGTGCATGGGCGCACGTGTGTGCTGTGCATGTCTGCATACGTGTGCATGTGTGAGGGCGCATGCGTGTCTGCGGGAGGGGCATGCGCACACGTGCATGGACATGCATGTGTGTCTGAGGGAGGGGCACGCAGGATCGTGGCTGGGTGTGTGTACATCTGCATGCATGTGTGAGTGTGTGCACGTGTGGCCGCGGGTGGCGTGTCAGCCATGTGTGCCCAGTTCCAATACCCAGACGGAGCAGAGTTTCTCCATGCGCGGCGCAGCCGGTGCCCCAGGTCGGCATGGAAAGGCCGCCCAGCCAGGGAGGGCTTCACACAGAGGAGCAGCCGGAACACGTGTGCAGGCTCCTGGGCTGCAGCTCAGACGAGGGAGACGGGAGCACAGTGAGGACCCTGGGCACCGGCGAGGAGGCCACAGGGCCGTTGACAGCAAGTGGCCCCTGCTAGGTCCACCTGACCTTTCTCCTCACTGGCAAGTCCCTGCCCTCCCAGGCTCCCAGCACCACCCCACCAGTTCCGCCCCTCAGACCTCAGGTGGCCTTCAGCAGGGAGGAGGTAGGAGAAGGCCAGCAGTTCCACCCCACCCCTCCGGCCAGCGAGGCCTGCTGGGGCAGGTGCAGTGCACCACCAGACATCCATCACCCGCCAGGACCTTCACAGCCAGTGGGTAGGACAGGCCCTGGGGCAGAGCACACCTGGGGCGGGAGCACTGGGAGCGCAGGACAGGCCTGAGCCCAGGGTGAGCAGCTCCCGCAGAGCCCACCTCTGAGGCGGAGCCTCCCTCGTTTGAATTGAGTTGAGGCCAGAGCCAAACCCAAGGGGCGGGAGCAGGCTAGGAAGGGAACAAGGTGCGGTGACATGAGCCACTGGCTGGGCCCTGTCTGAGGGCCGTGGCCGTGCACGGCAGGGCTGGATGCTCTGGGTCCGGCGTCTGCAGCAGGAGGCCCCGTGGGCTGGGAGCGGCCTGCTCTCCAGCTGCTCCTGCACCGCGAACAGGCTCACACTCATCTGACTTCTCATCGCCGTCCTTGTCGTCACTGTTGCCGTCACTGAGGTGCTGTTGTCCCCAGTGGAAGGAGCGGGCGGTACTGGAGATGCAGGGGCTCCTGAAATATCTGTGCCGGCTGCGGGAGGATGCGCTGGCCCCCGGCTGAGTCAGCGCAGTAGCCGAGAGCCCGCAGGCCCGCGCCTCTGCAGCCTCCCCAGGCAGAACGAGGGACGGTGGTCCGCACCTCCCAGGTTGCCGTGGAAGCCCTTGGAGCTCCGTCCTGAAGGTGCCCGGCAGGCTGCTACGAGCCCCACTGCTGTCCTCCCTGCCTCTTTCCTGCAAGAATAAAACACAATGCCGTGGGCGTGGACTCTGGAACTTTCATTTGTTCATTCAGCAAACACGTCCCAGCCGCCCCTTGTGTGTGCTGGGACTTGAGCAAGGGAGGCCCAGGACCTCGATGAGCTCATGCTCTAGCAGGGAAGACGCAAAGGCCCCTGAGTCCCTGAGGCTTGGCCATCAGAGCTCCCGGGTGTCCTGGGCCTGCCTGAGAGGGCCACAGAGGCTTCCGGGGACTGTGGCCTGGATCTCAAAGGATGATATGGGAATTGACAAGAAGCAAAAAGGGAGGAACGTGTCCAGGACAGAGGGATGCAGCAAAAGCCCTCGTGGGGAAGTGAGTTACCAACGACTCAACCCAGGCAAGAGGCCCCACCCCTCAACCCAAGACCAACAACATCCAGACCCACGTCAATACCCCGGGGGAAAGGAACACGAGAACAGAGAAATAACAGTCTGAAGAAACACCAGGTGGAAGTGTGGTCAGCCCACGCTGGTGCCAAGCTCAGAGTCCCAGCAGCAGGGGCCACGGGAATCTCAAGGTCCTCTCCCCACCTAGACTTTCCCAGCAGGGCCACTATCCCATGATCCCAGTAACACCATCGACATGATGTTTCAGCGGACGACGCCCCCTGGAGGAATGCAGTGCACAACCTGCACAGCTATCCATGGAAGCCCTGGGGCCAGCTATCCCAGCCCCGGGAGCCAACCATGGTGTGAGAAGCCCCTTGCAGCCCCCACCCACCTCCATTCCGAACAGCTCCAGGCACCGTCCCCAATCTCCGAAGATGCTGTGTGTGATTGGTAAATCCGCAAACATCCACAAACACGGCTTGTCCACTGCAGGGTTGTTTATAAAAGTGAAAAGGGGAAACAAGCCGATTTTCCACAGTGGAAGGATGGTTCGGGGCGATGGCGCGTCCTGCAACAGGTGAGCGAGATGCAGTTCCTGGGGCGCATGTCCCGACATGGACACGGACAGGTGTTCAGATGGCTCTAGAGAGTAAACGGCTATGGAAGTGTGCACAGCCTAAGTTTTGTAAAAATATACCTTTAAGTTTATAAAGTTCTTAGAGAGGTCTGGAAAGCTCTATGCCAGACTTGTCATGAGATTATTTCTGGGCAGTAGGATTAGAAATCACTTTCTTTTCTTTTATTTTTTTGTCACTTACCTGCATTTCCAGTGTTTCTGCAATGAGCATGGCTAGCTTGAGATGCTTTTTAAAGTTACAAAAGTCCCCATGAATTGTAAAAGAGACTGCCCGCGACCATCCAAGGAGCACAGGCAGGCAGAGGCCGGCGGCAAGGCCCAGGCGTTTGTTGAGTGCTTGCAGGGCCTGTGGAGGGAGCTCTCCCACATGTGCTCTGCTCTGGGCCTCAGCGCAGACGTCCATCCTGCCCCTGAGCAGGCAGAGGCCCCGGGAGCCCGGCGCTGCCCCAGACCACAGGCCAGCAAGAAGCAGCACCTGGATTCACCCCAGGGCCTGTTTCCTGGCCTGGAGTCCCGGGGGATCCGCGGGAGCTGGAGAAGGTGGGCGGCAGCCCCAGGCGCAAGAAATAATGAATGTCATGGCGGGGTTGAACGCTCTGCTCACCAGGCACACACCAGACCTTAAACGGGCCAACTTTTGTCTAGGGGAGGGGTCGTGTTAATGCCACCTGCTCTGTGTGAGATTGGGGGTGTCCCCTTGTGTCCCCGTGTGCTCCAATCTTCAGTGCTCTGGCCCAGGTCTGACGGGCCCACTCGCGCACAAGGCTGCAGGGGCGCAGACAACGCGATGCCCACCGGCAGCGCCTGGGGTCCTCCTCAGTGTGGACCGGCTACTGGGTAGACACCTGCGAGAGACCAGCAGCTCTGTCGCCCAGAAAACGAAGGACTTAGAAGGGCGAGGAGATTCTGGTGCTGCTTAATCACCGAGCCCCGCCAGGCTCTGCGCTATGCTTTCTCTGCTGTTTCCAGGCCGAGTCCCCGTCCTCTCCCCGCCTTCCCCGCAGCCGCATCCTGTCTGCTCCTGCACCTCGCCTGTGTTTTCCAACCCAGTGACTCAAAGCGGACCAGAGTTGCCGCTGGACACTTTGAGGGGCAGGTTTTAACATTCTATTAAAATTTCACTGGATGTCGTGTGAATTGGGGAATTTCATATCTGCAGAAATCTTTGCCTTCATTCTAGTCAACAAAATAAAAAACAAAAGGGTTGTTCCCTGTGGCTCTGTAATCCAAGCACTGTAAATTCAAGGATTAAAGGGAACCCAGCCCCCCAGCGAGACCCCCTGCCCCTGGCGTGGCCAGCAATCGGGCCTCTAATCACATTTCCTGTTTGCAGCTGGCAAATGAAATATTTAGACAGCCTAAGCTGAATGTTCCAGGCACAGCCCAGCCCACAGATGCACTGCCCCCAAATGGGAAGGCATGCAGTCAAAAAAATTAAAATAAAATAAATGCCAAATAAACACAGACGCATTGTTTAAAAAATTTATAAACACAAACCTCTGATGCAATTCATTTTGGTTAACTAGTGAAAAGGCCCATCTAACTTACTGAAGAGATTCGATTTAAGCATGATTTTTTGAGAAATCCCATTGAATGGTTTCCCATTGTGTGTGGTGTGCTCAGCAGGCTCCCGGAATGGGGTGTCCCCAAAGTCCCGTCAAAACCTAACAAAGTGGCAGCAACAGCCGCACAGCCGCAGGAGGACCCGGGAGCCCCAGCACCACCCGGGCCGGGAGCCCCAGCTCTGCCAGCAACCAGCTGGGCAGCCCAGTCGATGACCCGGGCCTCGGTTTCTCCACCTGTGACTCAGGGGGTGACCCGCGTCGGGAAGCACTTGCAGGGCCACGGGGAGCTTGGCGGCGCCTGCACAGGTGTCTGTCACGCATACACGGCACCCTGCACCTCAGGAGCGCCCTGGGGAGAGGGGTATCCTCCCGCTGTGACCACCCCAAGGAAGGGCCAAAGCGACAGTCCAGGCTGTGGTATGGTTTTGAGATGCTGGAAATTCCTTTTTGCATTTTTGCAAAATGCAAAAAGAGGACCCGAGTGTCAGCACCAGAGGGGCAGGTGCAGGACCCAGGAGCCCAACCCTGGCAGCCGCCCCGCCGAGCCTCCGTGGAGGGTGGCAGTTGCTCTCTGCAAACGGTGACGAGCCGGCTCTGAGGCCCTGTTTGTCGAAGCAGGAGCACACTCCCAGGAGACCCCGGCTCCACGGGGAAATGCACCGGCCGCTCTCAGCAGGGAAACGCTGTTGCTCCACCGTCAGTGACAGAGGCCTGTCTGTGCAGGAAGCCGTTGGCAGCGAGGGGCTTTTATAAAACCTAATTTCAGACGGAAGGGCTCAGTTGCTACAGAAGGCTCTAGAAGGTGCTGCTGGTGTGATGGCAGGTGTGTGGGGGCTGGGGAAGGTGGCATGAGGCCCATCACCTGGTGGCGATGGGCACTTGCGGATGTCCAGGCGCCGACAGCCGGCCCGTGGTGCCCAGGCAAGAAGGATGCCAAGAGCCCAGGCGGAAGGGACGGGAGGTGCTTGGGGGGCCTGGTGGGAGCCCACTGAGGACGATGGAGGCAGCAGCTGAGGGTCACCAGGCTGGGCCTTGCTCCCCACTACTGAAGCCCCTCACTCTGTCCAGACTCGCCCCCCACCCTTCTCAGTGCGCCTGCGGCCGAGACACAGAGGGCTTTGGGGAAGGCGTACAGGTGGGCAGAGCACATTCGGGGTCCAGGTGCCTCTGCAGGGCGGGGACCAGGCTGCCCACCTCCCTGAACCTCAGAGCAGCCAGGGCCTGCTGGGAGGACGGCACTGAAGCGCCTCCATCTACTCCTCTGTGAAATGGGGACAGTCTGAGCTCATCCCGGGGGCGGGGGGGGGGTGCCTCCCGGCTGGTGCTCTGGAGCCACAGCGTCACTGTGTTACCCTCCTCTTCCCCGCCACGGACGCGGTGGCTTCAGCGCGGGACACGGGCTCCACATTGCCGCAGTGTCCCTTCAGTGGCTGTGGTTCCACGGAACGGGGTGACCACAGTGCCCGATGGGGCTGAGGATGGCACGTGACTGGCGGTTCCCCATGCCCTGGGAAAGGAGAGCACACTGCCGGCCAGCAGCCCCTCGCCCCCACCCTGGACGGGGCCCCCTCAAGCCCTTACAGCAGCTTTGTGCAAATCATGGAAGGGAGCCTCCAACTCTGGCACTGGGGCTCCCAGCTGGGAGGGGAGCTGGATCCCTGTTCCCACATTGGCATCTGAGGGGCCGCACGATGACTTTCGTGGGCCCTAGGCTCCGTCCCTGCAGGACCCGAGGGGTCCATCGGCCTTGGCTCTGTGAGGTCAACCTTCCTCCCGCTGCTCCAAGGTCTGCGTTGGCCAAAGAGCCCGGCGCGGGCTGTTTATCTCAAATCCACTCACCCACAGGTTTGCCATGATGCCCTGGCGGACGGTGGAACCAGACTCACTTTGTCCAGACGCCCAGTCCACGTGCACCTCCCGGCCCTCCTGTCAGAGACAGCCGAGGCCAAAGTCAGGCTGAGGACTGGACAGTCCCTCTGTCCAGCTCCTGCCTCTCCTGCCCCTCAGCTGACCCCTTGGGAATCTCCCGCCGGCCTGCCCCAGTGTGGCTTTGCGCTCTCACCCAGAAGTGGCTCAGGGGCCTGGGGAACCCGGGATGATGGCGCGTGTTGCTGAGTCCCAGGCACCAACGGTCACCTATGCCCCTGGGGAGGCTCTGCCAAAGGGTCAGGCCACTGGGCATTCCACACTTGGACCAGGACAAGTTAACTGCCGGACCGATGTCCAGGATCCTGGTGACATGTTCCCCACCTCAGAGGTTTCCCCTTCTAGGAGTCTGCGCCAGGTGACAGCCCGAGTCTAGTGACCCTTGGGCTTAGCTCCTCTGTACAGTGGAGGCCCAGGAAGTCCCTAAGCTTCTTCTTGCCTCTAAACGTCCCCAGCGTGTTTCCAGGTACAGACAGTCCAGGCTCGGGGAAGGCAGCCAGGTAGGAAACGGGGTGACAAGTCCCCCAAGGGCAGTGTCAGCCTGGGTCAGGTCCCATCTGACCCCACGTGGCTGTTGGAGCTGGCCCCAGCCGGGCAAGGGCCAGGTGGGCAGCAGGGCAGCTTCGCCCAGGGCAGCGAGCCTGGTTCTGTTCAGCCCAGTGGGAATCCAGACGTGTGGTGTCTCTTTCCAGCCTGAGGCCCCTCCCCTGTGGGATGGGGATTCGGTGGCTCCCCCGTGACAGGCGGGACACCACGGGCCTTAGCCCAAGTTAGGCCTCAGTTTCCTTCCCGTGGCTGCCACCAGGGGCACGTGACGACAGTGCAGTGTCTATTTTTGTCGTTTACAGTCTGATCACGTCACCGCTTCCAGGGAGGACCCTCTCCCCCCCGGCGGCAGTGCGGGCCTCACCACACCTGGGAGGTGGCTGGGGCATCTCCATTTTGCAGATAAATAAACTGGGGCTCAGAGTGGTCACAGGGCGAAGCTAGGCTGGCCGAGGCAGGTCTTGTCATCTCGGAGTCCAGCCCATACATGGTGCCCGGCCTGGAGTTGGCTCAGCAGACCTGTCGCCCACCCCTCCCACCCACCCCGAATGCATTCACAGGACCCTCACACGTCACAGGAGCAGGCGCTCAGGAGAGCATATGCAGGCGTGTGCACATGCATACATGTGTGCACACACACTCGCACAGAATGCACAAGGCATACCCAGGCGCACACACGCACACACGTGGGAGGGGGCCTTTCCCATCAGACTGTGTTTCTCCTGCAGTGAGTGACCAGAGTCTGTGCCCTCGACACCCAGAACCCGGCAGCAAGGGGGTCTTACTCCCTCTGGGTTAGGGGCTCTGTCCCCATCACCGTGCTGATGCTCCTGCCTTTGGAGACCACCTAGTCCTCGCCAGGCTTCCTGGGGTGCCGGACAGGCAGGCCGCCGGCGTGAGGCAGCGCCATCTAGCGGACAGCGCGGCTGCAGCGCGGATGGGAGGACGGGAGGGCAGGTCCTGGGTGCCGCTGAGGGCACACCGCCCCGTCTTTCTGGCATAAGAACCTCAAGAAAACCATAGCAATGTAAGGCTGCATCCTTTGGAGCCCCAGAAAGTTCTGCTCATGTGGCAGCAGCTGCGGATTTAAAGGGAGAGGAATATTTCTCCTCTATTTTTAAAGAGCTTTTAAAAATGCTTAGTGACATCCCTGGAACCCAGGGCTGGGCGGATGACACAGGTTCAGGTACATCAAGGCTGTCCCACGCCCAGCCTCAGCCCCAGCCGGAACATGGCCACTGGGAGCAGGTGACCTGGAATGTCCCCCTCTCTCGGTGCGGACCCAGTTCTCACATGAGCCCCTTTGCAGGTCAGGAATGAGCTGGGACACCATAGTGCACCCCACCCCCACAATTCCTTTGCAAAGAGAAAACATTCTCCCGAGGACTGGCTGCAGTTGTCAGCTCCCGCCGGGTGGCTGCGGGGCTGTGGGCAGCCGGGTGCCTCTGAACCCAGCCAAGCTTGGGGACAGGACCCATCTTCACCCCGACTCCAGGCCTGCGTTTCCAGGACCTCTCTCTCACCACGGTGACTGCCGCAGAGTGGGGGTCCATGGCATGCCAGGTACGGAGAGCCCACATCCCCAACTCCAAGGGGGTGGGACGCCCACCACCCACCAGAGTCCTCCCTCATCGCTTCTGTAAATGTGAGTTCTCCTTTGGGATAGCATTGCTGGAATCTCAAACTCACATTGCCCAGCAACTCGGGGGGCTCAGAGACACGGGGCAGGGGCAGCAAACAAAGCCAGAACCCGAGTTCCTCGGGGGGCCCGGCAGGAAAGACGCACAGGGGCAGGCTGGGTGTCTCTGTCAGCTGTTAAAGCCTGCGGCCCGTGCTGGTGGTGACGAGGCAGTGACACCATCACGTGTGAGAGACAGCTGTCTGTCGAGAGCCTGCCCGGGCTCCCAGCTTCCCCCATCGTCTGACACCCCCATGCGGGGAAGGGGTGATAGCCTTTCAGGTAGACAAAGTCGACAGCTGCTCTTTTTGTTTTTGAATCTCACCTCCACTTGGGGCGCATGGGACAGGCTACCGTGCGTCCCTTGCTTAGTCAGGAGCAAATGGGTCGGGTCTTCGGCTCTGCACCACGGTGCCTCTGCCTGGTCCCGAAGGAGGAGCTCAGAGGGCCAGAAAGGGTATCTGTGTGTATGCCTGTGGGTACCTTGTGCGTGTGTCTGCGTGCACTGTGTGTGTACGCCTGTGGGTACCTTGTGTGTGTGCCCACACACACGTGCACAGGTGCACATGTCTGTTTGTGTGTGTACCTGCATGTGCATTTGTGTGTGCATGTGTGTATATATACACGTGTGCATTTCGTGTGTATGCTTGTGTGCCTGTGTGTACCTGAGTACATGTGAGCGTATTTGTGTCCATATGTGCATGTGTGCCTGCAGTGTCTGTGTGTATGCACGTGTGGACATGCATACATGTGTGCGTGCGTGCGTGTGTCTGCACAGCTCTGAATGGGGGGGGTTGGAGCCTGTGAGGACCAGAGCGCTCCCCTCCACCAGCTCAGCCACAACCCCGGCCCAGCCCAACCCCCTCCAGAGCAGGGCACGCGCCCCAGATCTCCGACCCTCAGACATGGCTCCCAAACTCACGCTGGCCTTCACCCTGCAGGGGCCAGGCTAGCCCTGCCCACTGCCAGGCCCCCCCACAAGAGGCCCCCCAGCCGGGCTCTGAGTCTCTGCGGGAGGACCGTGGGCGCCCAGCAGCGGGAGGCCGGCGGTGGTCTGCAGGGAAACGGGTGCGTTGTTTTCTCCAGAAACTTGTGCCTTCACTACCCTCCCCTGCCAGCCAACACCTCCCTCCCACCGGCTTCTAAGCGCTTTCGGGTTTCTGCTGTGGAGGAGAAACGGTCTCCCCCACCCCTCAGCCCCCCACGCCTGTTCCTTCTCCCCGTCGTGGAACCAAACGTGTAACCAAGCCATGCGACAAGGCGCGCAGCCCGCTTGCACGGCCCCCACCGTGGGCTGCCTGCTGCCCGCGGGGTGGTCGTGAGGGCAGGGCCCGCCCGCCTGCAGCACCGCCCAGACACCCAGCTTTGGTGGCCCCAGGCCCGCACCGCGGTGTGGCTCTGCCCGGTGTCTATGCAGGGGTCTCCTTTGTGCTTCCCTCACAGCTGGGCCCCTGGCGTGACTGCATCTGAGGAGAAGCAAAGCTGGTGTTCTAGAACATGCCCTTCGCCAATTGTGTAAACAAAACTGCACAATGACAAAAAAATTCAGCAGAATTGGCGGCACCCACTGTCCTGGTTTCCCACCTCCCACCAGCGCCGCAGCCCACTCCCATCTGGCTCCCCGACCCAGAGCGCCGCCAGCCCACAGCTCCCCCCTCCCAGGACCTCCTTGGCAGGGGACGGGCTCACTCCACAGCCCACAGCTGGGACAAGGGACAACGCTGGCCACTCCCTTCCAGAGCAGGCTCCTGCCTGGGCGTGGCTGACACCCTGGTGGCCCTGGTGCCCGGCTAGCGCTCACCAAAACCCCCGCAAACCCCCCCGGGCCAAAAGCAAAAGAAGGCCCAGGCCCCGTGCGCTCTGGACCCAGCGCCGGCTCCTCTGTGGCTTCTCCTCCTCCCTGAGGCCCTGCAAGCCCAGACTCTGCCCTCCCCTGGCTGCCATCCACCTCTCCCCTGGTCCTCCCCACCCCACCCACTCCAATATATCCTCCCTGTGGAGAGCACTCATCACCTCAGCGTGTGCTGTCCTGCTGGAAGCCTCCGCCGCACTCTTCTCAGGATGCGGCCTCCTGCCCGGCTCTTAGCTCAGCCCCGGGAGGTCCTGACTCCTGGTGTTTGCTGTGCTCACTCCCAGTGTCCCCTCTGCCTGGAATCACTCCTTGAGATCTCGGCCACTGCCACCTCCCCCAGAAGGGGTTCCTGGCACCTGCGTCAGTCAGATGCTCCTGAGACACAGTCTGGGGGTGGCCTGTGGCCTGCAGTGTCCCCAAGGGCAGGGGTCATGCCTGTGTGCCCCCAGCCCCAGCGCCCCGCATGTGCACCCTGCTGTTCTGTAGACCGTTTCACTGAGTGAAGGGACACACTCTGCCGAGGGGACAGACCTGCCTGCCGCGTGCTCGGGCTGTCATCACGCTATCCAGTGAAAATGGCTGGGAGAATATTGGGGGACAGGTGACTCGGGGCACAATACCGGACAGCTGAGCACCTGCAAGGAGCTGGGAGCACGCCGCTGCCTCCGCGATGGCTTTGTCCTCTCTGACTCTGCAACGCCTCCGAGCACCAGCAGTGCCCCCGCCACGGTCCCGCACTGGGCCCTGAGGACCACCTGATTCCGTTAGAGGACGGGGGCAGGGGAGGCAGGCAGGAGGCAGCCCTGGTCCCGCCTCGGGCCTGGTTTTCTCCCCGCTGCCTGGAACGCCATCCCCAGACATTCTCTTGCTGTTCAGGCCTCAACTGAAACGCTGCCCCTCGGCGAAGGCACCCGGGACCCCGCACTTGGCGTTAGCAGCCCCCACCCGGCAAACTCGCCCCTAGCACATCGCCCTGTCTCAAGGTCGTGTCTGTCACCACCCACGTCATCTTCTCCTTCGGTTTATTCACTTGTTATCACCCTTCCCCCTGCACTAGAATGTCTGCTCCGCGTGGGAGGATAGTTGGGCTCCACACCAAACAGGCGGGCGGTAAACGCTTGTCGAGTGACCAAAGGAGAGACCAAGGGGCCACAGGGATTGCGGAGCCTCAGATAACTCTCCCCTGGGCTTGTCGAGTCTGCGACGGGGCAGAGTTGGGGGAACCTTGCGAATCTCTGTGCCTCCCTCCAGCATGGCCAAAGCCAGCTGAGTGACACTCTGGCAAGGACAGAGGCCGGACTCCAGTGCGTGACCACCCACGCTGATCCCGGCGGATCCTACTGTGCTCACCAGCTCCCAGCCCAGAAACCCCGGTGGCTCATGGCAGGTCACCTTCATCCAAAGACGCTCTCGCCCAAAGGCCTGGCCCAGGCAACGCACCCAGGGAGCTGCTGGCAGGGACACGAGGCTGGGGGACACTCCGTCTCTTACCACCTGGAGATGAAAACCACAGATGGGGAAACTGAGTTCTGGCCCCTCAGTCAGGGTGCAGGGGTGCTGGTGCCTGGGCCGTGCACCCTTTAGGGACCAGGATAGGTCCCCACTCCTCCAGGGGACATGGGCACCAGGCCACATTTTTGCAGATTTCCATCTCTGACTCCACCCATCTCCTGCCCCTGCTCCCCAGCAGGGCTCAATCTAGCAAGTTATTACATACACCTGCCCAGGATCCTCCGCCCAGGCCAGCGCCACGGATTCTGGCTGAGTCTCTGGCTCACTGCAGCCGGGGCCTTCGCTGCTAAAGTCAAGAATTGGCAGGGGGAGGGGCCAGGGACCTGTGAAGAGGGTACTGGGCTGGGGCAGCAGAAGAACATGCTGACTTCCACTCCACACTGCACCCATTTTATAGACAGAAAGACCAAGTCACCAGCAACTGAAGGTTCGTGCAGAGGCTGGTGCAAGGGTGAGAAGCAGGAGGGTCGGCTCAGGGAGGCTCCACTTGCACCAGCCCCACCCCAGGGCCCTCCACCAGCAGGCCCCCCGCGCTAATGCGGGCCTCTTCCCAGCCCTGCCTCTCAGACGCTGGACATCTCAAGGTCTCTGGAGGGGACAAAGGCCCAAGTCCTAGAGTCTCAGGACCGGGTGCTTCGGCACAGGCTCCACCCTGTGGGGTGCTGGGACCCCAGGAGCCCCAGCAGCGTGGTCTGCAAAGTGCTCTTCCCTATGGGATCCCATTAAACCTGCAAATCCCCCTATGAATGAGGGGAGTCCCAGCACCACCTGGAAGAAGAGAAACCTCGAGGAAGTCACTCTTGGCCAAGGTCATGTGAGGGAGCAGGGGTCGACGGGCCACCTGGAGCCCAAGCAGGGCTTTCCAGGGCTCCCGGATGCGGCACAGAGGTGCTCTGGGCACTGCTGCTGTTCTCTGCGTAAGGAAGGGGTGTCAGCAGAAGCCAACTGCTTCCACCCCCATCAGCTTGGGGTGTGTGGGCAGATGTTCCTCCAGCTGTGGTGATCAGCTGCCCGGAACCGTGGTACATTTGGAGCTGTGCCTTTTCATAGCATATCTGCCCAGAGATGTCTGTGAAACTGTAAGAGTTCCCGCCAGATCTCCCACCCTTGCAGACAACAGTGTGAGTTCGTAAAAGAATTACTCTGGGCCAAGGTCAGGGCTGATCGGGGCTCAGCCTGAAGCCTGGGTCAGCACTTCATCTTCGACTGGGATCGGGGCTCAGCCTGGAGGAGGGATCGGGGCTCAGCCTGGAGCTGGGTGGGAAGCACGAGCTCCCTGGCCCGGAGGCGGAATCTCTCTCCTGGAACGCTGGAGCCCCTGCACCCACGTGACCCTCTGTTGTGCTGGGAGCTGCGAGATATTTCCAGCAGCTGCCCGATGCGATCCCCCATAAAGCCATAAAGCAGAAACTGACTTTGAAATGGCCCTTTCTCCGCCTGTATCTTCGGACATAAATTTAAATAAAATGGCAATTTAAATGCCTGTGACACCGGGAAGGCAGCATGGGGCTGTCTCTGAGGGCCGCGTGGGGAGACAGAAGGCGGCCCTAACCCATCATCCTGTACGACACGCGCCAGGGTCGGCGCCGGGGCAGCGGGAAGGCTGGGACCCTCCACCCCCGCCAGGGCCCTCTGCGTCGCAATCCCAGGAGGCCGGAGGAGCACACTCTCGGGGCAGGCAAGGTGCTGCGGCACCAGCAGCCCTGGCTCCCCTGCCCTCAGCGGCGAAGTGGGAGGTGCGCAGTGTCTGTGCCTAACTACCGTGGCGCTCCAGGGCGCTGAGTGCCGTCCCACCCCCGCCCCAGGCGCTCACAGTGCCCCTGCCATGTCTCTGGCCATGATGGGCTCTCACGGGCGGTTACCCGAGCCGACCTCCCAAACCAGTGGTGGCTCAGCATCGGCACAGCGCGAGGCCCACCCAGAGCTTCTGACTCAGCAGGTCTGGTGGGGGCCTGAGAACCTGCATCTCTAGCAAGTCCCCAGGGGCCACATGGAGAGACCCACCATGCTAGCGAGAGCTCCCCTGGCACTGTGCAGGCCCAGGAGTGGTGGGCGGGAGGGGAAGCAGGAGGGCAAGTCACTGGGTCTCCCTGTGTCCCAAGCGAAGGTGACCAGAGGGGTCTACGTGCTGTGGGAGGCGGCCATGCCTCTGCCCTGCCCAGCCCCTCGGGACTCACGCCAGCGACACCTCCCTGGGTGTCACCCACATTGCTCAGAGCTCCCTCCCGGCGTCAGCCGCCGCTTCCTGATGCTCACGGCTCCTGCCCACCTCCATCTGCAGCGCCTCGCTCTCACCTCACACCAGCAGCTGGGGGGCACAGCCCCACTTACAGGAGAACAGGACAAACCTCCGGAAGCGCAGCCTGGATGTCCCCTGGGCCAGGGAGTGGAGGGCGACTCCCTGAATCCAAACCCCGAGCTCCTCCTCTGGACCCTTCTGCCTGACCCACCTCCTTCAACTTCCGAGGCTGAGTTTCCCACCTTGGCCCGAGTTCCTGTGTCTGGGAGGATGTACGACATCCTATCCCAAGACAGCCTGGCCCCGGGGCCCCCACAGGACCCTGGACCGCCAGGCCTCACTCCCTGCCTCCACAGCACAGACCCCAAGGGGGCCAGCGGCCGCTGGGATGAGCGTGAGCAGCTTTCCAGCCTCTGCCAAGACCTGTGGCCTGGCAGGAAAGGCAGCCGCGACCCAGTGACAATGAGGGAGGCAATTGATTACAGTGACGATCCCCCAGGGATGTGTCCCCAGCCTGCCGAGTGGGAGTGTGGGAGGGTGGTCTGGTGGCACCCGTGAGAGGTGAGGGCAGCCAGCTGGGAGCCCGGGAGCCAGCCGCTGGGAGGGGTACCAGGCTGGCATCAGAACAGGTGTGGGTCGGGGACCCTGACAAAGCAGCGAGCAGTAAGGTGGCTCAGAGCTTCCCGTGAGCCGTAGGCAGCGTGAACGCACAGTGTGTGCTCACACGTGTGTGAGGAGCAGCAGAGCGCTTCGCAAGTGACAGGGACTTGTCGGTTGGTCACCACTAAAATGACCAGCAGGGTCAAGAACTCAGTCTGCAACCAGAGCCAAGGGCCCGAGACTGGATGTGGTCTGGGGCTTGGCCGGGGATCTGGGTCGTGGTCATTCTCCAGCCAGAATGCAGAGTTCTCAAAAGCGGGGTCCAGGTTCGTGCTTAGGTCAGGGCAGAGCCGACGCTGCGGACGGGCGCGGGCTGCAGAGCGGGAACACTCGGCAAGGAGCGTCCCCGCAGCACAGCTGGCACAGGTGGGCGTTCACAGGGAGGGTCCCGTGCTGCTCCTTTTTCTCAACCTGGGACCCCCTGCCCTTAGAGTCTGGATAAGGTCACTCGGACCCTCCTAGCCTGGTCGGGCCAGGCCCTCTCTGAGGGCTCAGCCGTGTCCAGGCTCCTCTGACTCGACTTCCGACTTCCTCCCCCACGGGCCCCCGAGCCACACATGACTGTCCATCTGCATTCCTGCTCCTCTGCCCCACCGGCCCTGCAGGACACCACCCGCGGGCCTGAGGCCGAGCGCGATGTCCTCCGGTGGCCCAGTCAGCACCGGTGGCGGAGCTGTATGGAAAGCTGATCCACAGAAGAGGCAAAGTTATAGATTTCATTTTTTTTTTTCATCTTTGTTCTCCTTGGAGTGGAGACTGATTCTGGGATGGAGCTGGGGAAGTGGAGGTGCACCCAAAGCCCCTGTGACGTCAGACAGGAGGAAGTGCTAAAAATCGACAGGGCGCGTCCAGAGGGCGCCGGGGCCAGACGGAAGGGGCCCCCACGGCCAAAGAAAGAAAAGTGACAAACAGCAAATAGCTGTGTAAACAAACAGCTGGATAGATCATTAAATGGGGGAGAAGAACCCTAATGCATAAATGCAGACGGAGAGAGGGAACAGAACGTGGCTGTTAGGAGGCCACGTAACGACCGTTGCTAGCGAGATTCCCCGACGGACGCTCAAACGAGTGAATGGAAGTGTGAGGGGGACAACACAATTGCATAGTCTCGAAGCATCTCCCGCACGATATTTATTAATTTCAAAGAGAAAAGAGTAGCTTTGCGGTAGAGCAACCCAGCAGACAGAGTGCAGTCGGTCACCAAGGGTAACATCGCCCACGACCCCCCCACTGTGGTCCCCACGTGAGGGGTGGGGGCACCTCCCTTCTCTGAAAATCCTGCCAAAATGCATCGCCTCCGTCCCATCGTTTAAAAAGCCCAATAAACCCAAGTTGAGGGACGTGCTACAGAACAAGTGATCGGTGCTATCCCAAGGGAAGCATGAGGAAGCGTGTAGCGAGACACGGTGACAATGTGCAGCAGGGACTCTGGGCAGGGATCCCTGATCGGATCCTGGAACAGATCCCGGAACAGGAAAAGGACACCGTGGAAAACTGGCGGACCCCAAATAGGGCCTAAGGGTTAGTAGTGTGGCCCCGTGTTAATGTCGTGACACTTGTGTCATAATTACGCAGGACATTAACATCCGGGGAAGCTGGGTGGAGGGTGCACGGGGCGTTTCTGTCCTACTTTGCAACTTTTCTTTCTATTTTGAAATTATTTCAGGTTATAAAAGCATCTCCTCGGCCACGTGTGCGTGCTCTCCCTCACCCGCTCTCCTCTGCTCCCCCGGGCCAGTCCCCAGGCACGCCGGGCAGAGCTGGGCGGCTTCCCTCCAGCAGCAGCTGCCTCGGATACTTTCCCAAGTGGCGACAGCTCCTTCCCTGTGAGGAGCTCTGGCACCAGCCAGCAAGGAGCAACCTTCTCTCCCCTCTAACTTGCCCCATGTTGACTCCCACAGCAGACCCCAGGAACAGCTGGACTCCCGCCTCCTGGGCCGGCTCTGCGCGAAGACAGGGTGGTCCCCAGCTGCAGACCACGTCCGACTCCCCCAGCCCTGAACGCCCTTTCATGCAGGGGGTGCTGTGGAGTGTGACGGACGGGGCCTTATTCCCATTTCAGAGGGAGACCCCCAAGGAGCCTGCGGGACACCTGCCGGGGTGGGATTCCCAGCCCCACTGCGGACAGTGAGCAGGGCCTCGCAGCAGGAGCCAGGGAAGCCACAGGCCTCAGGAAACAGGCCTTCGTGACATGGGAATGTGAAGCTAGAGGGTGGTGACGTTTCAGTGTGAAAGCCGTGGAGACACCCCGGTGTCCCTCGGGCAGTGGGAGTGTCCTACAAAGAGAGGTGAGAGGCTCTGGAGCCCAGGACAGCTGCCAGGGACTGCAGCGAGGAGACACGATAGCCGGCACGTGGCAGCTCCTTTGGCAGCAGGTGTAAGATGCTCCCTCCCGCAATGCACATGGCCCCTGTTTCGACCACCACTCTGAACACCTGCAGCTTCTGTCCCCACCCTTCCTGGCACCCCTGTAAGGACATGGGCTATGGTGGGCAGGGCACAGCTCTGGCAGGCAGTGCCGTAGCACTAGACCAGCTTGTAGCACTGGCAGGTCTGTCGGTGGCTGCCTTGGGGTAGGCGCCCACCCCCGGCCAGGATGGCAGGTCACATGGTACAGAGTATGGCGGCCTATGCCATAAGGTAAAACACCTTTATACAAAAAAATAAAAATAAAAATTGCCCACTCCAATGATTCTACCATCTCCCATCTCCCCTGCTACCTAATGCCATGTCAACGTCTCTATTTACAAATTCCTTCTGAAGAATTTCCCAACAGCTTCCCAGCCTACCTCTGGGAAATTCAGTTAAGGGAGGACATCAACAGACAGAGCCCGAAAAGAAAACTCTAGAACACCACCCACGGCCCTCACGCCCCTGTGCCCATCCAGAAGGGCCCTCCCAGCCTCCTGGGAACAAAGAAATGCCCAGAACTTTGAGCCTCCTGCCCCGGTTCGCCCCACACGCCGTCCTCCAGGAACTGAAACCCCTTCGCAAGCAATCGCAGGGCCTGAGTCATTCCGACACAATCCAGGCAGCAGCAAGAGGGAGCCGTGACATGCTGTGTGACTTCACACTGTGAACTAGATTAATAAACCATTAAGATAAGCAAGCTGATTATTAGCACGAGAACGAGGCTCCTGAGCTAATTGCAGCCGTCCAGCAAAATGTCAGCGCCGTCTTCTGGCATGAAATATTCATCGCACCCAGGCCGGCTAGAAGGCAGAGGTAGGTTTCTTGCAGGGCCAAATGTCAGATGGGGACTTTCTCCTGGGACAAAGCCAGGGCCACTGCTCAGAGCCACACACTCCTGCGGGCCGTGGCCTTTTCCAGAGGGGGGTGGCGTTTGGTTACCTCTGTGACCCTTTCTCAGTCCGCTTCAGAGGAAGAGAGAAATTCTTGTCAGTGTCAGAGAGCTCAGTCCCTACTCTTACGGGGTCTCAACTGGGGGAGGGGTCTGTGTCTTTGGGGGAGGGGTTCCACCCTGTCTTTTCTGTTGATTTTCAGCTGAGATCCTTTGAGGTTCTCAACCCTGGACTTTGAACTAGCCTGAGGCGAATTGTGTGTCCCACAGCCTACAGCAGTGCCATTCCCGACCCCAAAAGTAGCCCTGGTCCCCTAGTACGGGTATCTCCCGCAACCCACGGGGTCCTCCAGCCAGCTCCAGCCGGGGTGGGACTGGCCGGCTCCTGCCCTGGTGTCTGCCGTCTAACCAGCCGGGAGCTCGTGGGGCAGGTGCCTGCCGGTCCCCGGGGCAGGGGCAACTCCAGTAAGGTGGGCTTTGGCGGGAATGCACGTCACCAGGCCTGCCTTGCTCGGGCCTCGCTTCCTGCTGGGAATGGGGTGGTCCGACCGCGAGAGGGAGACGGGAGGACACGGGTAAAACTCCAACTCAGTGCTGGCGAGTGGAGCTGGGACTTTAATTATTAGTATTTCTTTCTTCAGCAGAACTGGGCATAGGATGCTGAGCCCAGAGCTGCCAACCCACACACAGAGCAAAGGCAGCTGGACGGCGGGGCTGGTCTGGGCAGGCCAGTCCCCACAACGAGAGGAAGGCTGACCAAGGGCAGGGTGGGACCCCAGGCGCCAGGGACGGCAGGCCTAGGGAGGCAGTCCCACCTCCCTCACCCCTGCTGGTGACCCCAAAGGCGAGAAGCAGGTCCTGAGTCACCACCGTGTGATCAATATTAACAGCCTAGTCCCATAGTGTCAAAGCAACGCACTTTTTACAAAGCACCGGCCCTCTCTTGTGTGTTAGACTTTGTGGACCTGACATCAATTTTTCAACACCAACCAAAAAAATCTGCTGCATACCATGGCATTTTTTCATCAATGTGAATTAAAATTCCACCTGTCTGAAGATTTCTTTTAAAGACTGCTGTAACAATTTCGAGATCATCACTTCCCTCCTGGGACCCATCTGCAATGCACCCTCCATCCATCCTAACGCAGACGCCCCCAACCAAGACAGGGGAGCAAGTGTCTGCCCACCCAGGAGGACATCCCGACCCGAAGGGGAGGAGTGGGCACTCTCTTCTCCTGCTGTGTGGCAATGAGGCACCTCTGAGCAGCCCTGCATGGTCACTAAACACCTTACAAATACACATAGCATCTCCATGCTATGGGATGCTGCCAGGCACTAACAGGAATGAAGTTCTGACATGCACCACACCAGGGACAGACGGGGAGCACAGCTCAGAGGAAGGAGTCTGGTGCAGAAGGCAAATACGTATGATTGCAAGCGTGAGATGCCAGAACAGGTAAAGCCACAGGGATGAGAGCAGCACAGGGGCTGCCAGGCGCTGGGGAGGGGGATGGCAGTGAGTGCTAACGGGTCCACTTGCGGGGTGATGAAAATGTTCTAAAATTGATTGTGGCGGTAGTTGCACAACTCTGTGAATATACTAACAATCACTGAATTGTACGCTTTAAATAGAATAATTGTACGGCATGTGAATTACATCTCAATAAAACCGTGTTTAAAAAATCACTACAAAATGATAATGTTTTCATTATGAAAATATATATATATATTTAATATATGTGTACACACACACACATAATCTCTGACCTAGTAATTCCACTCCCGGGAATTTTTCCTAAGGAAATAATGAAGGGTGTGCACAGATACTGGAATACTCTAAGAAACACAGACACACACACACATGAAATGTCCGATGATAGATCTTAGAATAAATCCTGGCACCCACGTTCAATAGAACAGCACAAACAGTAACTCACAGCGATGGGCTAGAAATACAATTTATCAACATCCTACGCGCTCAGGACACATTGTCGAGTGAAATTAACAGGTTGCAAACTGCAAACGTAGATGTTACAAGACGACATGCCTTGCGTAGAAGAGGAACAGTCAGTAAATTACAAAGGGGGTTTCTTCCAGATAATCGGGAAGGGAGGATTTTCTTCTCTTCTCTTCAATCCCCAGGATTGTTCCGTTTTCTATTTGGCCTGTATTATGTGTGTAATAAACCGATGCAACTTACGTCTTGGAGACGCAGGGAGGGAGAGTAAGTCCACAGTCCGAGCGCAGAGAACGACGGTTTGCTCTATGCGCACCGACAGTCGGCAGCCAGGCTGAGGACGGCTGTGCCTGGCCCCCGCAAGGCAGAGCCGACTTGTCGTTCTGGGCCACTTCCGTGGGTAAAATGTGAGTGCTAAATCCCTCCCGGAATCCCCGGCCCCAGAGTTGGGCCCCAGAGAGCCCCAAGGCCGACAGAAGAGGCCAGCCTCGCTGTGGACGTTCGCTCCTCAGCCTCCCGGGGCCCTGTGGCCGGAAGGCCAGCGCTGAGCCGCTCCCTTGGCCGACGTGCTATTTCCTGCTAATCAGCGTCACTCGGCCCTGAGGGATGCCAGCCTGGAGCCCCACCAGCTGCGCAGAGGAGCCGCTCCCCTGTTCCTGGGCACGCTTGGCTGGCTTTGGGAAGACTGGGCCTAAGCAGAGCTGACAGCCCCATCTGCTTCCTCCCGAGAAGCGAGAAGCACGGTCCCCGTTAACACCCAGGGCCTACCCCGTGGCGGGAGCACCCTCCCCGGCAGAGTGCCAGGCCTGCTTCCCTTCCGTGGTCCTGCCACGGCGCAGGACACTGAGAGTCAGGGCCTGCCGCCCCGACGCCAGCCTGGGGTCCGTCGCTCCATCTGGACGGCACAGCAGCAAGGAGAGCAGGGGCTGTGGGTGTGAATGGACACGACTCGGCGCTTTGGTGGGCTCTTGCTCTCACTGCAGCCTCACGACAGTCACCGCTTTATGGATGAGAAAACAGGCGCAGGAAGGTCGTCGCTGGCTGGTAATCTGCAGAGCTGGAGCCCAGCCTCGAGTCAGCCTGGACCCGGAACCTGGGCTCCTGGGCCCGCTGCAAAGGGTCTCGAATGCCAGGAGGGCAAGTCTGAGTCCAGGACTTCCTGCCGCGTCCCGCAGGCTTTCGGGCAGGGTCGGAGAACGGCGAGGCTCCTTCCCAACAGGGAGGCGGAGGAAACAGCCCCCGTGGGAAAAACCCCGGCAGAGCAGGCAGGCAGGCCAGGTGTGCCAGGAAGCTCCCAAGAGGCAGGTGGGGCCTGGGCTGGGACTGCAGGTGGAGGAGGGGAAGGATGGAGCCTGCCCATCGGTGGCAGGGGCCTGCCCCAGGTAGGGGTTTCTGGAGACAGACTCCTTCCGGCGGAGAGGGTCACATGTGGGTCATTTGGGAGGGGCCCTGGGAGATGACCTTGAAGGGCTGAGGGAGGCTGTGTGGACGGAGTAAAGCTGGCCCCAAGGGACTGGCAGCAGCTCAGGCCTCAGCAGGTCATGTGGGATCGGGGAGGCCTGGAGCTCAGATCGCCTCTCAGAGCTGTCCTGAACTGAGGCAAGGGGGGCAGGGTTTTGCACCCCCCGCATCAGCCAGTCATGGGCTCAGCCCTGTCCCAGGAGGGGCCTCACCCTGGGCCCAGGAGGGTCCTTGTGACTGAGGGCCAAGGGTGGCTGCCATGAGCAGATGCTGCCAGCAGCCGGGGGTAGCATTGCTTCAGGGCCTGGAAGGGTTCAGAACCAGTCAGGGCCAGAGGCGGCCCCATCCTACCAGAGCGGTCAGGGGGGGTCAAGGTAAAGCCCCCCCACCCCAGGGCTCCCGTCTGCCACGAGGCACGAGACAAGCCCTTTCCGTTCCATGTGCCCAGAGGGGGCCTCTGCCCCGGCCACCCTGGCTTGTCGCTGCCACACCCACAGGGTACTGCGTGCACTCTGACACCGCCTTCCTTGGCAGGTGCTGCAGGAATCCGAGGCAGGTGCGTCAGAAGGGGCCTGCGAGGCCCTTCTCCGCCTCCGCAGCAGGAGCCCCCCCGGTGATGAGTCCCTGGGGTCCTGCCTCTGTCTGCACGGGCCCCAGAGGGCCTGGCTCGCCTGGCCAAAGGTGGCACAACAGCCTGACACAGCCCCTTGCTGGGCCAGGACGTTGTGCTGTTAAAAGTGGTGCTTTTTCTCTTCATGCAGATATTGCAGCTCACTGTGGGGAACCCCAACAACCCAGCTGAGCAGAAAGTACAATTCCCCACAATCCCCACGGCGGGAAAAGCTGCCGAAGCCAGGGGCCCCTCCCCGAGCCTGTCTTGTGGGTTTGAAGACACAGAGAATTTCCTTGTGTGCGTCAGACTCTGTGTGCCGGCCCACGGTCTGCTCGTTTCGCTGAACAACACGTTGTGCGTGGATGCGGATGTACATTCGGGCTTTCTTTGACAATTGCGGTTGCCGGAAGCGCGGTAAAACTGCCCGGCGCCAGGCCTCTGTGCAACAGGACGGGCCCTCCCCGGGCGGGAGGACCAGGAGGAGGAGCCAGGTAAGTTCTCTGCAGACAGGAGCCCCAGGTGTGTGCATCGGCCCCCTCAGCCTTGGCTTCCTGCGCCTCAGAAGCGGAGTTGGCGTAGGCTCTGCCAAGCGCACCACTAAGCCCACTAAGTGAGACGGCTCTCGGCTCTCGGGAGCTTCGACGTCGGGAGGGGGATCAGAGCCCTGGGAGTGGAGACGGCCCGGCTGCAGTAACTTCTCGCCTCAATCAATAGCTATTTCTCGGCTCCAAATTACTTTCTTTTCCCCCAGAAACCATCAGAGGCACCTGCTGCCGATCAGCTATGACACTCTAAAGAAATGCTATTGAAATTTCCGGACCCGGGAGGGTTGTCCAGGTACGCTGTTTGCTCAGCCGTATAGGCAACGCCGGCAGAAACTGGAAAAGACGGGAGAGCGGAGCTAATGCACTTGCTGAGCAGCTGGGCCCTGGCCACGGTGGGGCTGCCCCAGCCCATGCAGGGCCGCGGGGTCCCCAGAGCAGCCTTGGCAGGGCCTCCACACAGCAGCAGGAGTCAGGGCCAGACTCGCCTCGGCACTGACCTTGAGGATGGATGGGTGTTCCCAGAGGAGAAGGCCCCCGGGCAGGAGCGGGAGCGGCTGAGGCCTGGGCCTGCAGGGGGGCTCCCGGGTGCCCAGCCCACAACTGTCAGCAGGCAGGGCAGGTCAAGTCTCCAAATCCTCACTCAACTTTTAAAATAAATTGTAAACTTACCACTGCTAAATTTGATGTCCGAACTTGAAAAGATGAACGTTAAAGGCAAGGCTTTGGGCCAATGGAGGGGTCTCCACCAGCAAACTCGCGCCCCAGTGCTGCAGTGCAAACCCCGGCCTTCCTTGGCCACTGCAAAGTGCTCCCTTCCAGAATCAGAAAGAAAATTAAGGCGGGGGCAGCCCCACACTCTGCCAGCCTGGCTCTGCAATGCTGCTGCCAGGCGTTCCCGCCCCCCACCCACCCCTCTGGACTCTGTCCCTGTCTAGTGCGGCTTCCCAGCCCAGCCCACCCAGCCCCCACCCTCGCCCCCTCCCCCCACTGCCCAGGCTGAGGGAAGCTGCCTGCCCCCTCCAGCCAGGCCACGCTCCCCGCACTCTCACAGCTCCGGGACCATCGTTCACGGCACCCAGATAACATCAGCAGCAATAACGACAGTCACAGGAATAGAAAAACACTTACCGAACACGCTTCCGAACTTCGCACTCACGGATGCGCTGGCATCTGACAATAAACACGTAAGATCGGCACTATGATTGTCCCCAGTTTACAGGTGAGCAAACAGAGGCACAGAGAAGCTTGTACCTCACTCGGAGTCCCAGGACCCAGGAGACCCACAGGCTGTCTGAATCTTTATCCCGTTGACACTTTCACAGTTAATGTTATAGCTGGAGTCAAACGGTGGTCAAAGCAAGGCCTCTCATGCCACCAGATTCTAAGCAGAGCCCTGTCTGAGTGTCTAAGCTGGCTTCCCTGACTCCTGGCACATAATAGTGGCTCAGTTAGTGCATGAGGAACGAATAAATGGAAGGATGGGTGGACAGATGGATGCGTGGATGAATGGATGGATAGATGGGAGAATGGATGGATAAATGGACAGGTGGACAGGTGGGCGGGTGGGAGGGAGGGTATATGGATGGGTGAATGTATGGATGATTAATGGATGGATGGATGAGTGGATGAGTAGGTGAGTGGGTAAGTAGGTAGATGGATGAGTGGATGAATAGATGGGAGAATGGATGGACGGATGGACAGGTGGACAGGTGGGTGGATGAGTGGGTGTACGGATGGGTGGTGGATGGATGGATGGATGGATGGGTAGATGGGCAGATGGGTGGATAGATGGGTAGATGGATGGATGGGTGGGTGGATAGTTGGATGGGTGGATGGAGGGGGGCTCCCTCTGGGCCCCAAGATCAAGTCTATGAGTCAGAGGTCTGAGTCCTTGATTCTTTTCTCATACACACCTGCATTTGCAGAGCACAGTTTGCAGAGTTTTTATGTGTGCTCCCTCACGCGTGCCCCCAGATGGGACCCTGGCAGTCCTTGTCAGGAGTCGGCAGCTAGAGCTCTCAGGGGAGGGGCTTCCCCGCCCACAGTCCCACAGGCAGCGCACGGTGGGCCTGGGAATGACACAGACTCCCCTCTCCCAAGGGCAGGGCTCTTTCCCCAATCACGTGGCGGCACAGAGTAAGGAACACAGGCGCTGGGGCCACAGGAGCGTGCGTCTGACTCTGGCCAGCCACTGTCCACAGAGTGCAAACCGCCACGCTGACGTCTCAGGTCGTTGGAAGGACGAGCGCGAGTGCTGGGATGCATCAGCACGTGCTGGGCTGTGCCCGTGCTCGGCAGCTTCGCGGGACACCGTGGTCCTGGCTCACGCGTTGCTGAGTTCCACGGAAACACGAGGCTCGTTCCAGTGAGTATCGCCCCTTGGTGGCTTCCTGCAGTTCAGGGCTCCGATCCCGGTTGCAAACAGGACCTGAACGGACAGATCCGTCACCAAGAGGCACAGAAACAGCCTCTGAGGCTCACTGGGCTGTGACCCCACAGCCACAGCCAGCAGGCTCATCCCCAGGTGGCCCTGAGCTGCCCGGCCACACCCCCTTGTCGGGGCAGCTTTCTGGACAGATCCACGCCAACAGCGTGCAGCCTGCCGGGCACGGACTGGCAGCACCACATGGCAGCAAAGACCATGCAACGCCCTGCGTTTGAGCCCCCGGGCCTCTCTCTCTTCCAAGCGGATGCGCTTCCCAAGGGGCCGAGAGATGCTCCCTGGCAGTTGCTGGTGCAGCTTCGCCCAAATGTAATTAAGAGAAGGAACAGGATAATGACCTTCTAATCGCTGAGGGACTCTCGTGGGCAGCGCCTGCTCGTTTCTGCTAATTGGAGGGAACTGCTGCCAGGCACACGAACTCAGGGCTGCCTCCCTCCACCCTGACGGTCCCTCGCCACCGCTCCCTTCAGCAGGACTTCAGAGGGGATGAGACGAACCCAAATGCCCTCTGAGTGGGCAAAATAGGACACCAGGGTCTCCTGGGTGGACGAGGTGCCACTGTCCTGGTTCAAAGTCCGTCAAGGCACCAGCCATTTTCAGGAGACAGCGTGGGATGCAGGCAAAACCCCCCACTCCGAGCCATCAGCCCTCCCAAGCCTCAGTGTTCCCATCTGTAAAACGGGAAGATCTCACCTGCCTCTTTGGGAACGGTGAGAACAGAGCACCCAGCGCAGTACACAAAAAACAGGATTTCATTCCTCTCCAGTCACTTTTGATTTTTACAAGAAAGAAAAGGGAGGGCGGGACCTGGAGTCTGGGGTCCTCTGGTCCGGGGTCCAAGGCACATGGCGGGGGTGGGAGGAGCTGGAATTGGGAACACCTGGTGGGAACCGGGGACGGCAGTGGTGGGGCTGGCGCCCTGGGTCTCTCTCGTGGCCACCCCCGGGACAGTCCCACGACACCCTGCACTGACATCCACTCTGGTGGGACCAACTCACTGCAGCCCGCTTCAGACTGGGCCTTTTTAACCTTAAAAAAGAAATTTAAAATACACGAAAAGGTGTAGGAATTATAGCCCAAAGGATCCCTATGGAGGCTGAGCACCTGGCCCTGGGTAGGGGCCCAGAGCCTAGTGCCTGGCAGCCCGGGCAGCGAGGCCCAGGCAGCTGTAGGTGAACAGCCCTGGGAGCTCCCTCCTCCCTCCAGCCCAGAATCAGACGTCTGCGTGGCCTCGGCTCTGGGGTTTTAGGAGGCCCCAGGCCCGGGTCTCCGCCCTTGCATACAGCAGGTTTCTGAACCTCTGAGCACGCTCTGCTCTGACCCGCACCCAGCCCTGCAAGCTCCTCGGCCGCTGTCCCAGGCACCCCCGGCACTCACAGCCTGGCCTCAGTGCTCTCCCGTGGGCATGAACGTCCGCACAGAGCGCCAGCAGTAGTCAAGGCCACGCTGGGACGGGATACCCGAGACGGAACTGGGCCACCGCAGAAGACACAGAGAGGAAACTTAAATGAGGTTGGTAGGTAAAGAAGCCAACGTGAAAGGCTCCGTACTGTGTGACGTGACGAGCAGCAAAAGGCAAAACTATGGGGACAGTAGAAGGACCAGTGGTCGGCAGGGGTGGGGCTGAGGGAGGGGTGAGTAGGCGGAGCACATAGGATTTCTAGGGTAATAAAACTATTTCGTAAACGCTATAATGGTGGATGCACGTCATTATACATTTGTCCAAACCCACAGAATGTGCAACGCCAAGAGTGGACTCTCCATCCGATTTCACTTAATCTCTCTGGAAACCCAAAACTGCTTTAAAAAATGTATATTAATTTAAGTTCAAAGAGAAGAGCCCAAAAGAAATAAGCCAGAGGGTGACGTGCAGCCAGCCGAGGGCCTTCCTCCCGGCCCTTGAAGCAGGCAGGTGACAGGCCTCCTGCGTAGCCCGCCAAGCTCGGGCTGCAATGGTGGGCCTGGAACCTGTTTAATCCAGCGGCCTCCAGCCAGGGCTGCAGGAGGGCGGGGACACCTGGGCGTGAGAGTCACCATACGGGTTTCCAAGGACCTTTGTTTACTTCCCCTACTCAGCCTTCATGCACGAGTTCATTCGTTCATTCAAAATGTTTGTGGCTAGCCTACTAGGCGTCCAGCACACCGTCCCTCTGTCTGTTCACTTGCCCATAGCCTCATTCATTCATTCCCTTAATCACTTTCTTTGTCTAGGCAGAAAGCAAATATCTACTCCTGCCAGCCCTGGACAGAATGATTTCAAATCCTAATTAGCGTTCATTTCAGAAAAGCCACCCCGAGTGCAGTGGCAGGGACACCTCCCACCAGCGAGGAGCCTCTTCCTGAGGTGAGCGACCGAGAGACGCCAATTAAACAGGGAGGTGCGCGAGGGGCCGCCCAGCCCCCCTGGGTGCGCAGACGCAGAGCTGGGGCCGGGGCCAGGGCTTCACCGCTGGAAATTGTTCTGCCAGCAGGGCAGGCTTGGCTGGGCAGCAGTGAGGGTCCCTGCCCTGGGTGGCCAGCAGCCTCCCAGACTCCAGCTCGTGTTTATTGGTAGTTACTATCTACAAAGGGCACATGGACATCCAGTTGCTCATCTGTGCATTTTAATTATCTAATTCATATTCATACAGTTGTTCGTTTGGCCATTCATGCATTTTTCAGATGTTTAATAGACACCTACTATGTGCCAAGCAGCTTCGTAACAAACCCACACATTTATTCATAAATCCATGTATCTGTAGACTTCAGCTATCACATATGTATTCAACCCCTTAGATTGTCTGGGGTTTGTAGGGACAGATCCACCAGGGGGTCAGGAACCCCCGGGACGGCAGGAAATGCTTCCCGAGGAGGGGCACTGAGCTCTATGCAGGGAAGGCGGGGAGCAGCTCTGGGCTGAGCACAGGGTGACCACAGTAGCAAGTAGGTCCCAGGTACCTGAAACAGTGAGCCTTCCAGGTGGTCAAGGTCACGCCACCATCCAAGGCGTCGGCAGGCTTGTCTCGGGCCTCTTGGCCATCAGGGCTCCAGTCGTGCAGACTGTGGGTCCCACGGCCCCACGAGTCAGTCAGGACCTGCCTGGCTGGGCCTCCCAATGCCCAGCAACGCGCAGCATGCGCTCCCTTTACAATGAAATATTCATGGCTGCTGGCAAAGGCAGGCCCTGAAACGTAGTTTGGAGAAGAAAAAAAGAGCCGTCAGGCATTTAATAGCTGTGTTAGCAACGCTTTATTTGGAAGTGGGTTCAATCTGACAGCACCCAGCCAGCAAGAGCCAGAGCCCAGCCAACCTGTCCCCCTGGCCAGAGGTCCTCTCTCGTTGCCAGGACCTCCAGGAGACGGCTCACCCGTGGGAGACACACCTGGGCAAGGCACAGACCTGGCTCGGGTTTGGCCAACCATCCCCCCACTGAAGGGAGCCCATGAAATGATAACGATGTCCTGAGGTTTGCCAAAAATTGTCCTTTTAAGTGGAAAACACGCCGTGCCCTGTGTGGAGGCCCGGCAGGTTCAGCCTGGCTGAGCGGCACGGCCGAGACGGGCGGTTTTCCTGGGCAGCGTCCCTGGGCAGAAACACTCCACACCTGCCGCTTCCGCCCCCGCCCGGCTGCCCGGGCCACCCCACGCCAGTGCCCTCCAGGGCGGGGGGCACCCTGGGCACCCCCACAGGGTCTCTCACGCTGACCTGGCCGCCCCAGCGCAGCCCCGCCTGCAGTCTCGTTTCCCCAACAGGCCCCGCGACTCAGGGCCCTTCCTGCCGCAGCCAAGGACGGCGACCGGCTTTCCCGCCGCAGCCTGGAGTGCAGGTCTGCGCTTGGCTGCTTGTGCAGCGGCCAGCGCCCTCCAGAAAGGGCTGCCTGGCGCCTGCACGCCCCTCTGAGCTGCTTTCCAGAAGCAATCTCCATGTAATGAGAACACAGGAAAGCCTCATTATTCCAGACACCACTAATTAGGGGTTTGTGATCAGCTGGTGAGGGGCCGGCAGAAGCTGACATTTGCTTTCTCCGCAGGTACTGCGCGTTCACAGCCAGGCAAGATCACCGGGACCTTTGAAAAGCCAGAGGCAGCCACTGCCAGCCATCAGAAGAGGTGTCCTAATTACGAGTCTCTCTCTCCTTGGCAGCAGGCGAGGTCGCCAAAGGGTGGGCGTCCAGGGGCACCACTGCAGGCTCAGGGTGCTCTTCCTCGAGACGCCCCAAAGCAGGCCTACAGGGGGCCACACAGGTATCAGCCCCATTTCGCAGAGGAGGAGGCGGAGGCTCTGAGGGGTGAGGGCTCTTCCTGGGTCACACACTGAGGACACCACAGAGATGTGCCCGAGGCCACCAGGCCCCGCTGCCTCTGGGATTCTGCCAATTCCCTCAGGGTCAGTGGGTGGAGAGGAGAGGGAGCAGGCGGGAATCAGAGCCCCTGGAGAGGGGTTCTCTCCCGTGGCCACAGTTCTTTCTCAGGACAAAGGAGGGACGAGCTCAGTGGGCCCCAAGGTCCCTTCTCTGGCTCTGCCAACTCTACGCCGGCAGGAAGACCTGGGAGGACAGAGCAGCCAGACCCTTCTCCTTTGTAAATTATGAGGTCCATGGAGGTCAACAAAGAGGGCGCCGCGAGGGCACTGGGGGTGGAGGCCCGTGTGAGTGCAGGCCTGGAGACCCCGCTGCAGGGGGAGGTATCCCCAAGGGGCGCACAGCCGAGGCCCTGACCACCACAGTGACTGCTGGGCAGTGGGAGTCGTGGAAGGTCACGGAGCAAGAGCTGGTGCCGGACATCCTGAGCCCAGGCTGCGCCATCCCAAGACCACCCGTGCCCACACAGTGGACGTGGAGGGGAGGGAGAAAATGCCCCAGGGGAGAAGGGAGGGGAGCAGGGCCCACATGGGATCTTGGGGAAGGGTCCAGACAGGAGGCAGGTGGGTACTGGGGGCGCACTGATGAAAATTCCCGCTCCTCCCTCCCCAAGTCTTCTCCCTGTGCCAAGGTTATCCCCTCGCCGTGGAGCCTGTGCTGCCGCAGTACGGTGAGGGGCCACGCTGTCCCCACGCGCTCACTCTGCGGTGCTCGCCCACTCCTCCAGCCCGCACCTGCCCCCGGGGTACAGGACCCTGCTGCCCAGAACATCTGCCCCGTCCCAAGTGGGTCCACAGCCAAGGGGCAGTGTTGTGGGGTGACAGGGGATGTGGGGAAAGTCACACTGCCCCACGAGGGGCCGCTCTGCAGGGACGTGGGGCTGAGGTCCTGCCGAGGTCTTTCCTCCAGCAGGAGAGGCTGCTGCTCCCAGGGTGTCCCTGAATGAGAGTCACGGAAGGGCAGAGCCACGCCCTCCCGTCCCTGTGCCCTCAGGAGCTTGGTCCTCCTCTGCCTTCACCCACGCGAGCCCCCAGCCGTAGGCGGGTCTCCGCCCTGTGTGCCACGGCCTCAGGCCCACTCTGGCCACCCAGGGAGGCCCAGAGGAGAGTGGAGGGCGCTGGGAGTAGGTTAGGAGCTGGGAGTTGGCCTGGGTGGAGCCCAGGGGCCTCCAGAGGATGTTCTCTGGGAGGGAGGTGGGGCTGGGGCAGGGCTGAGCGTGGTGCCTTTGGGTCCGTGGCTCTTTCGCGGTCAGGTATTTTTGGACACCTGGTGTCCCTCAGGCCCTGTCTAGGCCCCACATCCCAGCAGCTCCCAGGGACCCCCTGAGGCCCATGGACATGAATTTTGAGCACCCCGGGCAGCGTGGCCGTGCAGACAGAGGACAGGGTTTCACCAGGATGGGGTTTTGCTGGGAGATGCAGGGAAGGGGAGTGGGAGGCACCGGCCCTGTGGAAGGGCAGGGGGTCGGAGTAGAGCCGGGAAAAAGGTCGCCTGAAAAGGCTCAGCCAGCGCCAGCCTCCTTGCACCGCGCCTACTCTGGTCCCCTGTGTGCGTGGACCCTGCAGCCTGGAGCCACAGAGACCGGCCCTCCGAAGCCAGGTGCCTACGCGGGAACAGCAGGGAACAGCAATCCGGATGTGCATGCCTACGCAGGAACAGCAGGGAACAGCAATCCGGATGTGCGTGCCGTGAGAGCTCACAGGCCTGTCTGGGGCTTGGGCGAGGGGAGATGTTTAAAGGAGAACATTAGGGAAGCTGTGTTGGAAACAAGTTCACGGGGCACGGAAGCTCACTGCAGGAGTGGGCATCCGTTCACTGGCGGCGGAGACAGTGGCTGGGCCGGTGTCCTGCGGGCGGCTAGTCTGGGACACCGCGCCCCAGAGGAAGTCCTTTCGGGAGCCCTGCTGCAGGCCTGTGTGCTGAGGGCTGCCACTTCGTGGCCTCCGGCTCCGTTTTGTTTGTTTGACCCGGTGACCCCGTTCGGGCACTGGCAGCTTTGACGACGCCCAGCAGACCCGCTCCGGTGGGTCATGAGCACCAGGCTCACCCCCAGCTTGGTGACCACAGATGAACATCCTGGGAGACACCTTGGTCAAGTCCCAGGTGAGACCCAGTCCCGGTGTTTGGGAGTCTGTGGACACCGCACCCCGTCACCGCACCCCGACACCCCCGCAGGCACACGCCATGGGGTCCACCCTCCACGCCACCGCAGTTTTTCCATGGGGGGCCCGTCTTTCCAAGGGGCCCGTCTTTCTCCCCTTCTCTGTCTCTCCCCTTCTCTCTCCTCCCCCCTCCTCGCCTGCCCCACCCCAACCCGTCCTTCTCTAAAGCAAGAAGCTTCCACTCGGATTCCAACCCGCCGCAGTGTGCAGGACGCAGGAGCCATGAGCACCCACTCTCTTAGCAAAGTGAGCCGTGATTATTTGACATTCCGGCAGCAGTTTAATCAAATCTGGAAATCTGAGTGGGAACCTGGTTCTGGGCTCGTCCCTGGTTGCTAGAAAACCCGCAGCCTGCAGAGCCTACCCTGCCCAGGTGTCAGGAGACAGTGGGACGGACCCTGAGGCCAGGGCTGGGGACAGGTGGGGAAGGATAGGGTCAGAAGTGGCCTTTTCACCGGCTGACTCCATGGAGGGAGGGCAAGGCTGACAGAGCTCCTGCAGGTACCTGAGCAACAGCACGGGGGTGCTGTCCTCCCTGTGGGCTCCTCTCCATGCCCCTCCGCTCCCTTGTACCCCCCACCCCTCGCCCCTTCCTACGTCCACAGATTCTGAGCTTGTCTCTGCTGCTCCGTGTCACCTGGTACCCTGTGGCATATTCCTTTGCATATGGCTTGGCCCGTACACTGTGAATGCTCCAAGAGCAGGGCCACCCCACACCTGTCTCTTCCTGGTCCCGCCAGCGTCCTGCAGGGTGTCGGCACTTCAGACACCTTCCGCAGTGCCGGGAGGGAGGGATGCTGGTGGGAAGGACCCGTGCGGCTCCTGGCGAGGCGGTGAGCGGTGGGCAGCGGCTGCAGGCGCCCAGCCTCGCCCAGCTGGCCCCACCAGGGCACTTGCCCAAGAATGCCGGGGCCACTGCACTTCCGCCAGCTGTGCCAGGGCTGAGAGGACACTTGCGGCAGAATCCTCCTTCCCTGGAACAATCGGTCCTTTGCTGTTTCCTTTTTTCTCATTTCAATAGTTCTTGCAACCCATGTTGTGTAAATAAAATTATTCTTCCCCAAAACAATCATTAGCAGGGCCTGACATTAATTCCCTGCAATCTGTGTAATTAACTGCACGCAACACAGGGCGATGAAGGACCTGTTTGCTAATCCCCACTCCTCCGCTCCACACACCTAATTAAATCTCCTTCCTGTTCATACGCCTACGGGACCCTCCGCAAAGACACCAGTGGCTGGGAAGGCTGTTCCAATAAAGCACCTTCCTGGGGGTTCAGAGGGTGTGGTTCCACGGTGTGTGTTCCCCTTTTGTTCCCACTGCTGAGGTCCCCCCATCCCTACAGTCCCACCGCCCAGTGACTCAGTCGAGCTGTGGCTCCTGCAGGGGCAGGAGGGCCTGAATGCCATGGTGTCCAGGGAGGTGGCGCAGAAAGGGGTGGCCTCGGGAGCCCAGCAAGTGCCCCTGGCAGCAGCGCACGTCCCCTCTGGTCTGGCGTCTTCCCCACTGCAGCACGAGGCCCCCCCCTTGCTCGCCTCCGAGGCTGGGGTCTGGGTCGCTGGACCACTTCTCAGGTGCTGTTAACACCAAGACTGAGGCCACTGACTAACCCGTTAACAACACCGAGGCCACCGGCGTGGACACCTGCTTGCTGGTCAGCGCAGAGAGCCCGGATTCCCAGGTGGGGACAGGGCAGAGCTTGGGGGTCAGAGCTGTTTCTCCACCTTGCTTTGGGGGTCAGTGGCATCAATCACCACCGGCCCCTGCGGTCCTCCACATGCATGTTTAGCCAGGCGTCCCGCCAGGCCTGTCTCCGGCAATTTCCTCGTGTTAACGCCTCCATTAGCCCTGCGCAGCGCATCTGTCACAGCTGGCCCCCTTCTGGCCCATATTTTTTACTTTTAATTATGATCAAATGTAGAATATTGAGTAGTTTGATGCATTTTAGATGTCTACAGAGATTTCTTTTTAATAATGCATTCGCAGGGCTCTAATGGCTCATAACTGGAGTCATTACTGAAATATGTGGGCAGCGGTGTCTCCAAACTTGGAGTTCCTCCCTAAGAGGGGATGGGGTGGCGATGGGAGGGTTGGAGACAGCACGGGGAGTAGTTATAAAGGCAAAAGTCTTCTCAGATCCCAGGAGAGAACCCTTTCCTCCGCCGGCCTGGGAAGGCCCCAGGGGAGCGCGTGTGACCCCTTGCACCTGCGCGATGGGCCCTGACACCCGCTTTTGTTGGGCCTGGCTGATTGCAAGCCGACTGTCTATAAGCTGCAGGCACCGTGTTATTATCCTAGACCAAAGGGACTTGTCCGTCCAGAACGTGGATTGGGATAGTCAATCTGGAGTCGGGGTCTTTCTAGCTCAGGGAGAGATTATTGGGGGAGCACAGAAGTCAGAAGCTTCCAGGGGTTTGGAGGACAGTGGGGGCGGGCAAGGCCAAAGGCTGCGAGCTGCCTCCCCGCTCTGAGCTCAGCCCCATAAAATGGGTGTGCGAATCAAATCGAGGTGAAAGGACGTGGTCAGCCCTCAGGTGGGGACAAGCAGGGTTGGGGGTGCCTCGCTGCTGCCCTCTGTGGGTGCCCCCACCACCCCGCTTTCTTGCTGGGAGGCTGACCCCCATGAGTCTATCCAGTGTTGAGACCCTTCAGTCTGTCTTAGGCTGGGGGGCTGTCTCCCCTCCCGCCCAGCACTCACACTTAGGTAGCGGTATTCACCACCCCAGAAGGGGTCCCAGGACAAGAAGAGGGCATGAGTGGGAAGCTGGTGGGACCCACAGGAGCCCCGAGTCCAGTCAACAGGAAGGTTCCAGCGTGGTTTCCTCAGTCATGGCGCACAGCTGCAGCGGCATCATGGGGTAGCCAGGGGGAACCTGGGGAGGGGTTGCTGGGAACTCGGTGCTATCCTGGCAACTTTTCTTTACTTCTAAACTCATTCCAAAATGAAGTTTATTTAAGAATAATCTAGTCTTGCCCGACTAAACACCTCCATCTCAAGACTCATTGAAAGCCCCTTTCCCCGGCACAAGCTACAGGCCCGGCGGGGTATCCCTGTGGCCTTGGAACCCCCAAGATGGTTCCACGACTCCAGATCCTTTCTGGGGAGAGCCAGAGGTGGGATAAAATACGCGGAACTGTTAGAAGTGCCTGCAAAGCCGCTCGCCCACCCGTGGTCAGCACAGCCCTGGGCTTCAGTGACCGGGGGAGCTGCGATTCGCCAGAGCCTTTGCAAACACCCGGCACCGCCTGGCCAGAGCCCGCACTGCTGCTGTCCGGGGCTGGTCTCCGGGAGCAGAAGCCGAGCCGGAGTCGGGAGTGCACCCTGGGCACCTGCACCTGCCGGACTCGGGGGAGGCAGCATCCGCTGAAATGGCCAGACCTTTGTACCCCCTTGTGCAGTCCCTGGCGGCGGGCTGCCCCGGGAGGAGCATGGCCGTGGGCGAGACAGGTCTATGCAGCTGAAGGAGACCCTGGGGGGCTGGGGGCCCTCGTCCTCCCTTAAGGGGGTCTCCCTGCTTCACAGAGACCACCCCAGGGCTGCCTGGTGGAGGACACACGCATGGCTCTCCCTTCCTGGAGCGTGCGTCTGCATGAGACTGCGTGCCTCAGTGGGTCTGGGGAGCGGTCGGTCTGTAGGGGACGGGGTCTCGGGGTGGTCAGAGTGTGGCTCTGTGTGCCTGGGAAGTCTGAGCCATCCCCAAACCTTCAGCCCCACGCCGAGGCAGAAGGGCCGCGCCCGCCCTGCAGAGACTGCGGCATTTCCTCCTTCCCTCGAAGGCCCCCGCTCAGCAGCAGGCACAGCCCTGCCCGCAACGCAGAGCTGCCATCCACGCCAGGCCCAGCCTCAGCTCAGCATCCCCGTGTCTAACTGTGCACTGAGTTAGGCTCTAACAGCTCTAAACTACAGCCCTGATTTATGGCTCTTTTCTCAGCAAAAAATCTGCCAGGTTCCCCGAAGACTCCTAACTTCGCTTCTGCAGATCCATGCATCGCCCTCCCACTCAGCCCGGCTTGGGGAGGGCGCATGCCCGCTTCCTAATCAGGGCTGGCAGCAGGAGGCTGATGCCAAGCCACCTCTGTGTCCCTGCGTCTACCCACTCTTGCAGGTCAGGCAACTGGGGCCAAAGGCAGAGCCACAGGCAGTGTCCTTATGGCCACGGTCCCCACTGATTCGTGGACCCTGGATAGGTCTTCAGCCTCTTGGTCAGGCCCTCCTGCCCCTGCAACACACCATGGGTCACCTTTCCCCTGCCAGAGGTTGCTCTCTGGCCCATGCTGTCTCTTAAACATGGCCTCGCCTTGGCCCTAGGAGCACTGTCCACTCTTTGGTGAGGTTTCCATCTGTGTCCTCCTGGACGTGACCTCTGACTGGACGTGACCTCTTTGAGGCTGGTAGCACCAATGCACCCCTGGAGGTGAGAGCCACCACCTCAGCATTTCCTCTGAGACCCACCACGTGACAGTTTCCGAGTGACCTGCACATCCCAGAGCTGTTCCACCAACACCTGCCCCTCCTGCACCTCTGCACCGGTAAGAGGACGTGAGGAATCCAGCAGAAGGTTGGGAAGGCAGGATGGGCTCCCCTCGAAGACAGAGTTGCCCCCCACCACGTGTAGGGAGCCGTGCTGCCACTGCAGGTCCAGCGAGGGGCCCTGGGGTGGGCACTCCCACCGGGTAACCCAAGGCAAGGGGTGAGGCTGCAGCCCCCACCGTAGGACTGTCAGTGAGGCTGGCAGGGCCACCTTGCCACGCTTGGGGGCAGGAACACAGGTGGGCTTCTCTAGGAGGGGGCTGGGCTCAGGTCATCTTAAAAGAGACCCCTCCCATGGGACCACTTGGAGTGGCCAGGTGACCCATGAGAGGAGGCAGTGGGAGGTGAGAGATCCTCAGAGATGGTGTCTCCAACACCCACATAAGGACACCTGTCTTGGTCCTTTTGTGCTGCCATAACAAAATGCCTGAGTCTGGGTAATGCATAAAGAACAGAAATCCATTGCTCACAGTTCTGGAGGCTGGAAGTCCAAGACCAAGGCGCCAGCAGGTTCTGCTGTCTGCTGAGGGCTGCATCGTCTGGAAGGGAGGAGCCCTGTGTCCCTTACAACACTGTTGCTTTGGCGTTTAAGTTTCCAACACACGGATTTGGGGGGCACACTCAGACCACAGGAACCCTGAGGAAACTGTCACAGCCAGCAGTCACCCAGAACAGATTACTAGGTACCCATCGTGGGAGCCGCTCTGCCCCTGGCCCCCCGCGCTCTGCCGGAGCCAGGTGGGGGAGGCAGACACCAGCTGGGGCTTGGAGAATAAGCCCACCAGGCCCCCCACCCACTTCCTGCCCTGAGGGGCCTTATCTGGGAAGGCTGGGGCTTACCCCTGGACCAGTGTGTGCAGAGGTGTGATCGCCCAGACACCTGGGCCACAGGTGTCAGCCTGGGCAGGGAGAGAAGTACCCGAAGGGCAGGTTTAACAGGGAGAGCGAGAGAGAAGGCAGTGACGTCTGCTCCCACCCGCCCATGCACCCTTTCATTAAACCCGTCACACACCCGAGTGTCCACCCGTGGGTGGTGGATAAAGAAAACACAGTCCACCCACACGATGGAATATTACTCAGCCTTAAAAAGGAGGAAATTCCAACTCACGCTCCAACTCGGGTGACCCTTGAGGACACTGTGCTCAGTGAAATAAGCCAGTCACACACGCAAACCCGCACGATCCCATTGACAAGCAGGCCCTAGAGAAGTCAGATCCATGGAGACAGAAGTGGAACGGGGCTGCCAGGGGCTGGGGGCAGGTCGAGAGTCAGTGTTTCACGGGGACGGAGCGTCAGTTTGGGAAGATGGAAAGTTCTGGAGAGGAAGGGGGCAGTGGCTGCACAACAACATGAGTGCACTTAACACCACTGAACTCTGCACTTAAACATGGTCAAGGCGGTGAACTTCACGATACGTGCATTTTACCCCAATAGCATGTGATTATTTTTACCGAAGTTCCCTGCAAGAGCTCGGGCGGAGCCAGAGCAGTGCCTACTACGCGCAGGCCGGGGCTGGCTGTCGTGTGTCCATCTGTTTCTGCCCGGGTTCTCTGCACGAACGTGCATCACCTGAGTGGTAAACCCGCAGAGGCTCGCTGGCCAGTGTGTTCAGTCTAGCAGGGAGGGGTGCAAGGAGCCAGACTGGTGGCCCAAAGATGGACCTCAGGGGACTGACCCCACCCAGGCCCACAGGTCAGCCTCGGAGCCCGGGTCAGGTCTGCCTTGAGTGACCCAGTGCGTGACTAAGCACTTGGAGAAGAAGCAGAGGACAGTAAGGGCCAATGTGCAGGGTCACTGACCCTCCAGGCAGCCCTCGACCCTCCCACGCCCACACTGTGGGTGGAGCCGCCGCGCAGTGGCGCAGAACCAGCAAATCGCCCCTGCTTGTTTGAGCAAGTGGGCTCCCAGACCATCAATAAATGATGAGTGGTTGCCACGGCAACAGCCCCGGCCCATATTTCATCTCCCAGAGATCCAGGCAAGCTCCAGCAATGCCGCAGAAGCCAAGCTGCAAAGGGGCGCAGCCTTGGCGTTGGCGGGACGACCGTGCTCTGCGCGCGAGGCCCGGTGAGACCCGGGTTTGGAGGGAAAACAGGGACGGGTGTGGGACAAGAAGAGCGGTTACAGTTTGAATGAACCGTAACTGAATCCAGCTCTGGGCTCTAACCCCTAGCAAGGTGTGTCTGGTTGTGTCGCGCGGCCCCTCCAAGCCTCGGTCTCTTCATCCACACAGTGGAGACAGAAGCTGCACCTGCCGCTGCAGGTTCTCGTGCAAGTGCAACGTGATGGGATACGTAAAATGCTGGGCACATACAAGCATTCAGTACAGATTACCTAATGTTGTTATTGTTTGTAAGGAGAATTATTAAAAAATCTCTTATGCACCTATATGAAAGAGAGAGAATTTGCTCACGTGGTACCATTTCTGGTGGTTTTATTCCATCTGCATTGTTTTCCTTCGTCCTAAAAGACATCTTTTAACATTCCTTGTACTGCAGGTGATTGACGTATAATTCTTTCAGCTTTGTATATGTGACAATTCTTTATTTAGCCTTCATTTTGGAAAGATATTTTCACGGGGCACGGGATCCTAGATTGACAGGTTTTTCTTCCTGCGTTCTAAGGTCTGGCTCCACTGTCCTCTTACTCGTTTCTGATGGAAACATCTGCCGTCGCCTTTGTTCCTCCGAATACAATGTGTCTTTTCTTCTCTGACTTCTCTCCAGTCTTTCTCTGCATCACTGACTTTGAGCAACGTGACCGTCACGTGCCTTTCTGTAGCTTTCTTCATGCTTCTTGTGCTTGGGGTTCGCGGAGCTTCCTGGATCTGTGATTTGTGGTTAGCAAATTTGGAAATTCATCAATCGTTATTTCTGCAAATACTTCCCTGCTCTCCTCTCTTCTCCCTCTGGGACGACGGCCGAGCATATCTGGGCTGCCTCACACCATTGCTCTGCTCTCTGACACAATGGCTCACATTTTTGAGTCATTTTCTCTCCATGTGTCACCTTGGGTGTCTCCTACTGCTGTCTTCAAGTACACTCATCTTTCTCCGTGCGATGTCTGATCCAATCCAGCGCGTTTTCCCCCCAGACGCTGTAGTTCTCATCTCCAGAAGTTTGACTCGGGTCTATTTTACAGTTTCCACACCTCTCCTTAATGGGCTCCGTCTCCTCCAGCTCTGTGAACACATGGAACGGTTACAACAACTGTTTGAATGTCTCTGCCTGCTAATCCTAACATCTGTGGGAGTTCTCAGCTGGCTTCAATCGATTGATTTTTCTTCGCTTTATGAGTCATATTTTCCTGCATTTTTGTTGAATTTTCTATTAAATGCCCAACATTGTGAAGTTCACTCTGTTGGGTGCTGAATATTTTTTGTTCATATAAATATGCTTTAGCTCTGTTTGGAGATGAGTTTATTTTGAAACAGTTTGATCCTTTCAGGGCTTGTTTTTCAGTTTTATTGTGCAGGACCAGAACCATGTTTAATCCAGGTTTGGTGACCCCTCGGTGCTGAGGCAAGACCCTTCTGCGTGCTCTTCCCAGTGACTCACGGAAAACGAGGTTTTCCAGTCTGGCTGGGGGGCAGACACGAGTCCCAGCTCGGCATCGACTCTGAACGCTGTTCCCCGTACTTTGCTCAGATGGCTGGTGCCTCCCTCGACCTCGGTGCTTTTCTCCTACTCGTGCGGTGATGGGTGCTCAGGTGAGTCCTCGAGGCCCCCCTCCCCGCAAACCCCCCCTGTGTGCAGCTCTCTCCTCTCCGGCGCTCTGCCTGTGAGCTCTGGCCACCTCGGCCTCCCCAGACCCCAGGAGGGTTTCTTCAACTCCAGACATCTGCCAGGTCCTCCTGGGTTCTCCCTCCCCATGCCAAGGCCTCGAGACTCCCCAAAAGCAGTAAACGAGGGCATGATGAGGCTCACCTCATTGTTTACACCTCTCAGAAGTCACTGTCCTTCACCGCCTGATGTCCAGGGTCATATGTTATGTCTGGATTTGGGGGACAAGGGGATCACTGAAGCTTTGGGCAGATTCCTGCTGAGACCACAGATGGTTCTGAGTTCCAAGTGTGGGAACACTGAGCCCCCAGAGCCGGCCCAAGCCCACGTCTGGGCTACAACGTCACCCCTAGTAGCATCACCGTCATCATCATTTATATCGTAAGAAGAGAGAAGGACGACGTGGAAGGGGGATCTCGCACCCACCGCGTCTTGTCTTCCAGCCTCAGCCTGTTACCCGTTGATAGGAAAGGCTGGTCCTCACCTCTTGGTGCTCTTGAGAAGGTGGGGGGTGCGGAGCCCACAAAGTCAGCTGGTGCTAAGACCGCTCGGGGGAGGAGCAATGGCCAGGCGGGCCCAGAGCTCGGGTGTGTCCGGACCGGTCAGAAGGAGGGAGGCCCACGGGGCAGCTGCAAATCCGTCCTGTGCCCCAGCAACGCCGGCCTGGGGCCAGGAGAGGGGGGGACGTGTGCCCAGGCAGTAATGAAGATGAGACGCTCAGCACAGCACCGGGGCTTGCAATTATGACTTTCTTCATCCCCGTCATCATCATCGCGGGTGGACTGCTACTGGAGACGGCAGGAGGCCGCGGCCTGAGTTCTCTCCAGTCCCCTGCTCGCCCACCCTCCCGCCGGCGCCGCAGCACTGGGCTCGGTGGGGGCTGTGTCCCGACAAAGGGCCCAGCAGCTTCTCCCTGGTTCTGATTCTCCTGTGTCTCCTCAGCTTCTCGAGCCCCAGGGGTACACGAGCAGCCGCCGGGTCTCTCTGATATTGATAAAACATCCACCACAAGTCCGTAGAATGTTTAAAGCCGTATTTTACTACTAACGAGGGAGGCAGATGGCAACACCTTCTGAGGAAGGACTTTCCAGGCATTTTATAAATCAAAGCAATGGAATAAAATAAGTAGACCAGGGAGGGCTGTGAGGAGTGAGGAGTCTGTTGAAGAAAGAGCTTCTCAGAGCACAGGGTGGGGAGCCCAGGGCTCCGGGGAACACTTGCTATGCTGGCCACCCAGTGCGACTCCCCTAGCCCCTGTGCAGACTGTGAGGGCAGAAGGATTAGGGTTAGGGTTTGGGGAGCCTCTTCTCACCCTCACTTGGTAATAACCATGTCCCACGACCGACAGACAGGGCTATTCTCACCTCCGATTCCCAGATGAAGAGACTGAGGTCCCAAGAGCTCCAAGGATGTGTCCAAGGCCCCACAGCCGGTGTGAACCCAAATCCTGCTCCTGCCTTGCCACCCGATTCAACCTGGTGGGTGAGCCCGTCCTCCGTCAGTGGGTCTAGCCAAGCACGCATTGTGACCACGCTAGCCCAAATTCTTCACATCCGGGTTTCTAGGAAAATGGAGTACACGCTTTGCTGCACCTCCAAGCCCCGGCACCGCCCGACACCCGGATGAGGCATCTCCCAGGAGGCTTTTCACATCCTCTTCTCACGGCGAGAGCAGGAGGAGAAATGGGGGGAGGTGGGCAGAGAGAGACGGTGACCCACGGAGGGATGCAGCGGGATGGGGAGAAATGGGGAGGTGCCTGGGGGGTGCTCGCTGCAGGGGAGAGGAAGGAGTCATGAGTCCGGGAGGCGGGAAATACTGAAATGGGCCCAGACTGCAGCTCCCACGTGTGCCAGAGCCTGCCTGGCCAGTGCTGGCCGCCAGTGCTGTACATAGCATCACCCCGGGAGCCCCAGGGCCCCCCAGACACCCACAGGGTGCCCGCTCCCATGCCACAGAGCCTCCTGCACTCACTGCAGACGTCGGCGCCAGCCTCTTGCCTTCCAGCTTCTCCAAGTTCCTTCCCAAAACAGGCAGCTCCTCCCTACACGGCTCTGCGGCCAGCTCGCGAGAGGACCACGCGCTCTCTCTGCTGCATACTCTTTGTGTGACCCAAATATATTTCAGGGGCCCAGGTAGCCCAGACTCTGCCAGGGTCAAGTTCAAAGACCCAGATTTCAACAGCCAAAGTTAGTTAATGAAAGAAATTCTGGTCTTTATTTAGGCTTCTCTAAAAGATCGAATTGATTTGATCCATGGATCACAGGGACACTTCACAAAGTCCTTGGAATTTTCTACTTTACTGCCACAACCCGCAGATGTTCCACAGCCCTGTGCCTCCTGAACCTCCCAAAATCTCCTTCGCAGAGTCCAGAGTCCCTGCTACCTCCTCTCCCTTGGGTCCGTCAATGCTCTGCCTAATTGTCTGGTGTGTTGTCACTTTGCCCACCCCAGATGCTTGGAAACACTGCGAGTCTGGGAGACGAGCCCCAGGCCAGCATCTGCCTCCTGTCCCTCCTCCCCTCCTCTCCTGCCCCCTCCCCTCACCCAGGAACCAGGTCGCCAAGCCCGAAACACCCCTCAGAGTGCAGAGCCTACAGGCCATCCTGGGAGGGAAGCTGGGTGCACAAGTGTTAGGAAATCTTGTCCCCAACACATTGGAGGACTTTGATTTTCCATGTGTCCCCCAGTGTGGCAGGATTAATGGCCAGTCCTCAGGCCCTGCCCCATCTCCTCCAACACAGCCCTTAGAGATGGTTCCCACCTGGAACATCAGGACCAGCAGGGCCAGGAGCCGGGGCACAAGAGGAGCCTGGCCAGGGGCCAGGAGGCGTCCTGCAGGAAGGACCTGCAGCCCAGCCTCCACACCGGCTCCTCCCCTGAGGGCTGCAGTCTCCCTCCACCTCTCTCCAAGAGGAAGGATATCTTCAGTAGCTCTTCGGTAGAGAGGAGGGAAGTGTCCAGGTTCCTGGCCAACACCACTGCCCCAGCCCCAGTGAGGCCGGCCTGCCCTGCCGCCCGCCCACGTGGCAGCATCCACAGGTGGGGACCAGAGGGGCACAGCCAGTTCTCACCCAAGTCAACACACCTGGCCTGGGCAGTGAGGCCAGCGGCTAATTGCCATCCCCACAGAAGGTGTCTGTGCTTTGTATTATTTTTAATGAAGCTGTGAGTCTGAACCTCTAATTATCACCTTCAATTATCTCCGCGGGTCAGGCCGCCCTCCTTCTGAAGCCGACAGCGCTGTCCTCTTCCTGCAAGAGGCTGGTCAGGAGCTTCTGAGAACAGACCTTGAGTGGTCAGAGCAAGGACAGGGGGAGAGAAAAGGGAGTCGGGAGGCGCTGGGCCCTGGGCAAGGCCAGTCCCCGTCTGGGCTGAGGGTCCTTTCTGTCTGCCAGATAGTCGTGCCCAACACCCGCCCCTTCTCCAGGGCTCCCAGCCCAGAGAGCCCCTTCTCCTCACCCGCCTTCCCGGCCAGACCACGTGGGGGCCTCCTCAGGACCCCCTGCCTCCACTCTGGGACTAGCCAGACCCCCTCAGCCCTCCCACACCCAACCTGATCCCCGCCCGTGCCACCTCCCTCCTGTCCCCAGGCCTTGTGCTGTGCCTCCAGCCTGGAATGCCTGTCTTCCTGTCCCTTCCTCTGAATGCCTCCTGCAGAGCCTCCCCTTCCAGCTGAGCGGCTGCCTGCACCCCACCCCACAGCCCCAGTGCTCCCTCCACCCTCTAGGGCACCACCCTGCGTGGCAGCCATCCGATTTCTTCCCTGTCCCCCGCCGACTGTGAGCACCGGGAAGGCAGCAGAGGGTCTGCCGTGTTCACTGTCGCAAACATGACCCTAGCAACGTCTGTGACACTTGAGTTGTCGCAACTGAGGGGTGCTGCCGCAGGGCACCAGGTGGGCCAAGGCCAGGATGCTGCGCAACCCCCGTATGACTCGCAGGCCGTCCCCTGACAACAAAGAAGGATCCAGCCCCAAATGGCCACAGTGCCAAGGCAGAGAAACCCGCCACGGCTCCCACTGGGCCCAGGGCCAGGCACAGGAGCTCAGGAAACGTGCATGGGAGAACGACTGAAAATCGATGTCATTGCTAGCAAATGAGTGAACGATGCCTTCCAAGGTCAGGGAGGGATTGGCATGTATTTTAAGAACACACACACACACACATGCACACGCACACGCACGCACACGCACGCACTCTCCCTCTCTTTCTCTCTCTCTCTCTCTCATATACACGAAAACATTGTTTGCAAAAGTAACAAGATCGGTCACTGTTCCACGGCACACACCTCCCTGCACCATTCTGTCCTGCCCGGTGCCCACACCCCTGACCCAGGCCGGCCACACCCACCGGCCAGTGCTTTCAACCCAGCAAGGCCTCACGCCCTCTGGCTGCACCCGGCCCTCGTCCTGAGAAGGAGGAGGCCGAGGCTTAGGCGCTCGAGGCACCGTCTCAGCCCTGCTCCTCACGTCCACTGCTGTGAGGCAGCCCTGGGCCCTGCCTCGCCAACTCCTGGGATGGTCACAGGAACCGAAGGAAACACTGAATACGGAAGCACCTCGTAAACTGTAAAGTGCTGTACCCCGGGAGGAGCAGTCCACTGGTCCTGCTGAGCTTGCAAAGCCTGCCCCTTCTCCACCAGGACACGAGAGTGCTGGGCACCTCGTGGGGCAGCAGTCCAGGGCCCACATATGCAGCTGGCAACCATGCCGGGAGCCAGGCAGCCCACGGGCTCTGTTGCTCGGAGAAGGGAAGGAACGAGGCAGATGGCTTGTGGGCAGGCTGGTGGCACCACCTCCACGTGGGCGGCCAGCACAGACTTCTCTGTGCTGTCTCCTCCGCACCGTATCTGGAGACGCCATGGCGAGAACTGTTTTGGCCCAGAAGACAAGGCCTCATGATCTCAGCTTTGCTGTCCCCAGGAGTCCCACACCCTCCACAGGGCACGGCCCCTCTGTCCGCCTAAGCACCATGGTGCCCTCATCCCACCTTCCCTACATCGATGGATACAGCCATGTTTCTTGTCTGTCATCCCAGCAGATGGGGTTCTGTGAGGGCAGAAACTGTATCTGACTCTCCCTTTCAATCTCCCCCTCGCCACTCCCAGCCCTAGACTGGCATATTTGAGCAGTTCAAGCAAAAACGCTGGGAGAATGAGGGGATGCATGGATGGTTGAGTGGCTGGGTGGATGGATGGATATTTGGGTGGATGGATGCATGCATGGATGCAGGAACGCATGGGTGGATGGATGGATGGGTGGATGGGTGCATGGGTGCATAGGTGAATGCATGGGTGGATGGATGGATGGGTGGATGGGTGCATGGGTGCATAGGTGAATGCATGGGTGGATGGATGGATGGGTGGATGGGTGGATGGGTGCATAGGTGAATGCATGGATGGATGGATGGATGGATGGATGGGTGGATGGATGGGTGGATGGATGGATGTGTGGATGGATGGATGGGTGGATGGATGGGTGGATGGATGGATGGCTGGATGGATGGATGTGTGGATGGTTGGATGGGTGGATGGATGGGCGGATGGATGGATGGCTGGATGGATGGATGTGTGGATGGTTGGATGGGTGGATGGATGGGCGGATTGGTGGACGCATGCATGCATGGATGCAGGAATGCATGGGTGGATGGATGGATAGATGGATGCATGGATGATGGATGGATGCATGGGTGGATGGATAAATAGATGGGTTGTGGATGAGTGGATGGACAGGTGGATGGGTGCAGGGACAGATGGACATGCTTAGCACACAGGTGGAGGGATGGTGAACAGTGCAGAGGAGAGGGAGGTGGACACAGGCAGGGCATGGAGCAAGATGGGTAGCCTGAGGACAGTGAGCCCAGAGAGAAAGGACCATATGCCGCGCAGAGCCAAGAGCCTGGGGGATCCAGCTGCAGGCACAGCCCTGCAGCCCCAGCAAGGTGCTGGCCAGGGAAATCTCGTCGGAAATAGAAACCAAGGCCTGAGCTGCATGCAGCCCTGGCACCGCCACACTCCTGACAAAGCGCCTCACAGTCTGGCCACAGCCCTGGGCCACCCTGCGTGTACAGTCTCGAAGGCCGAAGAAACCCTTGAGCCCAGAGCAGGACCGAGCCCCTGCCTGGGGTGACTCACATGTCCTTTCCTTACCAGGTAAAATTCAAGGATCCAAATGCCAAGAATTTCCAAAAACACCCAGCTTGGGGCTGGGCTGCTCCGAACCACCCTCAGGGGGCTCAGCCAGTTCCCACAGCACCACCCCCCAGCCCCTCAGTCTTCCCTCCTCCCGTGTCCCCACAGGTCCTACCCGTCAGAACCCTCCATGAGGCTGTGTGTGAAGCCTCCATGTCCTCAGCCGAGAGTGCACAGCCTGGAGGAGCCGAGCCCACCCTAGACCCAGGCCCTCCCCCAGCTGCCCAATCACCTGCTGAGTTCCACTCGCTGACTCAGAAGGACCCGAATAGCCACCTGATGAAAGTGGACAGGCCAAGTCTCGGAGCCTGAATGCTCCTGCAATCAGGGAGGCCCAGGGACCTGCCAGCACCTCGCGTCCACCTGCAGAGCCTGCCGGTGCCTGGGACACCCAGGCTCCCCCAACAGGCACACACCTGAGAGGCAGGTGTGGTCACCCCGTTTTACAGAAATCCTTTCACCGTTTTACAGGTGAGGGAGCCAAGGCCAGAGAGGGCTCAGCACCTGGCGGAGAGTGAGGCGCAGGCAGTGCCCGCAGGACGGAGGTTGGGAAAACGGCCCCTCCCAATGCCCTCTCACTAGGGGTCAGGGCTTCGGTGCCTGTCTGGGCTCTAGTGTGCTGAGTGACCCCCGGCAGGTCCCTTCCCCTCTCCGAACCCCACCTTCGCTCTGTCTAAGGTGGAGGGTGGGGACAAGCCCACCGCCGAGGCCCCTGGGAGCTCCGAGGGTGGAGGATTCTGCTCCTGGGCTGCTCTGCACCTCTCCCAAGGCCTGTCCCTGTCTGGAACTCTCTGAGCACGGGACTGGGTGTCCCAGGGGACAGCACCCCAGGAACCTTCCACATGATAAAAAAGAACAAGGGATGTTTTATGGGGATGGATTGTGAGTTGGAGCCAGCTAAGGATTTCTTTGCTTGGTGACCCAGTTTCTCAAAAGGGGATTTTTGCGTCAAGCTGAAACAAATTAAAATGCATTTACCTTCCATCCCGAAGGGGTCCAGCCCAGCAGGGAGGCAGGCACGGTCTGATTCCAGCATGCCCCGGGCCAGGGTAATTTGCAGGGAGCAGCACACTTCTGGCTCAGGGACAGAGTGGCAGGCACTCAGGATAGGGCTGCGGCCCATCCCCAGGCCTGTGCCATCAGCCGGGAGCCCTGGTCTCACTGCCCAGGAGAGGCCGGTCCACACTCTGCCCACGCGGTGAGGATCTTTGCTTCCTCGTAGCGCCTCACCTGGGCAGCCTCCTCTAACCCCAGCACAGGTGACGGTGCAGGGAGGGCCTGGCACGTAGCACCCAGACGTAAGCAGGGGTCCAAGATGTACCTGTGATCGTAGTAACAATGGCATTACGGCTCACATCTATGGCACACGATGTGCCAGGCACAGGGTCAAGCACTTCAAGTGGATTAACTTGTTTCATTCTCACAACAAAAATGATTATCCGCATTCAGATGGGGACACTGAGGCACGGTGTGACAGACCACACCAGGAGCCGTAGAGGCTTTTTCATGCATTCAGTCAACAGATACTTTTGTGCACCTGCTACAAGCCACATCCTGGGCTGGGGACGCTGGATTGGATGGACAAGGCAGACAGTGCCACCCTTGGGGGCTGCACTGGGGGACGGGCACCACAGGAGGGACACAAGTAGCTCCATATCTATAGCAAGGCCAAAGGTCGGAAACCCGGTAGAGCAGATGGGCCAGGAGCAAAGCTTGCGTGGGGCCGGGAAGTGACCATTCAGCTGAGACCCAGATGGTTGGAGATTCGCCAGGCCTCTGCAGGGGCAGGGGGACTGGCGTGTGCAAGGCCCTGAGTCTGCTCCAGGTGGACAGCAGGCCTTGGCGCACCAGGCCAGGGCCTTAGAGTGTCCCAATGCTACAGGGTCTTCTCTACAGGACAGGAGAGGACATTTCAGGCTTGCAGAGTCCTCCTGGCCACCGTGCAGAGGAGGGGCCCAAGGGGAACAGGAGGGGAAGGAGGTGGAGGATGGGGAGCGGCTCGTAGCCCTTAGAGGGACACCCCTGACCTGGGCTGAGGTCACAGCATGACCATGCAGAAGAGGAAGATGTGCTTGGGGGTGCACCAGGTGATGGGCTGGTTAGGGGCCCCCAGCACCCTGCCCCTCCCTCAGCCCTCTCCCACTCCGGTGGCCGGCAAGTACTCCCCCTTGGCCACCAGCTGTGCTCTGGGTCCTGGGCTCAGTCCACCGTCCTCATGGCCTCTCCAGGGTCCTCACTCTGCACGGAGGGTGCTGGGGTCCCTCAGGATGAGCGGACTTTTCCTTGCTTGAGGTGGTCATCCACCGATCAAACTTGCTGCCTGCCCTTCTCTCCCTGGAGCCACAGAGTGGCCTCCACTGGGCCCTCACACTCCAGGTTTCCCTCCAGCGTGAGGACTTAGACTCAGCTTCAGACAGAGGCCACGTGTCTGCTCATCCGGCCCATTCGCCGCCACCCAGCCCCACCTCCCCAGCCGGGCCCACCCCAGGGTCTGCTCTCCCGGCCCCATCTCGGCCACCCTGCACCTAGGCCCAGCCCCTCGGCACGAAACACATGGTAGAGGTGGCCAACCAGGGCCGAGGGCACGTGCGACCCATATGCCCTGCCCATTCCTTTGTTCACTGCCACTTCCCCAGAACCCACCACCCCACACTCGAGGGGCATCTGCCGGAAGAGAGAGTGAGCTACCAGAAAACGCCGCTCAAGGTTCGGGGTGGGAAAGCGGAAAGATGTGTTTTCTGATAACAATCATGCCATCAGTTCTGGTCGCCTGAGCCGGCCCACGGACACCTGCTCAACAGGGTGCGAGGGCAGCTGGTGTTTTTGCTAGGAAAACGCCCCACCTGTGCCCGGGTGGACCTGGGGCAGACCGGCACCGTGTTCTTCCTGGAGGCCTGACGAGAGGGGACAAGTGGAACCGCCCACAGGCACCAACGGCGGGCGGCGGTTCAGCTGGACTTTGTCGTCTAATTTCCCTATTTTTCACAAAAAGGGAGAGGCACACTTCTGCTTTTCTGTGGCTCAGACAATAATGGGGTCACTTTCCTACTCACTAAAGGACAGGAAGTGGAAGAGGGGAGGAGAGGCAAGCCGTCCCCACAGTCCCGGAGCTGGAGCTGGAGCCACTTTGGGACAAAGGGCAAGGTGCGTGCCCATCCACGCAGCAAAGAGAGGTCCTTGGGCGTGTCGGGAGACAGGAGAGGGGAAGAGAGCAAGCCCGAACTGGGCCGGTTCCTCAGGCAGCCGCTGGGCTGCCATCAGCAGAGCAGCTCAGTGTTTGTAAGCCGGCACTCTGGAGGCGGGCGGCACTAACCCTGTGCCGGGCCATGTGCTAAGCCCTCTGCAAACACCAATTTGCCTAATCCTGGTGATCATCCTATGAGGTGGGAATGGTGGCTAGCCCCATTCTACAGACACGGAGACTGAGGTAGGCGGAGACACTCACCCTGGTTCATGCAGCCATGAGGCAGGGCTTTTCACCCCAGCTCCTTGGGCCAGCCCTGTCCCCCCGCGTGACCAGTGTCCTCAGCTGTGGACCCTGAGCTGGACACTGGGAAAACCCAAAACAGCAGCTCCCAGCGGGGCCTCAAGAGGTGGGACAGCAAGTATTTCCTTCAGTGTCACGTTGTACTGAGTTTGTGCCCTAAGCAGGCATTGGGGGTGCTGAGGGTGGGGGGTTGTGTCTAGTTGCCATCCGGACTCAGGGGCTTACAAGCAGGTGGCACTCCGGGGCCCAAGACACAGCCCCATCTCTTGTTCACACATGGCCGCTGTCACTGTCACTTGTCCATACGCTCATTCGTTTGTGTATCTATAACAAAATGAACACCCCAGGCCCCAAATCCAGGAACAGAAGCACTAGTGTGTGCTCTCTGCTGTCCCACCTGCTGCCGCCCCCTCCACCCAGAGAGAAGCACAGCCTGAACCCTGTTTATTGGACTACTTTGAAACAGTTTTATCACATAAATATGTACCTAAGTCACATATTGTTTTGTTTCAGTTGTGTTTCAACTTAACCTGCTGCAGGTTGTGTTTGGGGACTTGCCTTCCCCACTGGACTTCACTGCTGAGACCATCCCTGTCTGGCTGTGGCTCTAGCGCACCTGTGCCCACTGCTGTATGCTATCCCATCCTGTGAACACATCCGCCCACATTCCCACGGGTGTACTTTGGGGCTTCTCTGGTTTTTTGCACAAACTGTGCTCCTGGGCATTTGTTCAAGAGCTTTTTGGGCCTTGGGCCCTGTGGATGTTCAACTTTACAACATGAGCCGACATTTTTCCAAAGCAGTTGCTCAAATTTACGCTTCCCAAGAACAGAAGGTCCTACAGACCCAACTCCCATCCATCACTCAGTGAGACTGTGGACAGAGCGAGGTCTGAGGGTAGCCCCTCCGTGACCCTCACCTGGCTTCCTGGTGCGAACCAAGGCTGAGCACCTCCTGCCGCGCTGTGGGCCCTCTGTCCTCCCTCTTCTCTGAGACGTCTGCACACGTCTTTTGAGGATTTCGCCGTTGGGTCCTGTGTCCTTTCCCTACTGGTCTGCAAGCACTCCTTACCTGCGCTGGCACCGATACCTGGCCAGGTGTCTGTGAGGACAACACCTTCTCCCAGTTCGTAGCTTGTCTTTTTGCTGTCTTGGATCTGTCTCTTAATGAACAGAAATTCTTAATTTTAATGTCTTCACACTGAAATCTCCCTCCTTTTATAGGTAGACGCACAGGGAAGCCGGTGCCGAGCCTTCCCCGGGCTTGGGCTGTCCCGCGGAGCGGCAGTGCAGCCGCGTTTTCAAAAGCAAGAAGAAACAGGGACATCCATCCCGATCACATATTAATATTGTATTAATCCGTTACAGCCAAAGTATTGTCATTCCCGCATGGAACCAACATAAAAGTTATTAATGAGATATTCTCGCGTTTGTTTTCCTACTGTCTCCAAAGTTGGGCACGGACTTCATACAAACAGCACGTCCGGCTGTGACCGGCTGGGACCGGCTGGGACCAGCCCGCCGGGTGCTCAAGGGCAGCGCTGGGGCGAACGGTAGGAATGTGCAGAACGGCCCCTCCCACGGCCCTGCACGCCCTGGGGTGATAGGAATAAGGAAACGGCGGGGGCACTTTGCGTAAAAGCAGCAGGGCGGCCGCGGACGGGCCATTCCGTGCTCAGCGCCCCAGCTCAGCTCCGCCGCCGCACCCCTGCGGTCGCGGGCTCCGGGCCCCAGCGCAGCACTGCGGTCGCCGGCTCCAGCCGCTCCCCGCGACGGCGACTCCGGCGCAGCCCGGGAAGCGCGCGCGCGCCCCCTGCCGGACGCCGCCCCGCGCAGCTCCTTCCGTGGGGACATCCTGGCACCCAGCGGGCGCAGCCGGCATCGCCACGGGGACCGGGACGCGGGCGCTGGAGAACTCGGCCAAGACAGAAACGTGTGATGCACTTGTCCTAACAGTCATAATTAATGCAAAAGTATCCATGGCGAACAAAATATCAAACATTAGATAAAGAACGGATCTGACCCTGGCCTCCCCGGTCTCTGCCCTGGCGGTGGGGGCGGGCTCCTGGCCGTGGGGAAACCGAGGTACCTTGGCCGGACTCTCAGCCGCTGCAGGTTCTTTCTGGAAGAAGGTGAGCGTCTTAGCTCAGGCTGCCCTAACAAATGCCGCGGACCGGGGGCTTAAACAACAGGCATGGACCTCCCAGTTCCGGCCGCCCATGGCCAAGGCCCTGCCCCACGGGGTTGCAACGTGGAGGTCGCCACGGCTTCTCCGGGCACCTGCGGCCAGGCAGGCCTGGTTTCTTGGGAGATTTCGCAAGAGGTTCTGGTCTCCTTTACTCACAAACGCGGCCTGGGATGTGGGGAGGACTCTGTCTGCAGCTTTCTCCCTGGGAGGCATGACTAGCACTGGGCTCAGGGACTTGGGCACAGAGATGTCCCCTTTCACAGCCACCTCCTGCATTGACCAGTGGCTTCTCTTTAAAAAATAAACAAAAAGTGCTTTTCCAGAAGAATTGGAAACAGGGATTCAAACAAAACTCTGCGCCCGAGTGTTGATAATAGCACCGTTCACAGTAGCCAGACGTCCACCACCAGGTGAACATCACAACGGTGGTCTGTCCGTACCGTGGAACACCAGCCAGCCAGAAAACGGAAAGAAATCCCGAGCCTTGAAAACATTATGCTCCGTGAAAGAGCCACAAAAGGACACGTGCTGTGGTTCTTTTTATGTGAAATGCGAGAATAGGCAAATCCATGGAGACAGAAGGGCTGTCAGAGGCTGTGGGGACGGGCAACAGACCGCGGCTGCCTATGGTGCAGGTTCCCTTACGGGTGGTGACAACACCTTGGAACTAGACGGGGGTCGTGGCTGCACACCTCAGCAAATGCACTAAATGCCACCGAACTATGCTCTGTCAGACGACTCGTCGATCCACACTGAATCTGTGCAGTTCCTATACGGCAATTCTACCTCAATAAAGGTGCTTTAAAAATGGTTAATTTTAAGTTATGTGAATTTTACCTCAATTTTTTGAAGTGCTTTCATCCCTTGCAGGATACCCGGCCAACAAGGAACCAAAAGGGAAGCCTGGGGTGCCCTTAAGGGAACCCCAAATAACGGGGGAGAACTTGAAAGAACAAGGGGGAAAAACCCCTGGCGGGCCGGGGCAGGCAACAAGGAACCCCCCCCAACGGGGGTCACCAACAATGGCAGCTGCTGGGAAGGAAGTCGACGGCAGGGCTCCCTCCTGGGCTGTCGCCCCACCTGGGTGCTGCTCCGGAAACACACGGAAGGCCAGTGGCTCTTGGGGCATCTGAAGAGCAACGCCCCAAGTCTTGGCCCGTGAGGCGATTGTGTGTGTGTGCTGGGGAGGGTGAGGAGAGCAGAGGGAGGACAAGGGAACCGGGCTGGACTTGGACGAGGCAGGCAGCAGCCTCAGCCTTCCGTGACGCAAGGGCTGCCTGCCGTGCCCAGGAGCTGAGGCAGGTGGGCAGTGGTGGGCCCAGGACCCGCCAGAACCACATCAGTCCTTTGCACCCCAGCCGGACCCCCAGCCCTGACTGAGACCCTGCCTTCAAGGAAAATGGTAAGACACACCCCCCCCAGGAAGGCCCCCAAAGCCTCTCCCGCCTCCTTCCTGCCTCAGCTCTATTTCCTGAAGGGGGCAGAACTCTCTGAGAGACTCACACACCCCAACAAGCAAACCCCCTGCTGACCAGAAGCTTCCCCCCCTCACCCTGCGCACCCAGACTCTCTCAAAAGAAATGGCTGCCCCTGGGTCCAGGGCTCCCCAAGGTGTGCCTTTCCAGAACCTTCTGCGGTGGCCAGGCCTGTAAACATGACCTCAAGACACCACATGTCCTGGCCTAACCCTCCTAATTTTCCCGTATATGAAACCGCCTCCCTTTTATCCAGAAATTCACGGAATATTCTGTAAGGGCAACAGGGAGCCTTTCATTGTCCAAATGGTGACCAGAAAATAATAATTTCTGAGGTAGGAGAGAAAATCGATTACCGCAATCAGGCATGGGATTGACGGTGAGGTGCGATCGTCAAACACCGGGGGGCCCAGCACCCTCCGTTTCTTTGAGCGTGTCTGCTCCTTTCTCCAGCACGGCGGGAACACCCGGCCCGGCCACCCCCATCCTGGTGGGCCTGGTCCCCACCCGCACCTCCTGTGGAGGGCGTCACACACCACCCAAGTGAGGGACAGGCTGAAGGGAGGTGGTGGGGACCACCCACCCGCTGCCTTCTCCCTCCTTGGCGCTCACTGTGCCCTGCTGGGGCTCTGGGGCCCTCACGGGTTGCTCCAAGCCAAGGTGACAGGGAACAGACTATGGACACCTCTGTTCTTAGCAGTTCTCCCTGTCACCTCGGCCGGCAAGGCCAAGACCCAGGCGCCAAGCTTTTCATCCCTCCCTTTCTCAGCAGGTAGCAGGACTGGACTTCAACTCGGGTGAGGGGCTGTCCCAGGCAAGAACACATTTCCAGAGGAGACCTCCCACGTGCACAGACACACACGCATGAACAGTTGTGCACATGCACGCGTGCACACGCACACCCATGCACATCGCACGGCTGGTTTATGACCGTCCCTCCCTAACGGCCCTGGCTCCCAGCCGGCCGTGGCGACGTTTCACAGCCCAGGCCATGGCCTGTCTCTTTCTGACGACACATTCTGTGCGGAAGGCAGACAGACTTCTAAAAAGACATCCAACAGAAGGAAATATTTGCAATAAAATGTAAAAATTGCTACACCAAAGAGCATTTTTAATCATTGCTTTAAAGCTGGGAAATGCCTTGGGAAGATGCAAATTTTGGGAGACTTATTTTTTCTCCCTTTCTTGCTGCAGTGATTTCTCCTCTCCACCAGGGAGGGACTCTGAGGCGTCGGCACCCTGTCCTCAGCTTCCTCCCGGCCCCCCGCCAGCTGAAAACAGCATAAACCCTCCGAGCTCAAAGCCAGCCTCCGGCTTTGAAAGGAAAGAGATGCAGCTACTCGGTGGGGAGTGATATAAAGCTTCCTCAGCCAGCATTTCTCTCCTTGATTTATTCTACAAATATTTATCGAGCATATTCTATGAGCCAGACATGTGCATCCATCAAGTGAAACTCGACTTCAGGTTGGAACATTTAAACTAATTAATTCTCTGGTTGCCCAAGTCAGTCACGATGGAAAAGCGCCCGTAAACGCTTGCCCAGGTCCCAGGATGCGCTGAGACACTATTTCAGCGGGGGTGGGGGACCTCTTTCCTTCATGATAAACATGTTTTTACACAAAAATATAAAAAACCCCTATATTTTTTCCTGCCAGAATTCAGAGTCACATTCCCTGTTCCTGAGAGATTAGCTTGGCTCAGGGCTTCCCACCTGCCATGGGTGACTACCGTGCTGTCACGGGTGCTGGACAACTTCCTGTGGTGGGGACTGCCTGGGCATCCTGGAATATTCGGCAGTGTCCCTGGCCTCCACCCCCAGATGCCAACAGAACCCTCCCAGGGTGACAACCACAGATGTCCCCAGCTGTCGCCACACGTGCCCTGGAGGACAAGATCACCTCCAGGGGAGAACGCCAGATTCGGAGGGCGTCATTGCTCTCTCCTTGGAGCCTGGCTGGAGAGACCCACGCCTCCTTCGCGTGCCGCGGGAAAGGTCTTCCTAAAGCATTTGGCCAAGAACCTTTCCTTCAGGGAACAGCCCCACCGAGCCGGACAGCTTCGCGTGAACGTTTTCAAGAGGCGAATCGTGACACCTCCTCCCGTCCCACTCCCGCCTCATGTTCCCCGTAATTATTAGAAGCACCATTTCAGGTTTCTATTTTTGACTAGGCTTTGTCATTCCTGACACGCTTGCAACCGCCTCTTCCACTACTCACGGTTTGAATGAATTTTCTGCGAGGGATATTTCAAGGCAGAGCCTTTCATCTCGAACCTAACAGGAAAGGGACCTGTTCCCATCAGAGAGAGCCGCTGAGAACCACAACCGCATCATTGTTTCAGAAAGAGAAGGCCCCGGGGCGCCGGGGGCGGCACTCCTCCCCGAAAGGCTGCCCCGCCATAGCTCCTATCCCAGCCAGGCTTTCCGAAGCCCTCCCTGCTCTCTGTGAGCTCCGGCCCTGGGAGCTGGCGCCTCCCCAGCCTCTCTGCCACCTCTGGAGGGGTCCCTCACCCACCAGGCAGTCTTGGGGCGACACCCAGAGCCAGGGCCCCATATCAACGGCAGGGATAACTGACGCTTGCACCCTTTCCTTCCGAGAACTATCAGAAAGGAAAATGGTATTTTCCCTTGGAGGCTTTTACACAAACAAGCATAATACCAAGCGACAGACAATGAAAAAGTAAAGTGACCAGTTCTTTTTTTTTTAGGAAAATCTGGTGAAATTTGTCCTCTTAGTTTACTCTACTGGAAGGGTTCGTTTATTTGAGTTTAATAAATCATCACAAGATGCACACGATGTGCTTTTTTCTTTTCTTTTCTTTTCTTTTCTTTTTGAGAAAGGGTTTCATTCTGTCCCCTGGGGCTGGAATGCAGTGGCGTCATCATAGCTCACTGCAGCCTCAATCTCCTGGGTTCAGGCGATCCTCCTATCTCAGCCTCCCAAGCAGCTGAGACTACAGGCATGCGCCACCACACATGGCTAATTTTTTTGTATTCTGTAGAGACAGGGTCTGGCTCTTGCTCAGGTTGGTCTCAAATTCCTGGCCTCAAGTGATCCTACTGCCTCAACCTCCCAAAGTGCTAGGATTACAGGCATGAGCCACCACGCCTGGCCAAGATGTACTTTTTTCCTCCAGCTTTATTGAGGTATAGTTGACAAATAAAAAGTATATATATTCAAGGGGTGCAATGTGATGATCTGATATAGTATCCACTGTGAAATGATTACCACAATCAGGCTAATTAACACATCCATCACACTTAGTAACCATTCGTGTGTGTGTTTGTGTGTGTGTGTGTGTGTGTGTGTGTGTGTGTGTGTGTGTAGAGGGGTGAGGACATTTCAGGTCTATCCTCTTAGCAAATTCCAAGTATCCAGTACAGAATTATTAACTGTAGTCCTCATGCTATAGGTTACATCCCCAGCCCTTACATATTTGTACCTGAAACTTTGTACCCTTTGGCCAACATCTCCTCATCTCTCCCACTCCTCATCTGTACCTTTTGTTAAGTTATAATGTTATGACAGATACTCCTAAAACCAAGATGGCCCCAAAATTTCTTTCAGGAGAAATGATTTTTGGCTTTAGCTGAAAAAATAAACCTGAACAGAGTCTCCTAAGGGGATCATTTTGTTTTTCAAAACCTGAAATATTTACTAGAGAAGCATGAGCTCGGACTTGCTGCTACAAACAAGGCTGTGTGAATCTGCATCTGTACCACCTAGAAATCATATAAAACAAAGAGAAATCTCTAACTCCATGTATAGTGGACAACAACCAACAGAAAACAAAATACAAAAGAATATGAAGAACCTGGGAAAATGTATCTGTTATAACATTAAATGCGAATGGGCTTCCCAGAAGACATTCTCCAAGTGAAATAAGCCAGACACAGAGAGACAAATGCTGTGTGATCTCACTTGGATGTGGAATCTTAAAAAGTCAAACTCATAAAAACTGAGAGCAGAACAGTGGCTGTCAAGGGTTGGGGGTGGAGGAAATAGGGAGATGCTGGTCAAAGGGGGCAAACCTTCAGTTATAAGATGAACAAATTCTGGGCATCTAATGTACAGCATGGGTGGTGATGAGTGTGTTAATTAATTTGACTGTGACAATTATTACACATATACACATATATTAAATCATGTTGTACACCTTGAACATACACATCCTTTATTTGCCAATTAAATATTTAAATAAAA
>NW_012138525.1:673123-693331 GCF_000956105.1 Propithecus coquereli
AGAGAACTCTTAAAACTTAACAAAAGGAAAACAAGTAGAATATTTGAACAATATGGCCAAGAAAATCGACTGAGATTTTATTACTAACAACTGAAGAGTACATTTTCTTCTCAAACACACCCAGAGCATTTATGAGAATTAACTGAGCCATAAATGAAGCCTCAAAAAATCTCCAAGTGCTCATATCCTGCAGGGTGCAATCTTTGACCGCAACGAGTGCAGCAGATGGTATTTTCCAAAAATGGCCGCGGCAACATTTCTGTCTCAAGGTCTTCCAGGACCTTGCCACTCCCCATGAAGAGCTGGAGTTTGATTCCCCTCGTGGAACTTGGCAGGTCGTAGTGTCTGCCTCAAGGACTGGAATCCAGTGGAACTGACGCTGCGTGACATCGAGGCTGGGTCAAAAAGGTGACACTGCCTCCATCTGACTCTCAGAAAGCGCTTTCCCTCAGAGCTCAGTCACAATGTCCTGAGGAAGCTGAGGGCCCAGGGAGGCGTCTTACAGAGGTGTTCTGACCCAGAGCTCCAGCTAAGATCCCGGCTGAGAGACAACCATTTTATTTGCTCATTCTTCTCTGAATCAGCTACTTGGGCTGTGCTCAGCTGGGCTGTTCTCCTGCTGTTCTCAGCTGCAATTTGCCCCCAACCCAGGTTTCTGGCGTAGGTCACAGTATGGATGGGCCTCAGCAGGAACAGTGACTGCTGGAGGAGAGACGGCTGGCTCCATTGGGGCCATTTTCAGTCCCAGACACTTTATTGATTGATTAATCGATCGATTGATTGATTTTAATTATTGGGCATGTAATAAACAACTTATTCTTAGTCCCCAAGTGGCTCACTCTTTTCTTGACAGACACTCCCACTCCTCCTCCTGGGGGTTGGCTCAGATGGCTCATGCCCCACTGCAGCACATGGACCACATTTGCAGGATGTCTCCCCTGCACCCTGTGTCCACTCTCCTCTCTCCCCCACCCCATGCCCCTGGGTTCGCTGGCCTCTGGCCTCTGGCTGAGAGCAGCCTGAGGGGACCCTGGCAGGAGATGAGAGGATGAGAGGGAGGAAGGAGGTCATCCACCTCCCCAGCCCTGCAGGGCCCTGGTTTGCCAAGCCGCCTCACCCCTCAGGCTGGAGGCGCTGACAGCTCCCACCCACTGGTTCTCCTAACTCTACCCCTGCTTGGTAAATCGTCCCCTCATTAAGGCCCCTTAATGAGGGGCCCCCCTCAAACACTCACTTGAGAATTTAAATAAAATGTAGCCGTTTGTGTATTAAAATGTAAATCTGTTTGGAAAGAATAAAAATGTGATGTGGAAGGAAAAAACGTTTCTACATCTATACATCTCCACCCCCTCCTCCTCCCCACATCACCAAGCCAACACAGGTCTGCTGACCCGTCAGCACTGGGACCCCCTCACACCCTTGGCTGGGAGGATCAGGACCTAGAAGGTGGGACCAGGGGGCCTTGCTGTGTAGGGTGTGGACGTGGTGTGAGGTGGGGACTGGGTGCAAGACAGGGACCGAGGGTGGGGTGGAGACTGGGGGCAGGGAGGGGGCTGGGCACAGGATGGGGACTGGGCACAGGGTAGGGGTGGGGTGCACGGGGGGACTGGGTGCAAAATAGGGACCAAGGGCAGGGTGGAGATTGGGGGCAGGGTGGGGGCTGGGCGAATGGTAGGGACTGGGCACAGGGTAGGGTGGGGTGCAGGGGAGGGGACTGGGGGCAGGATCAGGATGGAGGCACCTCCACTAGGAAAACATGGTTCCTTCAGAAAGGCTGAGCCACCCTCCCCAGAGATCATCCATGACAATCCCAGCAGGGCTATGGAAGCCTGGAGTGTCCTCAGAATGTTCACATCTTTCTCCACAAAGGGAGAAATGCCGCCGCTTGCCACTTTTCTATCAGATGAGGGGGATGTGGTCACTAGCTTGTGTCCTGCTCACACGTGAGTCTCTCTTGTCAACGACAACAGCATCTCTAAGAGGGTCATGGGAGAGAAGGCGGTGGGGAGAGCTCAGGGTTTGGGGCTTTTAGGACAGTTTAAAGAAGACAGTTCCTCAGCGGAGAGCTGAGAAGCCAGCACGGCTAATGTCCGATTATCACTTGGTACTTTCTGGAATAGGAGCCTCGGCTGAAAAGCCCTTTTAAGCACCATCTGTCTCCTGGAGTCCCAGTCTCCCCGAGCCTTGTAAAAAGAACCAATTAATTGCTTTACTGTCTGGCGGGGAGAAGGAGTCTCCTCCGGGTTGGGGCCAGGGAGCATCCTCACCCGCCAGCTTCTTCTCCCTGGGCACTTCCTGCTTCCTGGCCCAGCTCGCCCGCGGGACAGAACTTCAGCGGGCCAGGCTGGGTCTCTCTGACATGCCACCACCAGCACGGGGCAGGGCCTGCCTGGCAGGGCAGGGGCTCAGGAGGAACACATGAGAAGGAAGCCTCGCGATACAGCCGCCTGGACTTGGGGACCGGCAGGATCTCTCCTTCCTGAGCCTCTGTTTTTTCATCTGCACACAGGATGGCTGGATGGCCGCTCCCACTGTCATACTCTAGGGGCGGTGCTCTCTGACAATACATCTAAGAGCATAGGCACTTGGACCCAATATTCTGGGATGTTTCAGGGACATGTGTCCTACCAGCACAAGAATGGCCTCATCCAAGAGGTGAGGACTGCCCGGGAAAGCAGAGTTTGTGGTTTCTGAAGGTCACAATAGGACAGGAAGGAAGGTCCCTCTGGGTTGGATGGTCTACCAGGCTCCATAGGGAGGGTCTCAAAGGTCCTGGTTCAGGCAACCTGGGATGGGGGGACACACACCAAGGGCTAGGAGGGGAGACCACGTGTCTCACGCTGTGGACTGCGCGTGACCTTCCCATAATCAAGATCAGAATACTCTTGTCACCCCAAACTTCAGACCTGCTGCTCTGTAATCAATCTCCTCTTTACCCTCCTCCAGCCACCAGCTCTAAAGAACTGTCTGTCAAAGTTTTGCAAGTTCTAGGATTTTATATAAATGGAACCGTACAGTCCATTCTCTTGTGTCTGGCTCCTCCCACTTAGCATGTTTCTGAGATTCGTCCACATCGTGTGTCAGGAGTTAATTCTTTCTTAGAGCTGCGTGTATTGCACTGTGTGGAAAAACCACTGTATTGTTAACCCATTCAGCAGCCGACGGGCATTGGAGCTGTTTTCGGTGTGGGGCTATAGTAAGCAAAGCCACTGTGAGCATCGATATGGAAGGTTTTGTGTGGACATATTTTAATTTCTCTTGGGTAAGTATCTAGAAGTGGAATTTCTGGTAAGTGTATATTCGACTTTATAAAACACTGCCAAACTGTTCTCCCAAGTGGCTGTACCAACATTGTCCACTTCCGTACTGGTTTTCCCATGACTTCCCCCGTGTTAGCACTGAAAATCCTACATGTTGGAAAACGCTTCAGTTCTGTGTAAACTCTACTGCTGTGCCACAGATGGGTCAAGATATTGGTACCCTCAGCTTTGGGGACCACAGAGCAGCACTTGGGGTGGCCGGAGTTCCTGGATCCAAAGTTTCTAGCCCTGGGGGCCGCATGCATTCATCCAAACGGCCTGTACAGATGCCGCTGTTTTCCCCGGGAGGGTTGCGGCTGGTCCACAGCTTCGCCAACACTTGGTGTCGCCACTCGTTTCCATTCTGTTTAGTGTGTGTCGTCGTCTCTCACGGTGGTTTCCGGAGATCCTTTCAAAACCCACGTCTAACTGCGGCACTCCTTTCCGAAAACGCTCCCCAGTCCGGGGCAATTGCAACAGCAAACTAAATAATGACAGCAACTAATCATAACCCATAAAATAAAGCAACAGCCCGCAAGTCCACCCTTGTGCACACACGGACGTGCACACCCACGTACAAAGGGAGAAGGGGGCGTCTCCTTTGCACGGAATGCCAGGGATACAGGCGGAAGGAACGAGGGAGCCGGGACAACTGCTGTTCGACACCTGTCACGGTGACATCACTTTCAAGCAAGACTCGTCGGTGGATCTAAAACCAGTGGGCAAAGTGTGGGGAGAAACAGAATATGGGCATAGCCCCGAAGCGTCCCCTCCACGCCCAGCAAGATAGTTATTGGTTACAAAGGGGAAAAGAGCAAGTTCCCAGTAGCGACTCCTGACACCCCGTAACCGGGTGATCAGCATCACCCCGCTAACGGCCCGCAGCGGCACCCGCGCCGTCTGACTTGATGCTCAGAGGAGGACACAGCCTCCCTCTGCCACGCTCCTGCCGTAAGGGCACACCCTCGACCTGATCCTCGGGTAACATCAGAAGAAAACAACCGAAAACAAATCGAGGGTGTGCCGCAAAACAACGGCCTGAACTCCGCGAGATCACCCGGGTCATGAGTGAGGAGGACGGGGGAGCCGAACTGAAAGCAGCTGACGAGTCCCGGAATTTAACGCAAATGTGACCGGTGGTTGGTCCTGGGCCAGAGAGAGTTTTTCTTGTGCTGTAAAGGACACCACTCTGAGGGCTGGTGAAATTTGAATACAGTCCCCAGATTGGAGAACGGTGCTGTATCGATGTTGACTTCCCGTTTATAGCTGCGCTGTGCTTAGGGGGAGGATGTGTCCCTGTCCTTACAAAACGCACACACGTGACTTAGAGGTAAAGGGCCTGCATCTGCAACCTACTCTCAACTCTTTCATGAAAAAACCGAGAGAGAATGAGAATGACATAAGCAAATGTGATTATACATCTCTAGGCTTAACATGGGAAAACAAGAAAAAAAAAACAAATGTGATTAAGTGTAAACATTCGAGTGATCTGGGTTAAGGATATAAGGGAAATATTTGTACTATTTTTTGCAACTTTTCTGTATGCCTGAAATTATTCCCAAATAAAAGGTTTATAAAACCCTCCAACAGCAACTCATGGCTCTTAGGGAAAAAGTCAAGGCCTGTCTAACCTGGCCCCTGCCACCTTCCTGCCTCCGGCCAACCGCTTCCTCCCTTGCTCCTTACATTTGAGTCACCTTCGCCACCTTTCTGTGTCCCCAAAACCACCAAACATACTGCCTCAGTGCCTTCCACAGTCTGAATGTTGGTGTTGGCCCCGAAATGCACACGTTGAGCCCTAATCCCCAACACGTCAGCACTGGGAGGCGGCCGTCGGGCGGGGATTCGGCCATAAGGGCTGCACACTCGCGAATGGCAGTGGAGCCCTAAAAAGAGGCTTGAGGGAGCCCGTTTGCCCCTCCCGCCGTCTGAGGACACAGCGAGAAGTGACATCTTCCAAGCACAGAGCAGCCCTCACCAGACACAGGCTGGTGCCGTGATCTTGGACTCCCCAGACTCCACAAGTGTGGGAGATAAACTCCTACTGTTTACAAACGGTGCAGTCTCAGGTATCTTGTTGCAGCAGCCCAAGTGGACTAGGACAGGGCGTTTCGCTCGCTGGTTCCCTGCCCAGAAACCCTTCCCCATACATGCGAATGACTCGTCCCCAAATATCATTCTTGTCTCTCCTCTGATGTCCCCCTCCAAGATGGCTCCCCTGACCAAGCCTGTCCCTCCTGCTGTGACTCCCTGACTCTGCCATTTCCCCTCAGCACACAGCACACTATTTCTCCCTCAGATTGTGTTTGTTTGTTCCTTCTTATCCCATCCCCTCCCGCATAGACCACCGTTGTGTGCCCCTCTCAGCTGCACTTTCCCTCTGGGAACCACACCTGCTGCTATGATTAGGGTCCATCCTCTCCACTAGCCTGTGCCCCCTATTCCTTCTCCCCAGCAGGGCTACCATTTGCCCGTATGGCACTTTTGTGTGAATCAGCCTTCCTTGTGCAGTAACCAACCTATACAACTGTACATGGACACCCTGCCCATTAAGCAGCCCAGAAGGGGAAGAGAACTTTGATCCTGCCCCTCTAGTGCCAAAAAGCCTTCTTTGGCTCCTCATTGGACTTTGATTAAAACTCAGATGTGCCTTGTTCTGAGCTCTTCCAATCCTGCCTGACCTCTTTAGAGCGTTTACCCCACACTGTAATGGCAGATTTTCACCACATTGATTTCCTGTTCTCCGATTCACCTGTAGCTCTTAGAAGGCAGGACTGAACTCTTAACTTTTTCTCCATTTGCAAGGTTGGCACGTAGAAGGCACCAAACCAATGTTTCCTGAGTTTATTTTTGCTTCTGTTAGTATCTGTTGTGGTCCTACTCTAAGCCTGTGCCAGGCACTGGGCCAACCTCACACCCAAGAGCCTCCACTCCAGTGGGCGACAGGTAATCACGCACATAGCTCCATGGCTGTCCTTTCAATATGAGCCATGAAGGGAAGGTTCCAGCTGGGCTGCGACTGGCAGGTCAGGAAAGGCTGCTCCCAGGACGGGACCACCGAACGGGCTCCGAGGCCACAGCAATGCCACGTTTCGCAGCCCCAGCCCCCATCTCTGCTCCTCAGTAAGTGCCGGGCGCCGTCTCCCGCCTCCCCGCCCAGGCCAGGCTCCCTCTCGGCGGGCATTCCACGTCGTGGCAGACCGCCAGAGAAGGCCTGCTGCGATCTGGCGCGACGCAGATGCCCCAGACTGTAGACACCGAGGCCCAAGACGCAGAAAGGTCTTACCCAGGGCCCCATCGCAACAGCAGAGTGAACGACAGCACCCCTACGCTCCAGCCCAGGGCCTTTACTTATTTTTAAACAGCTTTATTGAGATAATTCACATACCATACAATCCCCTCGTTTAAACGACACAATCAATGACTGTTAGTACAGTCACAGGCACACGTGTCATAGAAGCCCAGATTCAGGTTCACGTACCCCATGTGCAGCTCAGGTAGAACACGGTGACACAAGCATTTGCAGACAGAGACAGGTTTATCCCACTCGGCCAAAGCAAGAAGGCAGGAGGGCAAAGTCTCTCAGATCCACCTGAACAGAGAGATGAAGCAGGGAGCTCTACGCAGCCAGGGGGTGAGGGGGGCCAGGGATTCAGGGCACCAAAGGGGAAAGTCTGTGTAACTTTTAGCCTCAGATAACACCTCGAGTAACCAGACTCTGGGCACCAGCAGCTACTTGCAACCTTCTTAGTTCCTTCTGCAAAATAAACTCAGAGCTTTTCCTCACAACCCCGGAGGTATCTCCTCCTCCTGCTTGACAAAGTAGATCTGCAGTTAATAATCGCTATGAGAATAAAGGGTGCTCAGCAGAAAGCAAGCAGTTACCGCGTGCGAGCAAACAAGGCTGAGTCAAATTTAACGTTATTTCAGTTATTAAAAAATGCCGGGGTACTAAAACCTCAAGGGGCCCGGCTACACATGCAACCATCACAAAGAGAAACTGCACCCTTTAGCCATCACCTCTCTAATCCCGCGACCTTCCTGCGCCCAGCCCTGGCCACCAATAATCTACTTTCTGTTCCTGTAGATCTCCCCATTCTGGACACTTTATACAGATGATTGGCTTCTTTTGCTTAGTTAGTTTTATTTGGATTTTGAATGAGGGATCCAGCCTCGCCATTCTCTCCCTCAGGGTCTCCCGGGTGGAGTGGAGAATGTCCCCTCTGTGCTTGCGCGTCCCCTCCCAGGGGCTCCACCCAGAGCAACAGGTCTTCATTTCATTTTAGGGCAGGCCGATGCCTGCTGGCGCTTCTCCTCGGTAACTACCGCTCATCAGCCCAACCTTGGAAGTCACTTTGGGGAGAATGTTGCTCGAAGAAAGAGGTGGTTTGAGCTTACTCCAGCCTGGCCCCAGAGGACAAACTGGTCATGGCTTAGGTACTTTACAGGGAGACTGATGACACCCACAGTGGGGCCAGAATCGTGTGGATTATGCCCAGGGGGTCAGCTGATCAGCTGAGGGGTATCACGTGCCAGTTCCCAGCTGCCGCCCGGGGAGCCGGGGAGTTCGGGCTCAGAGGGGATTAGCAGAGAATGTCTGATTGCTGTGACCCAGGTCCCAGGCATCAGGGCCTTCAGCTCGGACTAAGAGAATTTTCCAAGTAAGGGAATCTCACCCCCTTAGAAGTCAAATCTTCTTGACTTTTTCTTCTTTACTTTTACTGCTTTTAAAGAAAACCCAATTATTTCTCAACTTGGTCAACTTGTAAATATAAGTCACAATTTTGTGGCTAGTGACCCTGAACATCCAGGGCGCCACAGAGGTGTGCGTGGGCCTGGAGTTAGGACCCCTGCTCAGTCTGACTTGGTGGCTAAAACTCTCCCTTCGGGGCCTCCCAGATGGTCCGTGAAGACCTTTCCACATTTTGTATTTAAGATCCCACTAAATATACCAGCACGCCCCAGATTTCTTCGCTGGCGGGCGCGCAAACACTCCTGGCCACCTTCCTCTTCCGGACGCACCCACGGGCAGCAGGGTGCGGATGGGAGAGGACAGGCGCACACACCGGCTCAGAGCCCCATTAGCTGTTAAAAAGCTAGAAAAGGAAGCACAAACAAGCCCAAAGTAAGGAGAAGAAAGGAAATAGTAAGTAGACGGAAAATAGGAGAGGAACCATTAGAAATTCAGAGATCCAACCCAGGAGGTACAACAATAAGAACTGCAGAAGAAAAGAACAGAGCCGAGACACTTCTGCCTTTGGCCTCTGTGTGTACAGCGTTTGGAGGTCAGCACCCCATCTCCAGAACAAAAAAAGGTGGACAAACTGAAAATTAACGCCTTTTCTTAGATCCATCAGGGAACCGAGTGTGCAGGCCAAAGCACCGCCGGGGCTGGAGAGACAGGACCCAGAGTCACCACGACATCCGCTGACCTGGAGCAGAAGCCCTGGGAGCCCTAACTGGCAGGAAAAGTCACATGGCGACTCGGACAACTGCTAGAGGCTGCGTGTGGACTGCATCAGAGTGAGAAAGTCTGGGGGTCTCCAGTCTAGGGGGTGTCCCACGCTTTCACGGGTTTCCTTCCAGGAACCCCACCTGGTTCTAGCTGAGAAAGACCCTACAGGTTCTGGCAGGGGAAGGGTAAAGAATTCTCTGGAAACACACCCAGAAGCTTCTCCATAACCATGGCCTCCGCTCCAGGGGAAAGACTCTCCCAGAGCCCATCCCAGCCAGGGGAGGGGAGTCCCATCCCTGCTGCCCCTCCAGCCTTCCTGCCCGCCTAAGGGAGAGAACACACACACACACACACACACACACACACACACACACACACACACGCAGTCCACAGACAGAAAAACTGTCTGAAGAGACAGAGCAATCCTCAGAACCAGATTCAGATATGGCCGTGACTTGGGGTTTATCAGATTAGGAACTTAAAGTAACTACGGTTAATAGGCTAAAGGGCTCTAGTGGAAAAAGTGGACAGCAGGCAGCCGGATAACGTAACAGAGAGATGGATATCGAGTGTTTTAAACCTTTGATATTTGACAAACTTCCCAAAATCAAATTTCAAATTCTAAATTCAGTCTTTTTTACTCAAACTAACTTTTGGACATTAGGGTCCCTGGAAGTCCAAATAGGCCCCTGGAAGTCCGAGACAGACGTATTAGGCTTCCCGCATGTTAAAATCATGCGGGAAGCACTGTCAAATAAGACATGGTGTTTAACTTTCCTGGAGTCATGTTTGTGTAAAGGTGTTATTAGTTATGTGTTCCAGAATTGTATGAGTTTCCTAAAATTCTGATATGTCTTGGTTTATGTTATCAATCATAATTATGGTTATTATGTTAAATTATTATAGGCCACAGGAATAACCAAATATCCATGTTGACTGTGTCTTCAACCATGACTGCATTAAGCTTTATCCACAGTTAATTACTTAATGCTGATGCATTTTCTGAAAGCTCTTCATAAGTAATTATAATCCTAAAGTTTTGTGTTTCCAAGGACAGGATGGAAAGGACACGGACAAGCGTCTTGAATACAGGTTTCTGATGACTTTAGGATCATGTTGTCTGAACTGGGCAAGAATTCCCAGGACTCTAATGAAAAAGCTTGACTGGTTTATAAAACCGCTAACCTAAACAGGACAAGAATTAATTGAATACCGAGGAAATTCTCTGCCAGATTTCCATGCTGTATCAGCCAATACTGAAATTGTTAACATACGCAATTTGAATGAACTCCATGGTCCAAATCAAATTACCTGTGATAACCCATCCAATAAACAGTGCTATGCACCTGAATTGGAGAGATAAAACTAGTGTGTGAGAGGCTACAAATCCGATGTTAAGCTGGGACTCATGGGGAGCCTGGACAGATGCCTGGGCCTTCCTGAGTCCTTACAGCTTCCATTATTAAAACTCTGCACTCCGTGACTCATCATAGAAGACATAAAAATGATCCACATTATATAAAAAAACATATATATTGGTGTGGTGCCTGTTCTAAATTGCTAACGTGGTTTATGATCAATGTTTTGTCTGTCAAACCCATAATCCTAGGAAGACAATCAAAACTTCAGGTGCATTTCTGCTACCAGATGGGCCATTCGCACATTTATAGACGGATTTTATTCAACTGCCATTTTCAATGCATGTTTTCCGGTTGTATAGAAGCTTTCCTATGCAAGAAGGCCGATGCTATAACGGTAGCTAAAAGGTCATTAGGAAATGTGTTTCTCTTGTGGGATGTTCCTGGAGCAGTCTCCAGTGCTAAAGGCATTTGATTCACTGGACAAGTTGTAACACAGGTAACTACGGTATCACAGACACAATAGCATTAGGCAAAGCTAAGGGCATCTACTGCATTGCCTTGGTTGGAGGTGCTGCAGATTGATGACAGCACTTGGTCCTATCAGAGCTTGGGAGCGGAAGATACATGAAGTTCTATTATTAGGAGAATGGGCCTTCCAGGGACCATTTCATAAAAGGTCAACTTATGTTTCCCACTGAAAGTGGAGCCTTCTAGCGCCGAGGGATTCTGAAACAATTCATTGATCATCATTGCTTTCCAGAAGAAAGATTTTTTGTCCAAAGGAAGGAAATGAGAACAAAGTTGCACAAATACAGATTTGCTAAATTACAACAGCCAAAGAAAAGTGGGTCTGAGGCCACCATTACCCCCCAACATTCTGGGACCCCCTTGCTTATGTGAAGAATTCCAGGAACTGGGTTAATCACAAACTGATAATGATGATTCCAAGAAGTGCTATGGCCTTTAGCCAATTATCCCTTAGCTTATTCCCGTTAACCACGGTATTTCTACATGAACCGGCGGAGACCGCCTTCTTAAACCTCCCCATTTCGTCCTTAAAAATCTGCCTGTAACTGCTCGGAGCAGCAGCTGTGCTTGTCCTCAGCCTTGGCCCAAATAAACTCTGCATTAATTTTGCCACAGCTTCTTCCTTTAGGTCATTTCTGTTAGCCTCCAAAAGTGATCACTTTGTTTCAGGGATTTTTTTTTTTTTAAATCACAGTGAACTCATAGACTTAAACGTATTCCTGGGTTTCGATGGACTGCAATTACTATCCTCACTGAAGCTCAAGTTGTCCCACCTGTGGCATTTGGGGACCTCTTCAAGATTCACTCATTAATTTTTATGTATTTTATTTTTTAGTGGCCAGCAGGAGGGCATCACACCCTGCCTCTCTAGAGGAGGAAGGAGGCCAGAGGAGCCCTCTGAGCCGACGCCTGTCGTGGGAATACCAGCTCCAGGACAGAGGACACCCACGCTTCAACCTTCCCCCAAACCAAGGCCCCGGGTGCCATGTTATTCTGTCCACTTGAGGCCTTCAACTGAGTCTCGATACCAGTGGGCAGGAAAACCAGGTCATGTCAGGGTAGAGACTGCAGTATATTTACCAAATTTTTACAGCTCTTACTAAGGCAGGCTGAGAGTCCTGGGTTTGGGGCAGGACATTGTGAATGAAGCTTGCTCTGCCATCAGCCCAGCCAGAGCCCAGGGCCTCTGGGTCCCCAGGGACAGGCAGCCCAAGACGCAGCTCTGTCTTCTCTCCAGCCTAGTAACAGGCGTCAGTGCTTGGACATTCCCCGAGGAGTTTCCTTCTCCCCCTTGAAGAGCAGGCCTGTTTTCCTTTGCTTACTTGAGGGGTTCTGGGTGGAATAGCTGGTCTCTGCGCCCCATAAATATTCACTCTTCAAGTCTTTCAGCCTTAAGGGCCAGGCGAGGTCCTCTGCACCCCACGCTGCTTCCTCTCCCCATCTCGGTAACCCCGTGGGGCTGGTTCTCAGACGGCTCTGGAGCAATGTTAGGAACGTCCGGCGATGGTGCAGTGCTTTCGTCCACGCTAAGGTTTCTTTCTTGTTTTTTTTTTTTTTTTTTTTGAGACAGAGTCTCACTGTGTTGCCTGGGCTACAGTGCCGTGGCATCAGGCTAGCTCACAGCAACCTCAAACTCCTGGGCTCAAGCGACCCTCCTGCCTCGGCCTCCAGAGTAGCTGGGACTACAGGCATGCGCCACCATGCCCGGCTAACTTTTTCTATATATTTTTAGTTGTCCAGCCAATTTCTTTCTATTTATAGGAGAGACGGGGTCTCGCTCTTGCTCAGGCTGGTCTAGAACTCCTGACCTTGAGCGATCTTCCCGCCTCAGCCTCCAAGACTGGTGGGATTACAGGCGTGAGCCATGGCACCCAGCCCACACTGAGGTTTCACTGCTCTCCCTTGACCTTGGGCTGAATCCTCGACTTTGTTGTACAGGGTGTCACCTCCCTGAGGGGAGCCCCAAGGACCAAGGCCCCGCTTTTCCAGTCAGCTCTGGATTCTTTGGGGGAATTTTCTCAACACAGGCCCCACCCATTGCAATCACAAATACCCTGTTCTTGGTTCCACCCTAGAGCCCCAGGCTGCGATCTTCAGACAACACTTAAAGTTACTCTCTCTGCAGCCCAGATACCGAGACCAGCTTTGGGGTCTTAAGAAGATCTAGCAGACTCACAAAGAGACCTCTTTTTTCTCTGGGTCCTAAGTGTAAGATTTTAAACAGCACTTTGTTGTTTTCCAGTGGCTCAGCCAAAGATATCAGGGAAAATTCTCAGAGCAGAAACCAGTTGTAAAACGTACTTTCTCTCTTTGGCATCACCGTTAAATGCCCTCGGTCTCTCCTTCAAGATTTCAGGCGGAGCTGCCTCTTCTCCAGCAGGCCAGGGGTACGGGGAGGCTGTCAGAGCAAGGGCCGTGCATGGAGGAGCCGGTCAGCGTTCACCGCACCCCTCACCGTGCCTGGCCACAGCCCTGTATCCGTGGAGACCTCAATCGTGCCAGCACGTTCTGTTCCAGTCTTTAAGAGGAGGGGTGGCTGCTCAGCTGAGAGTTTGTACTGCACTCCCGTCCTTTCTAATCCTTGGTGACAGAGGCTACAGATAACAGCAGTGGCCTGGGACCCCTCAAGGCCTGACCAGCTGCTGTCCTCTTTTCCCCCCACCCAGAGGATCCACCCCGAGCCTGTCTGCTGTCCTAACACTCATTTCCCTGAATGTCCCCTTGTTACAGCAAGTGTTACAGCGAGTGGTCCCGAGGACAAACCGAGCAGCACAAGGAGAGTCGGAGAATCAAAGTTTATTCGCCCGCAGACTCAGAGGGGTCTCGTCACCAAATTCTGAGCCCCGTCTACCCGCTTTGACCCACTGTTATTAAGTTGGGGTGGTCCGAGGGGTGGGATACCAGGTGGCCAATGCCTGCCAGGTAATAGGTTAACATTATGTTGATGCACCAGGTAATAGGTTTAGTGTTATGTTGATGCGCCAGATAATAGATTAGTGTTATGCTGATGGGCCGGGTAATAGATTAGTTGATGGGCCAGGTAACAGGTTAGTATTACGCTGATGCAGGTCTTCCGTGAGGGGTGGGGGTCTCAGGCGGCTGATGTGCCAAGTAATAGACGGGGGTTTTCCTTATCACCCTTGCATGCTGAGCAGAACAGAAAACACAGTCCCTACTGTGTTGGCGCACCGTGGAAGTGACCCAGAGCATTCTTAGGCTGTCTGTGAGTGGATTACACGAGCGCAGGGAAAGGTCACCTCTGTCCAACTGTTAACCAGATGGCTGGTCACTCAGCTCAGTTACTTGGATAAAAGCCTCAGTAGTCAAAGTTCTTTAACCCGGCTTCCACCACGCTAAGAACAGCCGTGTGGCGGGTTTACATCCATCTACTGTCAGCCTCCCTCCGCCTCTCAGCAGCTTCACGGAGCTGCAGGTGTTAGGTCCCGCAGCTGCTGCTACGGAAACGAGCAGAGGGGCAAGGGGTAGGCTTAGGGGCTTTGTCTCCAAGGCTTTCACCTCCGGGCCCCACACCAGCCCTCCCAGGCACATGCCATCTCCGCAGGGCCTGGCAGGGCCAGCTCTCGCCGGGTTTTGCCCCTCACCCTGGGGTCAGGGCAAGTGGGCATGTGGGCGGCCACACCCACCCTACTACCCAGGTCTGAAGGCCAGGCACACTCACCGGTCACACTCCACGGAATGAAACAAAACACGCCGATCAAAAACTCTAAGAGAGGAAAATTAAAAGCCTGGACTCCCAGGGAAAAGCTGCATCTGACTTTCTGATTCAAGCGAGGAAAAAACAAACCCAACCCCTCCTCAGGCTCCTACCCCTCCATTACTCCCGCACCCTCGGTTTCTGGTCGTCCCCGAACTTGGCCGGGCGAGCTGCCTCAGGAAGGGGTCTCCCTCCGCACCGGACCCCACATCAGCGGACAGATCCCCGAGGGGCGCTGAGCGTGGCAAAGGGAGCCCGCCCTAAGAGGCAGCGTGGTGTTGGCCACACACAAATGCCCCGCGCCACCTCCCTCCCTCCCCCGCGTGGCCCTGGCCTCCCAGCTCTCAGGGGGCCGGGAACAGCGGCAGCAGACCTCACCACCGCCTTCCCCGTCTGCCCGCTCAGGACACAGCTAAGAGGAAAGTGGGCACTTTGCCCAGGCACGTCCCAGGGGGCAACACCGCGGTGCTGTGGTGGGAGCATCTCTGAAGGTCACCTCAGTGCAAAGTGAGCCAGCGCCTTCCGGAGTGCAGAGGGGCCTGGACACTCCATGGGCTGGCTCCGAGGGTCATCCTTCAACGCCTTGGCCCGAGACGGTGCTTTCAGGGCGCAGAAGGTCCAGCCCTCCACGCGTCCCTACTTTTCTCTGACTGCGCCAAGCCAATGGCTATACAGAGAACTATAAATCTCCACCAAGCTTTGAGATGTCCTCTACCGCCCCGGACCTCAGAGTAAGGTGATTCAGGACGTAAGTAGACTTCGATACAAAAATATAAAATGTTCTACGTTGCCTTTCCAAAATTTAGAGAATGTGCATTAGATTCCCTCTTCTTTCTGCCAAATGTTAACTGAAATAGAATAATTTCCATGGATCTAGGGGAAATGTTTGAGACCCAAGAAAAGTGTGAACTTTCTCGTTTTTTATCCTCGCCACATTCCTTTACCGAGAGTGTGGAAACTTCCTTGTGGGAAGTTTTGCCAGGATCTATTTCCTCCCTCACATTGGCCATCACTTTAATCCTGATTGTTAAAATTCTACTTCAGATTTTTATAGCTAAGTCTTAAAGTCTTATGATTTCTGACACATTTTCAGCAGCCCCTTCCACTGAATATAGTTTGGATAAAATTTCTTAAGAAGATTTAACAAGTTAACTAAAGTATGGAGGCAGCGAGCTCCTGGCAGTTTCTGAAGTAAAAGATTCCAGGAGCTGCTTCAAACACAAGAGTCCCGGATGGTTTGCAGTGGACCAGGGCAGCTGCTCCGGCCTCCCTCAAAGCAGGCATTCTTGGTGGTCCCCTCTGCCAGGAGTGCAGCCGGCTGCCAGCGCACAGCTGAGACCCCTGCCCCGGCCGGCCGAAAGGACACTCCTGGGCTGAGGTCACCTCCCCCCAGGGGCAGCCCATGTCCAGTGGCCGTGCAGGGGTGTAAAGGCCCAACCCCTCTCTTCAACGGGGCCATCTGAGGGGCCACCCCTGCTCCAGAGCTCCCCAGGAGTTAGCTGAGGCCTCTGCTATGACCACATGACAGCCCAGCTGCCCCTGCCCAGTCCTGTCCCAAGGGTGCCCCAAGCCCCACCCACCTCTCCTCAGGTCTGTGCGGGCCTCCAGAGGAGGCCCTCAGGTCCCAGAGGCCATCTGCCTCTGGGATGTCCCACCTCCTCTGGCCTTTGTCACTTTTGCCTTTTCTCTGTATGTGTTTCCTGCCTTTGAAGACGGACCAGCCCTCCTGCTCTACCCGCCCCAGCCCCCCAGGTGTTCTCCAAGTTCCCTCACACCCAGGTTCCACCCGGCTCCCCTGTTTGAGGACAGGGGCAAACTCAGGAAAAATGTCTAATAAGAACAAGGGCCTTTACCCAATTTATTTTCTGCAAAGAATCAGAGCGAGAAAATCATTTTTCTCTCAGATCCTGAATTGGAAAGTATCCTGCTCTCTCTTGAATAAATCTGAGATGATGTGTCCTCGTTCTCCGTTTATGATGCACACTGGGCCCTCCTGAATAATTCTGTCTCAGGAGGCTTATTTTCTGCTCTAGCTTAAAATGCTACCTTATAAATAGATCATCACAAAGTCAAGTTGTCCCCTGAAATTGTAAGTAATAAATTGCGTAAAATTCATGCCAGGAAAATTCTAAGAACCTAACACTCAAGAAATGAAACTGAATAAAGCCATTCAAAGAAGTCATTTCTGAGGTAAAGGGTTTTAAAAATTGTTTTGCAGAAATAGAATTTCCAAAGACTGAATCAGTGAGTTCCTTGGATCTGCACAGAGCAGGCTGTCTCCCTTTCTGGACTCCAGGTGAAGGGGTGCCAGCTCCCCATCTTGGCGGGTCTCTCACCCACACACACCGTGAGTGTGTATACGGCTGCATTTGCATTCATGAATATTCATACATGTCCGTTAAATATTTTTTATGAGTTGATTTATGTATACATGAGAGCAAAGCTCGTGATTAAAAAATTTAAACACTATAAGCTGGGCACAGTGGCTGATGCCTGCAATCCCAGCACTTTGGGAAACCAAGGTGGGAGGAACGCTTGAGCCCAGGAATTGGAGACCAGCCTGGGCAACATAGTGACAGCCCATGTCTACAAAATATTAAAAAGTTAGCCTGTAGTCCCAGCTACTCGGGAGGCTGAGGCAGGAGGATGGCTTGAGCCTAGGAGTTTGAGGCTGTGAGCTATGATGACGTCACTGCACTCTAGCCCGGGAGACAGAGCAAGACCCTGTCTCAAAAAAAAAGTCAATGGTATAAAGGAAGACAACACAATCAATAAAACGTCCCCTATCCCCTGCCCACCTTCCCTCAGGCCACTCCCCAGCAGCGACCACACCCCCCCTGGCATCTGTGCCTGCGTTCTACCAAGTGGTCCGTCATTCTGCCACCCTCCCACCCTGCTTTTTAAAAGCGTGCCTGGACAAATGCATAACGTGAGGACAAACTCCTAAGAGTGCTGTCACCGCACAAATGTCACCTGCACTTACATTTAACAGACACAGCAGGGATGGCCTCCCAGAGGGGGCACCGTGTGTCCTCCCACCAACGGGGTCTGGGGTGCCTGCACAGGACTGTCAAGCTTCATGTGTGGGGAAAATGGTGCCTTCTTTCATTTGAGTTTCTTTAATTATGAGAGTGTCGTTAATTCTGGAAAGGAAAATAGGAACAGAGGGACCTCTTGCTTTCTCATTAGCACCGACACCGGCCCCCAGCAGGCTGTCGGCCGCCTCGGCCGCCTCTCCCCGTAAGTCTCTCCACTCCACATGGACAGGGACCACAGGAGGTCCCAGCAGACTCTCTGTGCCCTTTACAGGGGGCCACACAGAGGCTCAGAGGGAATCAATGACCACACAGGACCCCAGAGCCCCTCATGTAAGATGTCAAGCCCACTGCCCTTGTCCCTGTCCCCACCACCCTCCCACCCAGAGACAGCAGAGTGACCGTTATCCTGGGAGCATCAGCCCCCAGCTGAGTGGAAAGATGCCAGGAGTCCCCTCTTCCTCTGTGGCAGATGAGTCTACCGTAAGGACAGATGCAAGGTAACCTGGGGGGCTGATCCTGGGAGACATGGAACCTGCACAGTTAGGAGCCTGACCAGAGGGGAGTCCCCAACACTAAAGCCAGCTCACGACCAGAGAGCTTTGACAAAGACAGATGCCTCTTCTTGTTCCTCCGACGAAGACCTCATAAGGCGCAAGTGAAGCCCCTAAAAGTTAAAAAAAAAAAAAAAAAATCAAACAACCAACATCTGAAGGTCAATAGCTTCAAAAAGAAGAAAGTGCCCTTCCTTTTGAGAAACAGTTTATTACCTGCCACACATGCTGCCCGCAGAATCCCACAGAAAGCCTTAGGTCACATCCCTCCATGTCTCCGATGGTTCATCTTATTTTGAAATTCAGGCATCAAACTGGTGAATGCTTATGAAATCTCAGGAGTGGTAAAAGCTGCCCCAGGCCTCATCCCAAAGCCAGAAGTCATAAAAGAAAAGCTGATAGACTTAGCTACGGAAAAATGTAAAACCTGTGCATAGCAAACAAAACAAACAAAAAAACTAAATCCAAAGTCAAAAGAAAAATGACAACCTGGGAAAAATACATGCAATGTACGCCAATATATGGCAGAGACAGGCTAAATACCTTTATACAAAAAGCTCTACGAATCCACAGGGAAAAGACACATAGCGCAATAGAAACATAAAAACCAGGCAAAGAACCCATACAGGCAATTTTCCAAATGGCCAATCATAACATGATGTTCAACATCACCAGCAGTCAAAGAAATTAAAACTAAAATGATGAAAAGGCTTGCTTTGCCTATCAGACTGCCAAAGACAAAACGGAACGACACCACTACGGACTGGCCAGAAACAGGCACACCCCTCGCCAGCGCAGGACAGCAAGCTGGCCCCACGTTTCCGGGGGCACCTTGGCAAAAGGCATCGTGGTCTTTGGCCCCACACTCTGCTCTCAGGATCTTGATCCTAAGGAAATAGATTCTCAGAGTGACTCCAAGGACAGAGCATCAGAGATGCTCGCCACACCACTGCTTTAAAAACCGTGAAGAAACATGCCAAAATCTTCATAGTCATATCTTGGGAGATTACATTATTAATTAGATCATTTTCCCCAAATTTTAGTAATGAAAGGGTATTACTTTATAATGAGAAAAAAAAAGGTTATTGAAAAAAAACTAAGGCATTAAAACAATGTTTTAATGGGTTTCTTGACCCCAAAGTTGGCCCCCAAATTCCCCAGGCTGGTAAGACGAAATAAATATCCCCCTTGCCCTCCTCTGGAGAAAGAAGGAAGTCTCAGTTTTTGATCCTATCAAGGCTCTGACACTTTCTAGACAGGAAACCAAGCCCCGGTTCCTCCGCAGACACCCGCATCAGAGGCCTAGGAGGCCAACAGCACGGGTCCACGTCCTGCCTGCGGTCTGCCCCTGCCACAGTGGGCAAGGGGGGGCAGGGACATGTCTGGCTTGTTCCCTGCCGGTCCCAGCATCCTGGGCAGCAGCTGGGATGCCACCAGCCTTGGGCACATCTCTCTCCACTGTTAAAAAAAAAAAAAACTAGAGAGATTTCCAAGGTCAGTGAACAGCAGAGACAGAAACAGAACCTGACCTACAGCCCAGGGCACGTTCCTGGAAAACAGTGCCCCTCCCCCCACACCTGTTCACCCCGCATTTCCCCAGCCTCCCGGCCCAGGGGCATGCTTCCCTGCCGCACGACCGCCACTCTCAGCCCCAGGACCCTTGGCTCTGAGTTTGGGTGAGGCAGGGAGCTCAGACACACATTTGCATCAACAAATCCGGAGCCAAAGGCCGCTGGAGCCAGGGGCAGCATGTGAGCGTGGGGACTCGGGGGGACTCGGTGGGGCGCGGGCAGGCCGGCTCCACCCGAGCTCCGCGCCCGCTGCAGGCGAGGAGCCCCACCTCGGCGGCGCGGTGCGTCCCGGCCTCGCGGCCCTGCGAGCGCTTTCCCACGACCACGCCCCCGCGGGCTAGCTTCCCGGCCCCGGGGACCCGCTGCACCCCGAGGGCCCGGCCGCGACGCGAGCTCCGCGGGGCCCGGGCCAGACGCGCCGCGGGGACGGGGGATCGGGGAGCGGGGCCCCGGCCAGGCCCGCGCAAGGGAGGGCGCCGCCTCGGCCGCCTCCCGGGGCGGGCGCTCGGGCCCTCGGCGGCGCGGCGGCAGGTGGGCGCGCTCTCGCGGGCGGGGGTCCGGCCGGGCCGCGCGCCTCCCCCGGAACTCGGCCGTGCCATTCCCATGATGCCCAGCCACCGGGCACGGCTTCCGGAGCGCGGCCGCCGCCGCCGCCGGCGCCCGGTAGGTCGCGGAGAGGGGGTGGTCCGG
>NW_012138525.1:693559-704629 GCF_000956105.1 Propithecus coquereli
CGCGGAGCAGGCCGCGGCAGGCCGACGGCGCAGGGTCCCGGGAGAAGGGGCGCCGCGGCGGGCGGGGACAGGTCGGCCGGGCGCAGGGGCTGGTCCCTGCCCCGGGAGGGGGTCGCGGTCTCCGGAGGCGTCTCCCAGCTCCCGCCTCCGCGCACGCCTTGCCCTCCGCGGGCGTTCCTCGAGCACCGGCGGGGCGCACGCCGGCCCAGGTGAGGCGCAGGTGAGGGCCCGCGGCGGGGGAGCCTCCGGCCTGCTCTCGGGCGGCCGCTGCCTTTCGAGAAAGGCCGAGGGCCTGGCGGGTCTCTGGACTGTCGCTCACGCCCTGCGCCAGGCGGAGCTTCCGGGAGGGTCGCGGAGCTCCCAGGCCCCAAGCTCCCAAGTCCTGGCATCCCAGAAAAATAGCGCCGGGGGTCGGAAGACGGGCTTGGAGGCCTGACCTCTGCCTGGGGAGGTATTCGCGCTCACCTGGCCAAGGACCAGGTTGCTGCTCCGGTGCTGGGGCGAACGTCCCCGCAGGGAGATGAGCCCCCCTCGCACTCCAGGATGTGAGTAGCCCGTGCTCAGGGGTGGAAGGTGAGAGCGGGGCAGCTGTGAGGGTCTCACCTTGCCAGTCTGCAGACACAGGAAAGGCGTTGCAGCTTTGCTGGGGAAGCTTGTGATATTGTAAAATCTCAGCTTCTGGCAGGCTAGGAACTGAATTCTAGCCCACGCCCACTTCAGGTTGGCTGGAGAGGGCCCTCCTGCTGCCGCCTCCCTCCTGGACCGCTGCTCCTCCTCCCTGGCATGCAGACCCTGGCCTCCCCTAACCCTGGGGGGGACCCCCCATCTGGGAGGTAAGAACACGAGCTGAACCGCTTTTTGGTAAATGGAGAAATGTATCTGGGGACATTTCTCGAAGGTGGCCATACTGTTAAGGTGACAAGGGTTTGAGTGTGGTTTTGTTCTCCCCAGGAGGTTGGTGTCTAGACTGAGAAGACGCCCAGGTGCCCCTCCACCACTTAAATTGTAGCACTTCGTGGCTTTGGGATACAGATGCTAGGTGTCCCCACAGCCACTCTCAAGACCTTATTCTGGGGGCCCTCGAGGTGCAGGACGGCAGTTTGACAAAGCCTGAGCCCCTGGCGTGGACCCACACTTTAATACAGTTTAGGGGAGTTTTCCAGAATGATCCACCTCGTGTAAGTTGATTGTTTCAAAGCTGCAGTATGTCTCTGGGACACTCCCCCCCCACCCCGATTTTTTAATCTCATTCTCGGGCTAAATAATTTGACAGTTGAGAAAACTGTTCACTAGGGGTCCAGTCACTGTCTGCAGTCCTTTAAAGGCTGTAAACATGTTTATGGAGATCAGAGTGTTATTCCTCAGGGGAACTCCCTCCCCCCAACTTTGCCACCTAGTGTAAAAATCGGTTCTTGTTCGCCCAGGGCCTGTTTTTAAGGTAGTATGGCTGCTTAAAGAGTTAATAGTCTTGATTTAGGCTCTTCACAGCCCAAGGCTCATGCAAATATTTTGTAATTTCTGTAATTTTGCTGAGGCAATTTGAATAATTAAGGTGGGCACGGTCCCCTAGCCGGTGGAAAAGCCCCTCCCCCCACTGCAGGTGACTTCCTGGAGGAAGCAACCAGTAGCTGGTTGCTTGACTCTGAGAACCGGTGAGCTTCGCATACCCCACCCCCACCCAGTCGTTTCAGCATCTGATCTGCTGTCCAGGATAGCTGTAAATTAGCTGTGGTTAAATGTGTTTGGTCTCAGGGTAAGACTATGTGCTTTCAAAATTTACTTTTGAGCCCTTAAGTTAATGATATTTCTTGCCAAAAAAATATGAACTTTAGCTCCAGCCTCTAATTAGATGCCTCTGATTCTCTTTAATTCTGATAATCAAAAATCTATTTAAAAAGCAGGCAAAGGACGCTTTGGTGTGTACGTGGAGCGATGAAGGCCTAATCCCTGCAGCGTTTGGAACATCGCAGCGAACCTGGATTCGAAGAGAATTTCAAGTAATTGCAATAAATTCGTACACCTTAGTTTTACTTTTAAAGCACAAATTGTTAATAGCAAATGACTTGCTTCTGAATTTCTCACACTCTGTGGTTAACTGCTGGTCCCATCGTTTGGGCGTACCTGTTCTGGGTGGCATGTTGACACCCGATTGTGTGCCTGCCCGAAAGGAAGCTCCGGGTTAAGTGGGGAACACTCCTGGTAGAGAAGGACCCGCAACAGCAGCAAAGCGAGCGCACAGGCCAGTCGCAGTCCGCCCACTGAGGTCCCAAGGGTGGCGGTGGCCTCACCACTCCATTCCTGAGGGGACTTCAGTTTCCTGTGTCTATATCCTTGAGGGGCTCTCCTCTTGCATTTGAACTGCTTTCCACTCCAATTTGGGGGGATAGGCAGGAGGGGATCAGAGCAACATGCTAAGAATTGTTGGCTGTATGACATATTTTTCTACGTGCCGTGTACGTTATGTTCCTCCTGCAGTGGCAGTCCTCAGGCCTGGCCTACAAGGGCCGTTTGGGAACAGGTCTTCAGAATGTTCCCGGGACCAGCCCAGCACTTCTGCTTAGGCAGCCACACCTGGCTGTGATACGGAAGCACAAGATGACTGCACAAGCATGTGACTGTTTGGGACAACTTCTATGTTAGCTAGCTAAAAATAATGCTATGGCCCCATGAGACCATCTGGCAAATATACATTCCACATTTTAACATGAAAAGGCTTTAGTAAAAACATGTCTTTCAGATGTTTGGAGAAATAATTTCTGAACTGCTCACATCATGCAACTATTTGTTCCAGGAGCTTGTTGGTTGTTTGAAGAATGAACCTACCCGTGAAGTCTTGCTAGTGCTGGATTCATGGTAGTCATTCTTAACCTACAAAGAAGCATTTGCAGACTTCATCTCGTGGGCACTGCTTGGCAACCTTTTGAGGTAAATCAAACTTCTATTCTCCTCTTACAGAGAAGGTGGAAGCCCAGGGTAAGAAAGGCAGGGACAGGGAGGTGATGGGTGTGTGGACACAGTGCTGGATGGCGTGGGACATTTCCTTGTTGAATCTGCACAGCAGCCCTGGGCGGAAAGGAGTAAACTGCCCCTTTTACGTCTGAGTAAACTGAGGCCCAGGAAGCGTGAGTAACTTGCCCAGGGATGCCCAACTAGCTGGACGGCAGGTCCTCACCCGGCTGTCTCGGCTCCATAACCCCAGCATGCTGTTCCTCTGTGGCCGCGCTCGGTGGTAACTGTCAAGCTGATTCCTTAGACGCCATCATGCCCATGTGCTTTCTTTCCTCCCAGGATGTGACACCAGCAGAATAGGAAAGCATTGCCCCTCTGCGCGTCCCTCCCCGTCCGCTAGAATGTTTCTCATGAACGCCCCTCCAGTGGTTGCTCTCCAGTCCAAATGGGAGGCCTTTGGCCCACCGGGGAGCTTTAGGTTTCCCGGGTGCTTCTCGGAGTCGAAAGAGGGCGTCGAGAGAGCTTCCGTGAGTGCCAAAGTGCAGATGATCATCAGCTCGCTGCAGCGCGACGAGGCTGCTCTGGGCATGAACCATGAGCGTGCGCCGCCGAGAAGCCAGAAGGCAGAGAGATGCCGAGACGCCAGGCTGGCCACCAGTCCCACCGTGTGCAAAGAGCAGCCTCCGTTTGCTGCCTGTGGTCTTGCCGCTAATTTTGACCCCATGGGGGAGGAGGAAGCTGCAGGCTTTGGTCCCTTGGCCCTGGACTCGGACAGTGACGATTCTGTGGACCGGGACATCGAAGAGGCCATCCAGGAGTATCTGAAGGCGAAGAGCGGAGCCACACAGCCCGTGTCCGGCGGGGCCCAGCCTGGTGGGGCCACAGGTGGGGGCAGTAGATGCAAACCAGAACCTGCTCACAGCAGCGCCCCAATTGCCCTATGTCCCCCAAAACTTGCACCTGGTTCGGGCGGTGTCCCTAGCATCCTCATGGGAGCCAACAAGGACCAAGGCTCTGCCTCCCCTGTTAGCGTGAGCAGCGACGACTCCTTTGAACAGAGCATCAGAGCAGAAATAGAGCAGTTTCTGAATGAGAAAAGACAGCATGAAACCCAAAAGTGTGACGGGTCTGTGGATAAAAAACTAGATCCAAATGGAAATTCAGCCAAATCACCGTTTAAATCCAGCAAAGAGCTGACCGTTAAGGGGGCACATCGGCAGGATCTGACAGGAGCCTGTAAGGAGTTTGTCTTCCGCAAACCTCCCAGGTTAGCCAAAGCGAACACGCAGCCCAGAAGCCTCAGGTCTAAGGTCGCGGCCGGGACAGAAAGCGTGGGCAGCACAAAGCCAGCAGCCCCCAAGGCAGCCGCCCCCTGCCGCCCTGCAGAAGCCGCACAGAGTAAAGGTGGGGTTAAGAGGAACGTTGGCGCCACGAGGCGGGGAAAGCGAGTCAGGAGCACGGCCCTGGTGCCCGAGGCATCTGACTCCAGCAGCGACGATGGCATCGAGGCTGCCATCCAGCTCTACCAGCTGGAGAAGACAAGGAAGGAGGCCGGTGGGGACCCGTCTCAGAGAGCCCAGCGCCAGGAGGAAAAGAGGCCCGACCCGCCCGTGGACAGCACAAGCAGCGCCACGAAAAGTGCCTTGCCCGACACCCACAGGAAAACACCAGGCAAGAAGAAGCCAGTGGCCACGAAGCCTACGGACCCCAGCCCGGGGGGCCTTGACACTGACCCTCCCTCCAAGCTACCGAAGGAAACCAAAGCTCCCCCCACAGTAAGCACAGCTTCCAGAAACGAGTTTGTGGAACGGTCCCTATGCCGCGCAGACACGTCCGCTGAGCTGATGTGCGCCGAAGCGATCCTGGACATTTCCAAGACGATCCTGCCAGCCCCGGTGGAGGGCTGCGATAGGTCACTGTCTGCGAGCCCACTCTTCTACTCCCACAATGTGCCTTCCTGCTCTGGCGGCGACAGCAGCTCTGTGGACAGTGATGACAGCATAGAGCAGGAAATCCGGACATTTTTGGCCCTGAAAGCGCAGTCAGGGAACTTACTGGCCAGGGCCGAAAGCAGCCCTCAGGCTACACAGGGCCCACTGGAACCACCAGGCCCCAACAGCCAGACTGGTGGCCCAAGGGCCCCTGTCCCTAAAACACCAGACCTGTCGCTGAGCTGCAGAAGGAAACGTAGAGGTGGCGGCCACACTGTAAGGCCATCCACACCCAAGAAGACGAGGGACGTGGTCAAAGAGGGCGGCCAGGATGCTGACCACGGCGCAGGGAGAGCAGAGCCCAGCTACAGTGGACAAGACCTGCCCAGCCAAGGCAAAGCCGGGGAGGCCCCTGGGAGGGAGGGTGAGGCCACGACGCCCGGTGGTGCACATGTGCCACAGGGCCACCGCAAGACAGTGGAGGCGAGGGGTGTGGATGAAAAAGAGAGCTCTGAGGACAAGAGCAGCTCGCTGGACAGCGACGAGGACCTCGACACGGCCATCAAGGACTTGTTAAGGTCCAAGCGAAAGCTTAAGAAGAGGTGCAAGGACCCCAGGGCTGCGTGCAAGAAGAAGGTCAGGTTCAGCACCACCGAGACGCAGTTCTTGGATAAGCTAGGCGGGTTCCGGAGAGACTGGAAAGACAAAAACCCCCAAGTGCTGAAAAGTTGCCTCTCCAAGTCCAAGAGAGACAGCGGAGAGAGCCCTGTGAAGAAACCTCCAAGCGTCTTCAGCAGTGTGACAGAGAGAGCCAAGCCGGAGGGCGCCGGGGACCAGGATGTGGCCCCCGCCTTCCGATTAAGGAGAAATGCCTCTGAGGGGATTCTGCTCCAGGGTGATCACCAGGGCCCAGCTCCCTGCCCCAGCTCCCCGTCTGATGACAGCAGTTCCGTGGACAGCGACGATAGCATCGAACTGGAGATCAGGAAGTTCTTGGCAGAAAAGGCCAAGGAGTCCGTGAGCAGTTCGGAAATTCACGCAGAGGGCCCCGCCACTCTCGGCACGGGGGGCCCAGCCAGGCCAGAGGGGCCGTGCAGGAAGGAGCCGGCCCTGCAGCCGGGCGTGTGCACTCGGAGCCAGAGGGCCAAGGGGGCCCCCCAGCCGGCCCAAGGCCTGCGGGGCACAGAGAGAGCTGGAGCGCCGAGTGCAGCCGGCCTCTTCAGCCAGGGCGGGAAGGGCCCTGCTGCTCCGGCCAGATGTGACCTGGTGCCGCCCAGAGGCACCGGTGGAAATGTCTCTGCCAAGGGGTCTCCAGCGAGTAGGAGGAACGTCTACGTCCACAAAGACCAGAGCCCGCGCGGGGCAGAGCCTGCTGCTGCCGAAAGTGCTTTCGGTCAGCTGCCCAGCTGTGCCAAAGTGGGCACCGAGGCAGGAGGGGCCGGGGGGGCCTTTCATGTGAGTTCCGGGAGCCGGAGCTTCCTGACTCCCAGCTTGGGAGCCGAAAGGGACACTCGACCCCAGGCTGACCTCACCCTCCCTTGGAGCGACTTTGCCCACCAGAGCAGGCTGCCCAACCCATGGGCGCTGAACTCGGAAGGCAGAGATTCGGCGTGGAGAGGGGTTCTGGGGAGTGAGAGAGAGAAGGGGCCCGAGGGCCCCCCCAGGGGCACCCCCACCCTGCCCTTTGCGGGCTTCTCCCCGCTGCTGTCCACCCAGCTTTTCCACTTCGGAAAGAGCGTGCCGTGGGGAGCCAAGCCCGCCGGCCTCTTCAGCCCCCACCCGGGGCTGCCTCTGCAGGGCCCATCCTTCTCGGCCTTCAGGGAGGCCCAGGCCGGGCCCAGCCCCGTGTTCGGGAGCCCACACCTGCTGGTGAAGGACAGCGGGCCCTGGCCATGCAGGAAGGCACAGGCGGGGCTCACTTCGAGCGACAGGAGGAGCTCGGGCCCGGAGGAAAGCATTTTAGACCTGAGGTATCGACGAAGGGACGGGGACGACCAGGACCAGGAGGCCCTGGGCAGTGACGCCAGCGACTTCAGCGACACCTCCATGGAGGATGGTGGTGGCCGCTCAGTAGTGAAGGGCAAAGCCCTCAAGTTGTGAGTAAACTTCCTGGGTTTTGTGGCATTGGTGGAAAGCGTTGTATACGTGGGTGTATCGTGCGTGGGCTTAGGTGATGCTCGGGGGTAAAGGCAGAGGAAACGGTGTCCGTTATACGCAGCCCTGTATATATGTACACTAACACGAAACGATGTTTTTATTTAACAGATGTGTCCTGGTAAATTTGATTTTTGTAGCTTTTTGTAAATTATTTAAAGTGCTGTAAAAAATATTTTTGGAAAATATTGTCGTTGACTTTTGTAGGGCGTGCCTAACTGCAGTTTTCTGTGGTCTGCTTACAAGTCTTAGATTAGCAAACGTTTGGTTCTTCCCGTCACAGCCAGGTTCAGAGAGACTCTGAGAGCGACGCTTGTTGGCTGGGAAGATGTCTGGCTGTACCTGCAGTTCGAGCTGAGGAAGGCGGCAGTCGCCTCCCTGAGAATCACTGACACGCCCAAAGGTGTCTGTTGGGAATCTCCTGGGACAGCACCTTTTGTACAAAGGACCCCCCCACCCCAGTCCCTTGAGGCCAGAGCTTGGCTTCCGAAAACTGCAGTCACAGCCTTCAGTTGGGAAAATGTTTCGAAGCACAACGGCCAGCAGCAGGCTGGCTGGGCCGCCCCTGCTGCGTGCGGAAGCCGGGCAGAGCGGTGGCTCTGCCGCTCAGCCCGGAGCCTCGGTTGTTTAATGTCTGTCTGTTTAGTCACTAGATGATTCTAACATCTAAATAAACCTCTTTTTATATGGGAGTTCCCGTCCTTCATTTTTAATTATGTTTCTGAATTTCCCTTTTCTTAATTTATGCACACAAATAAGCATTGTTTAGAGTTTTGTTAGTTTTGGTCCCCAAACACCTTGGCACTGACATGCAAAGCCTGGTGACTAGGAATAAACCTCCCCGTGGCTGCCCGCAGGAACCGGAGCCCAGGCCGAGGGATGCCCAGACGACAAAGCCAAGCTTTGGTGGCTTTCTGTGTGCCTCCCTCCCTGAGGCAGGACGGGAAGGGACGTTTTCCTGCACCGAGACCTGGTAAGAGGTGGTGGCCTCTGGTCCTCAGCACTTAGGCCGAGCAGTGCTGCCTGACGTCCTGTGCCTTCTGCTCTGAGGCCATGCAGTGCCCATGGCCGCTGTAGAGACAGAAGCTGCGCCGGGCACTGATGGGTCACAATATTTACGTTGTAATTGTCCAGGAAACTGTCATCGGTTGCCTGCGTTTGCGACTCAACGTCCTGATTTAGCTGTGATGCAGGGTTCACTGTGCAGCTGAATTTTGTTGGTCTTCTAACACACAGACGAATTGCCCGCACGTGCACCTGGGTTTTCGCAGGAATTTGCTTCTGTACCCGGATGTGGGCATGTGCCACCCGACATCCACAGTCGGTGTCTCCGGGTTCGGGAGCTGTGACGATCAGGCCCCACGCTCCCCGTGACTGTCCAGTGCCCTCTTGCTGTCATTTGGTGTCGTCACTTTGGCATATTCATTCACTTAAGTGCTTCCAGGAAAACAATTCCGCGGAATCCATGCTTTAATTTTTTAAAGAGTGCTTTTAATCCTCAAAAAGCAAAATCAGCTTGTTTTGTATATAAGAACTGTTTTTTTAATACTAATAAACCAAGCACTATCCGTGAGTCAGTTCATGGAGTTTATGTTCTGCAGAGTCTGCAAGTGGAGTCTCTGCGGGGTGTTGGCAGGAGAACCCCGTCGTTCTGGGGGCTTCATGGGCAGGAGCCTCCACTGCAGCGAGTTTAGTGCCCTGCCCCACCCACCCACCGCAGGGAGGCCACTTCCCCTCTCTGTCCCCCAGACCCAGGACCCTTCACACCTTCCCGCATCTTCCCGCATCCTCCGCAAGGCAGTGCAGGCCAGAGCTGCTGCTGCCCCAGGAAGAACAACCTCCCAAAGCGGAGGGATGTGGCACCCGTAACACTGTCATCAGCTCTGGTTAGCGTGTTCCACACATACACGCATGTGGGGCATTCTACTAACATGCAATTCAGTTGGCGATCGGCCTCTGGGCACTGTGGGTTATTCACTTACTAAGGAGACCGCTCCGGGACCTCTTTATGAGACACTTCCTCTTTATGGGACACTTGGTCCGTTTTTGGTTTCTGTAGAGAGAATGGTGTGTCCCTGGTGGGGAGGACTCTGAAACTGCCCAGAATGGCCCTGTACTGATGCCCTAGGGGGTGAGCTTTGTCGCCACCAGGGTGGCTTGTTTAAAGTAACCAAAGGGCCCTCCTGACAAGGTTAAAACAGGCCTTTAGTGCAGGGTCGTACCTGGAGCACATAGGGGCTTCCTCCAGCCTCTGTTCTCATGCTGATCGAAATTGCCCTTGAACCTCCTCTTTCCTGCTCCCAGCAATAACTTGGTGCCTACGAGAATCAGGTGAAGAATGATCCGATTTGCACATTCCGTGTAGTCACAGACTGGATGTAGACCTGGATGCGCTGATGTGCGCATGCCCAGAATCGCCCATGTGCCACGTGAAAGCTCTCGCTTCCGTGCTTCACACTGCCCTGTTCGTTTTAGGGAAGAGGCCAAGGACCACTGTCCCCAGGTTCCCCGTGTGGGAGCCGTCGAGGAGGGGCGGCTGCCTGTGTGTCTGCAGCGTCTTCTGGCGCCCCCGCAAGTCCAGGCTGGCGGTGCGGCTGTGGCATGGGAGCACATCCCCAGAGCTGCTACCGAATAAACAAATGTGTGCCCACCTGGCAGAGTCCCAGGGTGGACAATGTGTCACCAAGTCAAGCTCTTTGCACCTGTAATTACTAAGACTGTCAGTAAAAAAGAAGAGGTCTTCATAAATTCGAAGGAAACTTTATTTCTTAAAAAGGGTCACAACCTGCAGGATGGGAAGTGGACCTCCAGCCCAAACCGGAGACAGCACTTTGATGCAAGGAGCATAGAACAGAAATTTTCATGTCGACTGGGTTGGGCAAATACACATATTAATATTTAACAGGATATAAGAGGAGTATGAATATTTACAAAGGGGAGTCCTAAAGCATGTGTATTGAACAAACGTGTCCTATGTTTACTTTGGGGTGGAGACTAATATTTAAATGCATTAAAATTAGGCCCTATATGTCAAAAGGTGAAGCGAGGACATGAAGACATTCTGCGCAGCCTCCATGAACCAGCCAGAGCCAGGCCACGGGCAGTGCTCTCTTATCAGGAGGAAGTTACTGGAATCGGTTTCTGGTGCAGTCAAGGCTGTAGTGACGGCTTGTGGAATGGGGGGTGTCGGCGTCTGGCACTGGAGCTGCGATTGTCTCAGTACTGCTATCTCCAGGCCAGCGCTTATTTAGCTGCTGGAGAAAAAGAAAAGCCTGGTGGCAGTTAGAACACAGTTTATTCTTTAAATGTAGGGGTGCGTGACTTAATCCTGGCCTCGCGTAGCCTTAGGTCCTCTTTATCATCCTGGCCTCGCGTAGCCTTAGGTCCTCTTTATCATTTGCCACAAAGAGTTCGTTCCATCAGTCTTGTGATCTCTAATGCTGGTCAGTTGCTGTGTCTGAACTGCAAAAGGGAGGGAGCATGACAAGGCGCGTCCAACCTCTCGTCCCATCATGGCCGGAAACTCAGTTTTTAAGGTTTCTCTGGGGTCCATTGGCCAAGAGTGGGTCTGTTTAGTCAGTTGGTTGGGGAGGGGGTGGCGTTAGGATTTTATTTCTAATTCTTAAGACCTAGTGGTGAGTCACACCCCAAGAGCTCTTCTCCCTTCCTAGGGAGTGGGGCCCGGGGTCCATTTCACTCAATGCAAAGAGTGGAGGGAGGCCAGGTTTTAAGAGGTGTCCAGTCCTCTGGGGTAGGTTCTCCTGGGGTCAGAGCATCCCTGAAGTCCTGGTAGAATAGGAATGGGGACAGGGCAAAGGACACAGCCCTGGTGGTTAGTGTTTGATACTCTCCACCCAAGTCTCCGTATAGGGGAGAGGGTCTTCCTATGGAAAGGAGTCACTCTTAGTTTATCTGTTGCTCAGAATCTGGACAGATAGTAGGTTTGCCCAGCTCAAGATATGTTTGCATTGGAAAATCAGGCAAGAAATCTAAATGTTAGCACTTTATCTGCTCGTACGAAAACATAGAAGGTATT
>NW_012138525.1:705484-729276 GCF_000956105.1 Propithecus coquereli
TTTTTTTTTTTTTTTTTTTTTTTTTTGAGACAAAGTCTCACTCTCTTGCCCTGGCTAGAGTGAGTGCCGTGGTGTTAGCCTAGCTCACAGCAACCTCAAACTCCTGGGCTCAAGCGATCGTACTGCCTCAGCCTCCCCAGTAGCTGTGACTACAGGCATGCGCCACCATGCCCGGCTAATTTTTTCTATATATTTTTAGTTGTCCAAATAATTTCTTCCTATTTTTTAGTAGAGACAGGGTCTCGCTCTTGCTCAGGCTGGTCTCGAACTCCTGAGCTCAAACGATCTGCCTGCCTCGGCCTCCCAGAGTGCTGGGATTACAGGTGTGAGCCACCATGTCCGGCCCGATCTCTGTCATTTTCTTTTCATTTTTCAACCATCCATTTTGTATGCTGTGATCCCAAACAGAAAAACTCTTTTTTTTCTCAGCAGGTAAAAATTTCAGTGTGGAAATACGTTAGAAAGATGAATGTCTCAGAATTTATAATCACTGGAGTTCCTAGATGACTCGTGCAAACAGGTAGAAAGTTAGGCCCAGCCTGTGGGGTCAGATGCAGGGGGCCTCATGCCTCCCAGGACACCCCCAAAGTGGTTCAAGCCCAGGGCCTGCCCTCGGCACTTCCCTTGGGCCCTAATTTTCCCATCTGAAAATAAAGGCGCGTTAGTCAGAACTGCCCCAGGTGTGAGGATCAGACGCGGTAATTACGCCAAGGCCCCTTGAAAACTGCGCAAGGGCAGAGAAATGGAGAGGCCGCGGCACGTGCCAGGGCACGGGACTGGGAGCCTGAGCTGGAAACAGTTACCGGATTTTCAGGAAGAGGGACGTGTATGTTAATATCAAAAATGTTTGGGTTTTTCGTCTTTTCCCTTATTCTATTTAGAATAAATGTATGGAGTATAACTGCATTAAGTCACCAGCAGCTGTTCCAGAAACAGCATTTTACTGGACACGACCAATTCAAGCATTTCAGCGCCCAACTGTGATTCCAGAACCAAGTCCGCGAGGCCCTCGGGCAAGCGTGGCCCTTGCGTGGCCACATATTCTGTTTGTGGATTGGCGACCCCACCCTGGGCCCCGATACCACCCTCAGCCCGGAAAGAGGGATGAAGCGGGCTGGTTACGGCAGCACGGGTGCCCGGCACTTCCAGGTTGGGGAAGAGCAGTTGTTTGGGCTGACGTCTTTATCCTGCCCTGGACTCGCTAACCCGCCTTTCAAAACCAGCTGCCAAGGAAGGAATTCATTCTTTTCAGAGTGTTTAGAAACTGGGTTAATGAGGCATTCTTTTTCTATCTCAACAAACACAGAGGGATTATTGGCATTTTGGTATTTTGAACGAAAGATTGTAAAAACCTATTTTCAAAGTTCGACGTCTGGAGTCTCTGCTGATTTTCCAGCTGGGGAGAGAGACGTCACATAGATCTTGGCTGCAGGGTCAGCTTTGTATCCTTTTTATTAAACATTGATTTCTTTCTGGAAGCCATTTCCATTCCAAATGAGATATTAAGAATGTTGGCAAAATGCTTACTTCTGTGTATTAATAATAAAAAATTTATAATGAAGAAATAACCAGTCATGATGTTTAATTTCTTCCCTGATTCATGAGTAGAATCCCTGAGGATAAATGAGGTATCATCGATGGCATGTAAGAATGATTGCTTCTAGTTTTGACACTTCCCAAATTTCCTACAATGAGCACATCTTGCTCTTACAAAGGGAAAAAATCTGTGCCTGAAAGACACATCCTGTCCTGTCGCAGGTAACATTCGTTTTTTGTGGAGGACACTGGAACTCACAGGAAACACTGATTTAGGACTAAAGAGAGATAAAAATCCTCTTAACGCAGTTAATACCTTCACCTTGGAAAAATACAAGTGAATCCTTGCCTGCTTTTTTTTTTTTTTAACTTTTTATTGAAATTTAAAAATAAACATAGAGACCCCCATGACCCATCATTATCAACAGTGAACGGCATTTGCCAACCTCATTCCTGCCCGTGCTGGGGGACTCCGGGTGTGTACCTGGACTGGATCGAAGACAGCCGTGCCTCCCGCCCCAGCCCTCATCCACACCCCAGCAGGGCATCCCAGGCCCCGCAGGGGCCTTGCCCCGTCTGCGGATCTCAGGGTGCTTTAGGACAGGCGATCTGCCCGTAACTGGTCAAGCGCATAATGGTAGCTCCCAAACAAAGACAGCCAGGGGACTTCTCCACCATCGTTCCTGGCCTTCTGGCCAAGATCTGGGTCCTGGGACGCCACGGCCCTGCTCTGTCATTACAAATGTCAGACAAGACAGGAATTCAGGACATGACGTTTTTAATACAAAGTCAACCATTAGCGTCTTTTCCACATACATCTTAGATATAAAATAGAGAAAGCAGGACTTCACGGCCCTGTTTGCATGTTTTCCTATTCCTGGGAGGAAAAATATTTTCAGGGAAAGTAGCAAAGTCTGTTCCTTTACAATCGGGCAAACTATCGAGCATCAGGGACAATGATTCCAAAAGACCCCTCAATCGCAGATGGATGGCTTGCTGACATTGTAACTGGGGTGGAAGTTGAGCCGGTCGAAGGAGGTAATATAGTTGTCGGGGCCAGTCACAAGGCTTTTCTCCATGTACACATTGAAAGTATTGTCCCGGAACATTCCGGAGGCTGCAAGCTGTCTGGAAAATTTATTCGTATTTGGATAAAATACTTTCTAGAAGGGAAAGGGAACACTAGGATTAATGATGCATGATATCAGTAATACTCTTGAGCAATCAACTGGATATTTTTGGAAGAAAAATAAGACTTTTTAAGAAAATGCAGAGAAGCCAGGGTGGGCAAGATGGCCTGGTTTGCCCCAGACCATCCCAATTTATGCCGAACATCTGGGATTAACTATTAATAGTGCCCCCTTTCACTATTATGTGGATAACAGGATCAATTACAGGGCCACCTGGTGTGGCATTTCCATGCCTGGATGTGTTGTGAGCATTAACTTGGGGGTCATGCCTGGAGTGACCGCCAGATCTGCTTTTCCTAACTGTGCTACTCCGAGCAAGTTACTGGACCTCTCTGAACTTCAGTTTTCTCTTCTGTAGAACAGAAATATCACTATTACAGTATCAGAGAATAATTTCCTTCAGTGCCTTTTTTAAAATGCAAAGCATTTTTATTTTCTGTTCCCACACAGACGGTAAACAGCAATAGCTGCTCGCCGAGTCCAGCTTCCACACTTGGTCCTGAAACTGGAAAACAGGTTCCAGATGGAGCAGGAAAAACCTCCTTGGGAATGTGCCCCATGAGCTCTCTCACGCTCACATCCCACTGCTTAGTGACACCAGTGACTAGAAAGCCCCCACAGTTTACAGCAGGAACATTTTTCAATGGCCTTTTATAAAAGCGAAAACATCTGGCGCCTGTGAGCGTGCTGGCCTTTTTCACAGAAACACCTGGCTCCCAGGGAACACTCGGAACTGTCCGATTCTGGGAGAGTGACCCACAAATGCTGCAGACACTCGTAAGAGAATAATCTCACAAGAGCGCTCTCGCTCACGCAGCACGGCTAAATAAGCATTACCAGACCTTTTAAAACGATGAATATTTTGGGAAAAAAAAACCCACAACATTCTCACCCCAACATGGGTGGCCCTAGTGTCTAGTGTCCCGGGTAACAGGGGACGCTATGGTGGTCCATCTGGCCCTTCACGTGGACATACGGGGGTGCTGGGGGCTCTAGGAGGGTGACCCTGGAGTGTACGGTCAAGCTCAAACAGGGGTTGCGCTCCCCCCAAGGTGCACAAGTCCTCTGCCCACCAATGTGCCTTCCAGCAATGTGCTGCGGCTGGCCTGCACTGCCTCTAAGGTCACAAGATGACATCTAATAAAGTGTAATTCCAGAAAGGAAGGAGCTCTTCTTCATTTAGCTGCCTCAAAACTGACTGCCTTGAGGTGCAAGGGATGGTTGTGCGCATTTGTGTATGGCTGGGTGTGGGGACCAGGGTGACATTGTGAGCAAGCCTACGAATTTTTCTCGTCCTTCCAAACATTTCACTCCTAAAGTCATTCATTCATTCATTTCTACCCTGCCCTGTCCCAGAATGATTCGAGGTGCCTCCCTCCCACTTCGTGACATTGGAACTTCAGGCCCCCACCTCCCCCGCTCCCCTCCCGATGTGGACGAGCAGACCTATTGAGAACTCCAGGTTTTTAGACTCTCCTTAGAGACACCCCTCCCATGCTCTGGCTTGCTCCCCACTTACGGGCATCTCGTGCACGGTGGGGGCTCTGCTCCCATACGTTTGGTTACTGGTCCTGTACAGTGAAGCAGCCTTCTTGGTCCTGGCAGATGAGAAACACTCTGTTTTCCATTCATTTATTCTAATTCTGCCCAAACCACCCTCTTAAAGAATTTGGTTAATGGAGCTTCATTGGAAATGGCCCCAAGGGAAGAGTGCTGTGCCCACATTGGTGCTACAGCCTTGAACACAGGCTCTGGCAGTGCAGGGCTGACCGTCCTAGCAGGCCCTGTCTCCCTGGCCCCTGGCTCACCACTGTCCCTTCTCTTCCCAAGGCAAGCAAAGCCCTAACGAGCACTCCACCGGCAAATGCTGATCCTCTGCCCGGGCAGGGCCTTGGCACACGCCGTCACTTCCCGGGTAGGTCGGTCAACCTGTCAGGAGCCCAGGCTAGGCCTCCAGACCCTGCCACCCAGGGGTCGCTCTACCTCCAAGCCCCCAACCTTCCTGAGGCCGTGCTTCTATCCGCAGCGGATCGAGAAGCTAAGGTGGCTGCAGCGTGTGCCACTGCCCTACCTGTCAGTAGTACTGCCTCACTCCGCTCACACCGCCAGGTCTCGGGCAAGTTGCTCTTTCTGCATCCCAGCTGCCTCTACTGGAGAGCAAGGATACTAACAGACCCTACCCTACAGGACCGTCGAGGGGATGACATGCAAAAGCGCAGGGCAGGGCGGCACTCACACCTGCCTGGAAATCAAGGGTTTCTTATTATTTTCTTAGAGTTTGCAGTGCCCTGTGACAGCTCGTAGCTGTCCCAACAGCAGGAAGATGGGGGTGTCGCTGTGTTCACATCTTGCAGAGGAGCTCAGGCTAGAGAGGAGAGGAGACTCACCCCGTCACATGGTGAGACTGAGACCAGAACTGGGTTTCTGACCTCCACTGGGGTCACCCCACTGCCCTGACCTTCACTGACTCCACCATTCATTTGTGCCTCCTGATGCTGTCGGGAGGGCTCTTTGGTGGGTAATGACCCCACAGCCCCAGCGGACCACTCCTTCCTTCTGCCATCTGTGGCCAGGACCGTGGGCGTCCTGGGAGGTGTCACACACGGTCATCCACTGAGCGCCGGGGCCAGCTGGAGCGGTGACCTCTTTCCTGGGGGAGGCCTCAGATTCTGACGCCTCCACCATCCTCACCTGTAGCCCCGGAACCACGCCGGGTTGTTGAACCTGACCGGCAGGTCCTCGCTCACGCGGTAGTAGTCGCTGGTTTTCTGCGGGGGGGCCTTGGCCTCCGGATGCACAGGCTCCGCGCACTCTTCGGGGCTTTCCTCCGACATTTTGCCTCCGGCAGCCCGGGCCGCCACAGCGGCCGGCGTCCCGTCGCTAGGTGACGGCCTGGTCACCTGGCCAGGGAGGGCGCGCGCGGCCCCGGTGGCAGGTCCGAGCCTTCGGGCCAGGGCTGCCGCGGGGAGGCCTGAGCCCCCAGCCCCGCGGGTCCCGGCGGGCGCGGAGTCACGGCCACCGGGCACGCCCCGACTCCCCCGAGTGGAGTGGGGCGGACTCGGGCATGTGAAGCCCCAGGTCCTGGGACGGCACCAGCAGTGATGGGGTTAAAGGGACCCAAGTCCGCAACGATTGGACGCTTACTGTGTACGCCGGGGCTGCTTCCGGACCCTGCGACTTCACGCCCCCGACACCCCAAGCGTAAATTTAGCACCGAGATTTTGCTAACTTCATGGAACCCTCCTTAGCCAAGGATTGTGTAAACATCAAAACGATTTTGGAGAGCGAGAGGCTGCGCTGGGCTTGAGGCTGGAGGGGAAGGTCCCCACGAAGGACGCGGCCCGGCACGTCTGCAGGAGGCGCGCGGGGAGGGCAGAGTCCCGGGAGGGGAGGACGCGCGGCCCTGCCCCCGTCGGACCCCCGCCCGGGCCGCCCCTGCGGAGAGGACCCGCGCCGCGCCGGGGGACAGCGCGCAGGGGCTCCTCCGGGCCTGCAGGCGGCGGTGTGGCCCCGCGCGCGGCGGAAGGGGAGGCCGCTCGGTCGGGCCTAGGGAGGGAGGTGGCCCCGCGTTCGCGCTGTGTTCTCGCCATGGCGCCCGCCAGGGCCGCGCTGCCCCGGCTGCTGGGTGTGGGTGAGTGCGCGCCCGGGGGACCCTGGGGTGGGGGCCCGGAGGGGCGCGGAGACGTGGCGGGGAGGGGGACAACCGGGGCCCGGAGGAGGTGCCGGGATGTGGGGAGGAGGCGGGGACTGGAGGGGGCGAGGGGACGTGGGGGGACCCGGGGACCCGGAGGGGTTTGCGGACGGAGGAGCAGCCTACCCCCAGGCCTGGCTGCGCTCTGGACCGTCCGCGCTGGGAAGCCCGGCCCGGCGCGTTGCCAGAAGTCTCTGCTTTCTTTGCAGGTGCCTGTCCCCGCTCACGCTGGCTAGGTTTCCTTAAGGCGACCCCCGGGCCGGCTCGGCCGAGCTGCAGGACTCTTGGAAGCGCTCCAACCCCTGCGGTCAGCGAGCCCGAGGACAGCAGCGGTAACTCTGGGCCCCCCAGCCGACTAATGGGATGGGATGGGATGGGATGGGATGGGGAGTGTTGCCTTCCGCCAGGAGGCCCGAGTGCCCCTTAGTTAGATGTGAGCCCTGGAGGTCCCGGGCCCCAGGAGACAAGGGGCGGCCGGCCTCAGTCCTCCTCAGCCCTCCTTGGCATTTTCCAGCTTCCACTGGCACCTAGCGGGTATTGTCCCAGTGCCCCCACCATGCTGGGCACTGCTCGTGGGGAAGGCAGGGCCCCACAGTTAAAGCACGGGTTTGTAGTCGCTCTGTGTCACACGCGTAGAGGGCCTCCCCAGTCTGGCCCCACCCACTGCCAAGCTCTTGCTGGTGCAGCTCAGGGTCAGTGAACTTCCCTGAAGGGGGCTGAGGCCAGCACCCCTTTTGAGGGGTGGGTGTGAGAGGAGTGGCTGTCCAGTGATTAACACAGGACTTGGCTTCCTGGGAAATGTCACTGAACCACCGAGGCACAGCCCTGAGCTCGCCCCCCTGTGAGCACCAGGCCTGGAGCCTCCTCCACCTTGCTGCACTCCTGGTGGCTGGGCACCTGAGACCGAATGCCAGACTTGGAGGCCAGAAAGACCTCAGACCCAGCGGGCCCCTCTCCTCTTCTCCTCTGCTTTCCGAGTCAGGAGGCCGAGGGCCGGGGTTGACCCAGTTCACCCAGGAGCAAAGTCAGGGGCCAAACCTGGCTCCAGCCCCTAGTTTCCTGGAAAGCGCCCTGGCTCCCAGGTCTTTACTGGGGCTTGGGGCATCTTCGGGGCATCTTCAGCTGCTTGGCTTTGCTCCTTCCTCCCCCCAGCAGTGTCACAGGAGGCCACAGGAGCAGGCTGGGTGGGAAACCGCAGTGGCCTCTTCTCCCCATTGCCATAGAGTTCAGTGACAAGATTCTGAACGAGCCCCTCAAGCACTCAGACTTCTTCCGTGTCAAGGAACTGTTTTCTGTCAGAAGTCTCTTCGATGCCCGAGTGCACCTGGGGCACAAAGCCGGCTGCCGGCACAGGTAGGTGACACCTGTCGAGCCTGTCCCAGTGGTGGTTCCCAGGAGGACTTGGGACCTCCTGCCTTGGGTCTAGGGCCACTTTTGAGCTGACTTTTGTCGGTCTTGTTTAAGTGAGTACAGCCCCCTCCTCCAGATTGGGGGCACTGAGCCCCACATCAGGGCTGGCATTACCCTCTAGACTTGGCTGGGCTGCTGTCTGCCTGGTGTCGGGGGACGAAGGGCCTCAGAGACCCAAGGGTGGGGCCTGTTGGGGTGGAGGCCTGTGAGGCTGGCCATATTCAACCAGGCAGGACCTTCCCGGCTGTCGGGAGAAGGAGCGACTGGTCCCATGTTCTTAGGTGGTCATTTTGACTGCTGTGGGGTGGACGGACGGGAGGTGGTGTGGACATCCACGGGAGGGTGAGAGGGCTTGACTCCAGTGGCAGGGGAGCTGAAGCAGTGAGTGGACACAAGGCAGTGGGGGCCCGTGGGCGGGACTGGAGGTGGGTGGGGCAGCAGGGATCAGCCAGGCACCTTGGCCTTTGGTTCGAACCCTTTAGCCGTCCCATGAAGAGGCCATGTTGGTACTAGGAGGGACTGGCCAGGCTCTGGGAGCCCTTGGCACGGAGGGACATTTCTAGAGCACCTGGGGAGAAAGTCCGGGACGGGACCCCCAGCGTTGCAGGTTTGGAGTCAGGGAAGAGAAGGGCAGGAGGGGAGGGCATGGTCCTCTCTTGATGCTGCCAAGACATGACCTTGGCAAGATGGAGGTCATCCCTGGTAAGCAGTCAGTTGGGAGGAAGGGACACAACCCAGTGGGAGTGGACTGGAGGTGAGGACCTGGGAACTGCTAGTGTGGACCACTCACCTGCCAGGCGCTGAGGCACGGTCATCTCCTTTGCCCGACTGTTCCTCGGCCCAGGCTCGGCAGGCCCCTGCCCTGACACCCTCAATGCTTTGGGCCCAGGGTGCTCCCCACCCCCTGTTCTGGTCCTCCAGCCCAACCCCAGAGGGGCCTTGTCCATAAGGCCTCGAGTGACAAGTAGCCTCTGCATGTGCCACATCGGACAGAATGTCCTGTCGCTGTCATGTTTGAACGTCCAGACCTTTACGTGGCATCAGTTCTGTTAGGATCCCCGCAGGAAGCGGTGGAGGGTCGGAGAGGTTAAGCCTGCGCCCAAGGCTCGTAGGTGGCCCCACACCCTGTGCTCCCAGACGGTCACACCCTGGGGGGGTCCTCACTACTGTCTGTTCACATGGGGAGTATTTAAAATTGTGCCTCCCAGCATCAGTGCCCCTGCAGAGGAGCCCGTGTCCCTGGTGGGCGTCTGTACAAGGTCGGGGGGGGGTGAAACTGGCTCTGTAGCCCTCACCGCCCTTGCCTGGCTGCGGTCTCCGCAGGTTTATGGAGCCATACATTTTCGGGAGCCGCCTGGACCAGGACATCATTGACCTGGAGCAGACAGCCGTGCACCTCCAGCTGGCCTTGAATTTCACCGCCCACGTGGCCTACCGCAAGGGCATCATCTTGTTTGTGAGCCGCAACCGGCAGTTCTCACACCTGATCGAGAACGTGGCCCGTGACTGTGGCGAGTACGCTCACACGCGCTACTTCAAGGGCGGCCTGCTGACCAACGCGCCCCTCCTCTTCGGCCCCACGGTCCGCCTGCCGGACCTCATCATCTTCCTGCACACGCTCAACAACGTCTTCGAGCCCCACGTGGCCGTGAGGGACGCAGCCAAGATGAACATCCCCACCGTGGGCATCGTGGACACCAACTGCAACCCCTGCCTCATCACCTACCCCGTCCCTGGCAACGACGACTCGCCCCCAGCCGTCCACCTCTACTGCAGGCTCTTCCGGACGGTCATCAGCCGGGCCAAGGAGAAGCGGAGGCAGGTCGAGGTCCTGCATCGGCTGCAGGGACAGCAGGGGGCCGGGGCCCGGGGGCCAGACCAACCCAAAGGCCCCCAGGGTGGGCCTGAGCCGCTCCCCTCCCAGACCGAAGCATGGCCAAGCCCATCTGCACCGGGCGGCCCCTCCCCAGCCCTGGGTCCCCAGCATTCCTAGTCCTGGGCATCTGGGTCCTTGTGGGTGACGGTATTCGGCTGGTTCCCACTGCAGCCATCCAGGTTCCACTCCAGGCCCAGGGCTGAGTTGGCCATCGGCATTTTTTCTGTGAGGAACAGACCACAGAGGCCAAGTGGCGTGTCCAAAACAGCTACTTCCTTGCAGTCAGGCCTCGGGCCCGACACCCCACCGCCGGCGTGGTCCCCCCGTGGGAAGACACAGCTCTCCCTGTAATCTGAGCAGTCTGAGCTTCCGCCCTGACGTCAGACCGTTGTTAGGGAGGTTGCCTGCCAGCTCAGTGTTTCCGAGTCCAGATACCTGGGGTTGGGCTGCTTTATGACGTGATGTTGCAGGCAAACCTTTCAGAAGCTCCCAGCTGGGTTGGGACAGGCCTGGCCAAACAGATGGTGTGATTCCAGCAGAAATAAAACCTAGATTTGGGCAAAATTTGATTTGGAGCTTTGAGTTCTGCCACGCTTGCGTTTGCTTTCATTGGTGTGACGTTTATCAGACACCCACTGGGGCCCCAGGGAGCACACGAGAAGTATCCCTGCCCTGGGGGACAGGACAGATGGTGTCTGCGAGGCGACTTGATGAGGTCAGCAGATGTGCCCGTTGCTGCCCCTTCTCCAGCACCGGGGCTCATGACAAGCCCCCGGGCCCAGCCAGGGCTCATGACAAGCCCCCGGGCCCAGCCAGGCCCGGCAGGCAGTAGCAGAGTCTTCATGGAAACAGGCTCCATGTGGCCCCAGAGTGTTGAGGACAGACGAAGGGTACTCGCTGACAAGACGCTTAGTATTCCCTCACGTGTAAGGGCCCAGTTGTGTGCCTGGGATAGGCTGCAGCTGTCCTCTCTCAGGGCCCCTCGTGCTGTTCAGGTGACCACCCCCAGGAGCCTGTCCCTGGGGAACGCCTGGGCAGCAGGGTCCATGGGGCCTCCAGGTGGGGCCCTCGTGTGGCCTGGTGTGTGGAGCCTGTGCCGCCCCGACCTGCCCTGCAGGGGCAGTGCGCGAGGAGGGGAGGTTGGAGTCCGGTGTCTGCTCGCCTCAGTGCAGTGTTGAGCACGGTGAGGTCCTCGACGGTGTCGGGGGTGTCCGGGTTCAGGATCCAGAAGGCCCAGGGAACTGCTCTCGTGTGGACTTGCCAGCCGGCCAGCGTGGCTCTCGTTTGCAAAGCTGACGTCTGAAGGTGCGAGTTTGCAGGCGGGTGAACCCAGGGCTCTCCCCTGACAGAATGCTCTTGGGGTGTGCAGGCGCAATTTCCCTGAGCTGGGCCTGCGGTCCCGCAGAGCTGGGGGAGCCAAGGCCCTTGCGGTCAGACAGCAGTTAGACTCGGGAAGAGCTTACTGCTTGGTGCTTCCAATAGGCGCTCCTGGAACTGGAACTGGAACTGGGCCTCCCTGAGAGAGGCCCTTGAAGCCAAGGGTCTGAGCCAGCCCGTAGAAGCAAACCTGGCACAGACCTTCCCTGCCAAGCCACTCAGGGAGGGGCCTGGGCAGGACCAAGAGAGACCCAGTGGCGCACAGGCGCACGTGAGGGGCGGAGGTAAGCTCTGTCTTCTGGTCTTTGGTTTAGGGGCTGGGTAGAGGGGAGCAGCCCGGGGAATGATTGACAAACCAGGGGTGCCCTGTGAGGACGGGGTGGAGAGTCAGGGCCGCAGACCCTGGCAGGCTCTCTGGATCCCCACCACTGCCCCATACGCTGCCCTGTGGGATCCGGGCTGGTGGCTTGCCTGGCCCCCGCCCTCCATCTGCTGACAGTTCCCCTGGCCTCTGCACTGGACATGGCCAGTGAGGCCCCACTGAGGGACGACTAAGGAGCTTACTGTGCTCCCAGCTCTGGGGGTTCCAGGAAGAGGGTGGGGCAGGGGTGGCCCAGCCGAGGGTGTGACCCAGAAGACACCAATGAGCCAGACCACTTCAGGAGCAGGGAGTGACAGGGAGGGAGCAGACTGATGGGGACAGAGACTGGGGGCCGCTCCTGAGCGATGGGGGAGCCAGCTGCCGGCTCAGAGGGCTCTGGGTGAAACGGGGAGAGGCCAGAGCGGGAGACGGCCTCCAAGTTTGCCCCCCAGGAGAGGCCAGAGCAGAGACGGCCTCCAAGTTTGCCCCCCAGGAGGTGAACACAATGCGTGCGTTTGTTTTCAAAGACTGACAAGTTGATCTTAAAATTCATGAGATGCCAAAACAGTCTTGCCAAAGAACAAAGTTGGAAGACTCACACTTCCCATTTCAGAACTTACTAGAGAGCTGCGTGCCCTCCTGGCATGAGGATGAGCACGTCCGTCCGTGCACCGAGTCAGAGCCCAGTCCTGAGCCCTTGCATTAACGGTCCACTGGTTTTGACAAGGTGCGGAGGCAGTTCGTTAGGGTCATAAATGCCACTGGGATAATTGTATGTCCTCATGAAAAGATTTATTCATAGCTCACAGAATAGCAAAGAATTAACTCCAAATGATCATAAATCTGCATGTTAGAGACAAAGCCATAAACCTTCCAGAAGAACATGTAGAAAATCTTCATGACTTTGAGTTTGCCAGAGTTCTTAGATACATCACCAAAAGCATAACCCATAAAAAAAGGATTGTACTTCATCAAAATGTAAAATTTTCGTGATTCACATAACACCATTACGAAAGCGATAGAGCCAGAAGTGAATCTGCCGCTTCACTGAGGCAAAGGAAGGAGAGAGAACTGAGACGTACTCTCAGAACGCAGAGTCGTTTTATAAAGAACGGCCCCGCTCTGGGCAGCTGGGGCAGAGTTCAGGTTGAAGTTCTTCACTGAGGAATAGCAGCTTAGTCACCATCCAGTGCTGGGATGGTGTCTGCGGTGACATATAGCATCTCACCCTTCCCAAAAAGCGGAAGGGAGGGAGGGAAGAGAGGATCCCCTGAGAATGGGGATGAAGAAAGCTCTGGCTCCCTTGAGCCCATAGAAGGACTGTTGCTGAACTGACCCTTGGAAGGTGCTGGACTGGCCTGGTCCCGCTGTCTGGCAGTCGGCACCGGGGGCTTTGAGCTGGCGACCAGCTTCACTTCCTCACAGCCAACCCAGCTGAAGCCGGCGTGCACAGATGTCACTGTCGACTTTCCATGGGTACAATGACCTGCACAATGGCCTGATACCCCTTCCCCGTAGAACGGCCAAGCTGGCAAGGCCGGCGTGCACACGGTATTGATGTTGGCTGTCCACGGGTACAGTGACCTGCATAATTGTTTGGGGTGGGGACTTAAACGTTTTGAGATAAGCATGGTTTGCCTCTGATGATTTAAAGGTCAGCTGCTACAGGGCTGAAGACACATCTGGTTGCTTTGCCAAGGTGCCTCATTCTCCGTAGCCGGAAATCGGCAGTGGTGCTGCCTCCAACAGTGGCTGGTGGCCAGTGGCCGTCCCGAGGCCTCACAGCTCCCTTGACCTCTCACTGCCCAGCACTGCGCTCTCCGTGACACTCACAGCAGCTGTCACTCCCCTTCCCCCGACACCCACGTCCCCCAGCCGTCACTGTCCCGTCCACAGCATGGCTGGCTCAGGCACACGCGGCACCCACGCCGGGCACCAGCTCGGCCTCGCACTGCTGAGTCAGCCTGGCCACGTGTCGGCCCACGTGGCCGGAGTCCAGGCTCAGACAGGTGTCCCTGATGTCATCGAGGACCTGGGTGCCTCCTGTCTCTCTCCCTGAGGGTACCCAGGGTTGGCTCATCCCCACAGGGGCTCCTGCTGGTTCTCAGGTGCCCTCTGCGTGTTTCCTCTCAGGTCTCCCAGCCCATTCTGGAGCAATCGCAGACCAGAGATGGTCACGTTAGCTCAGCCCAACTGGCCCCGGAGCAGGGAGGATGGCCATCGCCCACCAGGACGCGGGCTGTGTGGGGGCTGGAAGGAGGGGCGGATGCCAGCTCAGCCACACATGGTGCCTCCAGCGTCCCCGACGGCTCAGACTTCCCACAAGAACAGCGGTGTGCGCACCTGTCCGAGTACTGCACAGGGCCAGTCTCACTATGGTCTGGGAGGTGCATGCACAGCAGAAACCAGCCGCCCTGGAAAGGCCCTAAGGAGATTTTTTTGCGGGGGGGGGGGGAGTGAAGAGGGAACTGGATACAGAGGTTTCTGCATTTTTTCTTAAAAATGTCAAATTGGGCCGGGCGCGGTGGCTCACACCTGTAATCCTAGCAGTTTGGGAGGCCGAGGCAGGTGGATTGTTTGAGCTCAGGAGTTCGAAACCAGCCTAAGCAAGAGCGAGACCCCATCTCTACTAAAAATAGAAAGAAAGTAATCGGACAACTAAAAATATATAGAAAAAAACTAGCCGGGCATGGTGGCGCATGCCTGTAGTCCCAGCTACTCAGGAGGCTGAGGCAGTAGGATCGCAGGAGTTTGAGGTTGCTGTGAGCTAGGATGACGCCACGGCACTCTAGCCTGGGCAACACAGTGAGACTCTTGTCTCAAAATAAATAAATAAATAAATAAAATAAAAGTGTAAAATTATCTATAATACAAATACATTGTGCTCTCCTTAGTGCCAATACCCTTTCTGATGTGATCACACAAATGATCAAGGAAATGCAGAAAACTCAGAAGCAGGAGTTAAAAACCCTCACGTGTTTCCCCCACGCAGAGGGCGGCCTCCCCATCAGCCCCCTGGTTCGTGGTGGGGACGTTTGACCGACAGTCACAACTGCGGCTCAGAAACCAGGAGCGGAAGGAGGAGAGAGACGGAGACTGTTTGCAGAGGGGGCTCTTCAGGCCCCCCCCAAGAGCAGGGCGTGTGCCTGGGGCAGCGGGGGAGGGGCTGCCCGAGCACGTTTCAGCCCCGATGCTCTGCACAGGGTACCGGCAGGGGCGAGGGGAGACGGGGCTTCTGCGTGGCACCGGGTGTGAGTATGGGGTCCGTGCCAGCCTCTGAGCGAGCCCGACCCCTTCTCACCACTTCCAGCCTGGCCTCCCTCTCCTGGGGAAGGGGCACAGGACAGCAGCTCCCCGCGAGAGCGTAAGCCTGGCACTAACAGTCTGTGGCGGCCTCTCCGAGCCCTGTCACCTGGACGGACCCTCCTCATCAAACAGCTGCACAAACGTTAGTGTCAAACCCCACCCAGAGAGGGGCTTCCTGGCGCTCACCTGGGCCAGGGCCGGTGCTAGGTGAGACAGCAGGATGTGTCCCCCCCACGCGGCTCATGGTCTGAAGGCCCCACCTTGGACGTCTCCCGCCTCCCACGGAGCAGCCGCGTGTGTGGTGGGCGGGGACTGCAGCTGGGAGACCTGGTTCTGCCTGGCTGGGACTCAGTTTCCCAGGAGGTGACCCAGACAGGTTCATGCTGCTCCCCTCCCAGTGGCCCCTGGCTTGGGACTCCCTCCCTCCCTCCTGCCCCCCTCTCTCCTCATTCCTGGGTCTTCGGGAAAGCGTGTCCTGTGGTGAGGTCTGGAGGCAGTTCCTGGGCTGGGCCTCACGTCCCGACTCCCGACCCCCAGCTGCACGGGGAGGGTGTCTGGTCCTCCTGGAGGACGAGCTGGGCTGTGGGCTCCGTGTGTCCCCGTGCCGTGTCCCCCTCCCCCAGTGGCTCGTGGCCTGTGCTGGCCAAGGCCGTTCCACCAAGACCCCACGCTGGCTGTGGCTGCCCAGTGCCAGCGATTCCCCCTCCTGGGACCGGCCTGGGGAGTGAAGGTGTCGAGGGCCCGGGAGGGGCTCCCTGGACAGAGAGAGGGTGGGAAGGCCGGCGGCAATGCTTCCCAAGGAGGCCACATCCATGGCGTCAGCTTGACAGCTGGGTAGGGGGGACGCAGGTCCAGGTGGCCTCCAGGCACGTTCCCATTTGTGTGACATTCACCGTGACATGGTGCAAGCTGAGGCACAAAGAGGTTCTGTGCTCAGATAAGCCGGGCCTCGGAGGAACTCAATGAGAAGAAAGAGCCGGAACACAAACACAGCACGACCTTTCACGGGAAGCAGCTCCCCTGCCGCGCCCGGGCTGCCACGGCCAAGTGCAGACCCGCTCACTCCGCCCCGCGAGCCCCTGCGGGGCCTCGGAAGGGCAGGGGAGCCCAGCTGGCGGGAAGAGGCCCGACTGTCCGAATGACCGAGCTCCTTCGGGGCAGGCACCACCACTGTGTCGGGGACACGCAGGGACGGCCACGGCTGGCCTCGCCAAAGAGGCCCATAGGCCGGGCGGTCAAGGCCCCTTCCTCCCCCAGGAGGTGACATCGTGCTGGGCTCTGAAGGACGGCAGAGGCCAGACAGACACAGGGTACAGGCACGAAAGGCCGTGCAGGCCTAAAACACACGCAAGGGGGTGCACTCCCGGGACCCCAGGGCCAGTCAGGGAACAGGATGCTGGGGAGGCTGTCGTAGACGGGAACCCGGGACGTGGCATTTGGGAGCCTCTGCCTCCTTGGAAAAGAAAGCACCGAGTTTGCAGCAGAACCGCTGGTCACATCCGCAGCCCTGGGCCTTCATTTCCGTCATTTGTAAAATGCAGAGGGCAGGGCAGATGGCAGCAAGTCCCCGTGGTGTCCACCCTGCGGCTTCCTTCGTCACTCGTGGAGATGACATGTCTGATGCTCCTGCATCCGAGCAAGGGGCTCTGTTAGAAAACAGGCAGAAAGGAAACCATCTGACCCACGGGAGAGACTCCCTGGGAACGGTGGGATCGTGGGTGACTGTCCCTCCTCTGCCAGTGCCCACGACAGTGTCGCACGTGCGTGTCATTCCAACCTGTGCTGAGGAGCAGCCTCACTAGGGCGCTGTGTCTGCGCAGGAGTCGTACCCGGATTCACTCGCTTTACTCGTTTGGATGCCAGGCCGGGGGCTGCTCCCCTTCCACGGCAGACGAACGCTCTGCCTGTGTCCCCTGGGTGGCTACAGGGTGGCTGCGGGGCCGGCGGGATCCGAGCAGCCTGACCATCACCTGGTCAGCGGGGCCGGCAGTGGGCAGAGGCCGCCAGGCCCCCGAGGAGGGACGATGCCTCAGGGACGGGGGAGGCTCTGCCACGGCCCCACTGGGGGGTCACCGGCCCCTGCCTCCCGCCGTGCTGGCCGTGGGGCATCTGCTTCTCAAATTCCAGCAAAAATATTATGAAAGTAACTTGTGGAAACACCAAAGATCCAAAGAAAAGACTGCACGGCCCGCAGCGCCCGCCTTTCTCGCGTACTTGCAGACCCAGCACAGCCGGGCCCTTTCCCCAGGGCGGGCTTTGCCGGGTGGCGTCTCAGCGCCCAGAGAACAAGCCGGGACCACGGAACCCTCGTGCCACACCCGGCTCTGGAAAATGTCCACGTTGTTATTTCTCCGCTTCGCGTTATTTTAAAAGGAAATGAAACTTACAGATACAGCCGGGAATTAATGGATTTAGTGGGGCTCAAAATTTGTGTAAAATTTGGAGGCCACTTTAAACACTAATACAAATTACAACCTATCTAGGTATGAAAATAAATATTTATTTGGAGTGAGAAAAAAAATCACAAAAGCTCACACGTTAAAAAGCTGGTCTCTCCTGAATGAGCAGTAGCTAAAAAATGAAAACCCTATAACTGCAGTAAACACCACCAAATGGAGGGAAAATACACAAAATGTGATTAATTACCACCTGGCAAAAGTCTATAAAACTTCTTCCTGTATCTTTTGCTGCTACTCCTTGATTACCGCTTCCTATGAAATTGATTTTATACTATTTCCTATAAACAGGACATTAAGATAATTCAGACTTTCCCCTAGCATGGAGTTCAAAGTTCGTGCACAGAACACACACTTGTCGTGGACCTGCCGGGGGCCTTTGCCCGGCAAACAAGAAATCTGATCATTTCTGCTTTGGGGGATAACCATCGGAAAAGTATGAAACCGTAGGGGCGTCCGTGCGCGTCGTGTGACCAAGCACGTTTCGGGCAGAGAGGGCTCCCATTCTGGACGGACGCCGACTGACCCCGCGCCCACAGTCCTGCACAGCGGGGGCCGGGGAACTGACCACAGACGAGGCTCTGGCTTCACGCAGAACAAAACTCATTTCCCCTTCACTTCCCACCGACTCGCCTGCACGCCCTGTCGTGATCCGCAGCCCAGCATCCTTCGGCGATGATACCAGGGGCCCGGGCACAGGTAGGGATACTCCTGACAATCAGGACTAGCCCGGGAAGGCCAGGAGCCCAGCCCCACGCCAAAGGGGCCATGAGCGTCAACAGGCCCCGCTACATGCAAACTAGCCCGCGGCCCCGCCAGCGCCACTGAGACTGTTGATGTGAACACCTCGGTCCTTGTCTCCTCCAGATGGAAGAATGAAAGCAAGGGACAGTTTTGAGCGGCAAGCAGAAGAGTTTACTACAGCGAAACTTCACGCTTAAGGGATTAAGCGTGGGCACCTGTTCGAGCGGACCGTGGCACTGGAGGCACTGTGCCATCCCTTTTCCTCTTGCCCGGCCTCTCCTCCTTCCTGACGCTGCCTCTTCTTTTTTCTTGACCAGTGGGGATATCGTCTCCTTGCTGCTGTCGAGCGGGGGAGTTTTCCACCTTACAAGGTTAGGCCCAGATGTGTCACTGGGGTGGGAGGGAGCAAATTGTAACGTATAATGTGCCCTGTGCTGTTTGCGTTATGTTTCTGGTGACAGTCGTGGCTGCCCTTGTCTGGTTATTGTCACGGTGTGTCCTACTCAGCGTCCCGGCTGTGTCCGCGCCGTTCTGTACTCCTCTGCTCGCGTCTCGCTCTCCTGCCCACGCTGGCACCACGGAACCAGACGGCCTTGGCCAATCATACAGAATCCTGTGACGGTGGGAGCTCCAGCTTGTGCGTGGAGAGGGCCCATGCCTGGACATTTTAGGGTCTGTGGGGGACGGCAGAACTGCCGAGTCCCAGCGCATGCCGCCTTCAGCCTCGCCAGCCGGTGCCCGTCGCTCTGCAGGGCGGCTGCACCCGTGGGCAGGGATCATGTCGCAGCTCCCCACGCCGCTGCTCACGGTCAGACTGCGGAAGGTGTTCGCCCCCTGGGCTCCCAGATCCATCTCCTCTGTAGCAGCTCTTCCCATCTGCGCTGCCGTCTGGGTTTCCTCTCCCGTTGGTTGCCTTTTCATACCCTTCCCCCGCTTTCCCTCCACCTGTCTGTCTGTGTCTGAATCACCTGTAGGAGTTCTTCGTGCGCTCGCACACCAAAACTGTGTGGCTGCGCACATGGCGAGGATTCCCTCCAGCCTGGCTCGTCTTCTGCCTCTATGAGACGTAACTTTAGGACTCACCTCTAGGTCATAGAGGTATTATCCCATATTTTCTTTTATAGGTTTTTAAAGTTTTCCTTTTCATATTTTAAGCCTGTTAATCTACCTGGTATTCATTCTGTGCTGGTGGGGTAGGGAGCTAAACTGATATTAATACATCTTTGGCATATGGATAAAAAGTTCCATTTATTCAATATTTTTCTCGTCAAATGCCTTCGCCACCTGTGCTGTGCCCCTACTTTTCCGGTTCTATTTCCAGTCTGTTTCTGGACTCTCTCTCCTGTTCTGTCGATCTGTTTAGCCTCACGACAAAACCTCACTCTCTTGATCGCAAGGACTCATCCAAGAGTGCCAGGACTCACGAGGCCATGTGCTCCATTTTTTTTTTTTTTTAATTTGGAGACAGGGTCTCACTCTGTTGCCCCAGGTAGAGTGCAGTGGTGTTATCACATAGCTCACAGCAACCTCAAACTCCTGGGCTCAAGCCATCCTCCTGCCTCAGCCTCCCAGAGTGCTAGGATTACAGGTGTGAGCCACTGTGCCTGGCTGAGTATTTATTTTCTTGATAGATTGTATTTATGTTGGCTCCCTTTTTACTCAATTGATGCAAAAACATTATACTTTTGTCTAACAGGCTTCTTTATTTGTTTTTAAAATTTATTTATTACACTCGTTCACCCAGCTCCGGTTTCGCTTTCCCCAGGGATCACTGCTCTCGTGGGCTTAAGGTGCATCTTTTTGTTTGTATGAGCCCATGCAAATGCGTATAGTTTTGTTTTTGTGCCTTTAGCCCTCTTTAAATATCTACTAAAATAGAAATTTCTTCCCCACCTCATTTAACAAATGAGCTATTAGTGTTTTTAGGGTCCAAAGTTAATTAACTTTGCTGACATTCTGTTCATCACTGAGCTTATCCCTGCCATGTGTTTCCTGTGCATCCCTCTGGGTGTGCACAGTCTTGCTGAAATTTATGCTTTAAAACTGCCTGTAATACAGGTCAATGAGTAGTAGACTCTCAGTTTTGATTTTTTTTATATCTGAGATATCTTTATTTGACCTCCAATATTTTATGAAAGTTGAGCTGAGTATAACATTCAGAGGTGAATGCTATTTCCTGCCAGTTTGTTAAAGATGTTAATCCATTGTCTCCCGGAAGTAAGTGTCGCTGTTGTGAAATCTGCTGTCAGTCTACATCCGCGTCCCTTGTAGGTAATGTGTCTCTGCTTTCCGGTAGTTTTTATTTTTTTCTGTCTATCCTGGATGCTCTGCAGTTTACTATAATATTCTAGGAGTGCATTTCCCTATTTTGATCTCATTACTTGTTTGAAATTTAGATCTGGGATCTCATATCTTTTTAATTCTGGAGCATTCTGAGCTATTATGTTGCTTTTTTGCCATTTTTTAATGCTTTTCTTTTAGAACTCCTATTACATTTATATTGGAGCCCCTTGATCTATTCTGTGTGTGTGTGTGTGTGTGTGTGTGTGTTTGTGTTTCTTTTTGTTTTTCAGAGATGCCACACTCCGGTTGGTTTCCTCAACACCATTTCACTGCTAGATGTGGGCTGGAGACTCTGAATCTATTCTTTTTTTTTTTTTTTTTTTTTTCCTGAATCTATTCTTAACATCTCAATTTCTCTTTCAAAATTTTTTTGCATTTTCACTGATTTTTATCAGTACTACCTTCCATTATACTGAGTCTCTTTTCTACTCTGTCAAGTCTAGACTTTATCCTGTCTATTGAGTTTTTTATTTACTCTATTATTCATCTCCAAGATTTATAACTATTTCTGTTTCATATCTCCTTTTTAATGTCCTGGCCAGTTCTAATTTTACAGTTTCTTATTCTTTTTAATCTTTAGGCATCTTCATCATACTACTGCAATTTTAACATGTTTGTCAGACTTTGTTAGCTGGAATAAATTCCCATACCAGTTGTTCATTTTTCATCTGTCTTTCTCGGTGTGATGTTTATTTGGGTAATTTGGAGCACTGGCTTGCTGGCTCGTTTTAAGGCGAGGCTATTCTGTCTATGCATTTCTGTGTTTCTTTGTCACCTTGTTGTCATCATTCTCTGTCCAGCAGTGTTTCGTGGCTTCTGCCCCGTCCCTGGTCCCAAGCTTCTGTTCTGCTATGACACGGAGGATGTCACAGATAAAGTTGCCCTGTCAGAGGACGGCTTGTCTCAGTTTTGCTCTGGAGGCTGCACTAATGTCCTCTCACCTTCCTGCGCCCACAGCTCCCCATTAAGTTATAACAAGTTATGGCCCCGGGATGCGTCAGGAAGGGCTTCTCAGCCTCCTCTCCGGAGTGAAGGATCCCCACCCATCGCTCCCGGGAGCTGGACCCCAGGCCTTCTCTGCCACCTCAGGGCTTGGAGCCAGGGGGTCCTGGCCTCAGACCTCTTCACCACTCTGTGCTTTTCTTCCATTCATGATTTTATGTGTGTAAGTGTGTGTGCCTGTGCGTGTGCGTGTATATATGTGCACACACACACCGTGTCTTGGTTTTCTCTCTGTGCATCTCACCTGTCGTGCTCTGTGTACGGAGCAGAAGGGGCCTCACTGCACACCGTGCTCAGGAGCACGAGCACCTCTTCAAATGGACGTGGTACCTTGTTCGTCCAGTAGGGTCCCTCTTTTTCTATGATGAATCTGAGGGTGAGTAACCTGCCCAGGGACACAGGAAGGTCAGTCGAGACCCATGCCCCTCTGACTCCAGCCTGCATCCTCTGGCAGGTGCACGTCAGCGGCACAGGGGCCCGCAGGACAGCTGGATGGTGGCTGCTGCGACCACGCACAGCCCCGCCGTGGCCCCACACACGGGAGGTCTGCACACCCTCCACTCGGACTCAGTTCCCTCCCCGGTGCAACCTGCAAGTCCGCTCTGCTGGACAGTGGCCCGTCTAGATGATCCTTTGGGGACTGAACAAACTGTTATTCATCGACTTCCAACAATAATGACATTTTATCTGCTTCGTTGCAGAACTGGCCACGGTTTACATCCAGGAAGGCACTGGTCAGTCACTGGAGCCAAATGCCCTGGAGGACCATGCGAGTAGCGGTATAAAGGGCAGCCGTGCGAGGAGCCGGCACAGCCTCAGCAAGCTCCAGTGAGTGACCCGTCGGTGGCCGTGAGCACAGACCCCAGAGATGAAGACCCTGTTCCTGGCCATCAGCCTCGGCCTCATTGCTGCCCTGCAGGCCCAGGACCTCTCGGCCGCGGACGAGGAGAGTGAGGATGTGAGGCTCAGGCGGGGCAGGGCGGGCCGGAGGGGGCTTGAGGAGAGGCTGAGACTGCTGGTTAGACCCTCATTTTAGGGTCTCTAAACCATAACCCTGAGGGAACGGCCAGACAGAGCAGAAGGTGGGCCCAGGGTGCCAGGGGACCAGGTTGGGAGGATGGGGGTCTGTGAAAGGTGACTTCACCTGTCCCCCAGGAGTGGCGGGTCCTGGGGCCCTGGCTGACTTGCAGGGGCTGGGAGCCAGCATTTGGAGGGTCTGGGGAGGCGCGGGGTCTTTTCTGGCTGGGATGAGGAATGTCTCTAGCCTTTGGGGAGGGGCAGGTTCCAGAGACTGCAGACTAGGGGAGCGGGAGGCCCTGCAGGGGTCGGTCTGAGCCCTAATGAAGAGGAGCCTTCTCCAGGTGTCAGGGAAGTGGTATGTGAAGGCCGTGACAACCGACAAGGAGATTCCTGGGAAGATGCTGGAGTCCGTGACTCCCTTGACCCTCGCGGCCCTGGAGGGGGGCAACCTGGAAGTCACAATCACCACTCTGTGAGTGTCTGGGCCAGGCGGCTGTGACCTGGGCTTCAGCCCAGGGGCCGGGGTGGGGGGGTAGGCAGACCATGCTGGGGGGCCCTTCTCAGCCCCTCCTGGAACACTCGGCACCTGGCAGCTTCAAGGGCAAACTGTGCCACCGAGTGTGTCCCTGGATCAGACCTCGTGGCTGTGAGGGGCGGGGCACTGCCCACCCCGTCCACTGACTGGGGAGCGCCTGCCTGCTGTGCAGGCCGGTCGGGGAAAAGGTGTCTTCCGCCCCGACCAGAGTCGGCACTGGCAGCCTGGGCCTCGCGGACTCTGGGCTTGTAGTAACTGCCTGCTTTGGAGACCACGGGGACGGGCTTTCAGGATGACCCAGAGAGCAGACGAGATACCAGGGAGATACCAGGCAGGCAAAGACCCCTTTGAGATCCCTGTGCGGCTCCCACCTACACAACTCCCCACCTGAGAGGCTCCCACCTGTGTGACGTCACACCTGTACGGTTCACACCTGTGCAGCTCCCACCTGAGTGGTGTAGCAGTGCCTGTGCTCTGGCCCTGGGGCCAACCCTTAGGGAGCCATTGACCTGGAAATGACCCTGATGTTTGCATTTGTTTCCCCCAAAGCCCCCACTTCAGCCTTTCACTGGGCCAGATTATGGTGGATGTGGGACTTGTCCCTGAATGTCTCCAAAAGGAAGAGGGCCAGCAGGAGAGGACACTAGGGGGATGAGGTCCACGAACTGTGGCTTAGGGCGCAGGCCCGTGGCCACAGATGTTGCCTGCAAAGCAGGCGGCCCCGGGTCCCCTCCAGCTCCAGCGAGGGTGGGTTGGGCGGCAGCCCCGGAGCAGTGGCGCAGAGCTCCTGGCCCCTGCGAGAACGCCAGGGCCTCCACGTGTGACCGGAGGGCCCGGCCGGTGCCGGGGCCTGCGATGCGGAGAAGCAGCCTCCTCCGTGCCCCGCCACGGACCTGGGGCGTGCTAGACTTTGCAGGGCGTATTAGCGGGGCTGCTCCCAGGCAG
>NW_012138525.1:729849-756093 GCF_000956105.1 Propithecus coquereli
GGTGCAACCTGCAAGTCCGCTCTGCTGGACAGTGGCCCGTCTAGATGATCCTTTGGGGACTGAACAAACTGTTATTCATCGACTTCCAACAATAATGACATTTTATCTGCTTCGTTGCAGAACTGGCCACGGTTTACATCCAGGAAGGCACTGGTCAGTCACTGGAGCCAAATGCCCTGGAGGACCATGCGAGTAGCGGTATAAAGGGCAGCCGTGCGAGGAGCCGGCACAGCCTCAGCAAGCTCCAGTGAGTGACCCGTCGGTGGCCGTGAGCACAGACCCCAGAGATGAAGACCCTGTTCCTGGCCATCAGCCTCGGCCTCATTGCTGCCCTGCAGGCCCAGGACCTCTCGGCCGCGGACGAGGAGAGTGAGGATGTGAGGCTCAGGCGGGGCAGGGCGGGCCGGAGGGGGCTTGAGGAGAGGCTGAGACTGCTGGTTAGACCCTCATTTTAGGGTCTCTAAACCATAACCCTGAGGGAACGGCCAGACAGAGCAGAAGGTGGGCCCAGGGTGCCAGGGGACCAGGTTGGGAGGATGGGGGTCTGTAAAAGGTGACTTCACCTGTCCCCCAGGAGTGGCGGGTCCTGGGGCCCTGGCTGACTTGCAGGGGCTGGGAGCCAGCATTTGGAGGGTCTGGGGAGGCGCGGGGTCTTTTCTGGCTGGGATGAGGAATTGGGAGATGCTGCATGTCTCTAGCCTTTGGGGAGGGGCAGGTTCCAGAGACTGCAGACTAGGGGAGCGGGAGGCCCTGCAGGGGTCGGTCTGAGCCCTAATGAAGAGGAGCCTTCTCCAGGTGTCAGGGAAGTGGTATGTGAAGGCCGTGACGACCGACAAGGAGATTCCTGGGAAGATGCTGGAGTCCGTGACTCCCTTGACCCTCGCGGCCCTGGAGGGGGGCAACCTGGAAGTCACGGTCGCCACTCTGTGAGTGTCTGGGCCAGGCGGTTGTGACCTGGGCTTCAGCCCAGGGGCCGGGGTGGGGGGGTAGGCAGACCATGCTGGGGGGCCCTTCTCAGCCCCTCCTGGAACACTCGGCACCTGGCAGCTTCAAGGGCAAACTGTGCCACCGAGTGTGTCCCTGGATCAGACCTCGTGGCTGTGAGGGGCGGGGCACTGCCCACCCCGTCCACTGACTGGGGAGCGCCTGCCTGCTGTGCAGGCCGGTCGGGGAAAAGGTGTCTTCCGCCCCGACCAGAGTCGGCACTGGCAGCCTGGGCCTCGCGGACTCTGGGCTTGTAGTAACTGCCTGCTTTGGAGACCACGGGGACGGGCTTTCAGGATGACCCAGAGAGCAGACGAGATACCAGGGAGATACCAGGCAGGCAAAGACCCCTTTGAGATCCCTGTGCGGCTCCCACCTACACAACTCCCCACCTGAGAGGCTCCCACCTGTGTGACGTCACACCTGTACGGTTCACACCTGTGTAGCTCCCACCTGAGTGGTGTAGCAGTGCCTGTGCTCTGGCCCTGGGGCCAACCCTTAGGGAGCCATTGACCTGGAAATGACCCTGATGTTTGCATTTGTTTTTCCCAAAGCCCCCACTTCAGCCTTTCACTGGGCCAGATTATGGTGGATGTGGGACTTGTCCCTGAATGTCTCCAAAAGGAAGAGGGCCAGCAGGAGAGGACACTAGGGGGATGAGGTCCACGAACTGTGGCTTAGGGCGCAGGCCCGTGGCCACAGATGTTGCCTGCAAAGCAGGCGGCCCCGGGTCCCCTCCAGCTCCAGCGAGGGTGGGTTGGGCGGCAGCCCCGGAGCAGTGGCGCAGAGCTCCTGGCCCCTGCGAGAACGCCAGGGCCTCCACGTGTGACCGGAGGGCCCGGCCGGTGCCGGGGCCTGCGATGCGGAGAAGCAGCCTCCTCCGTGCCCCGCCACGGACCTGGGGCGTGCTAGACTTTGCAGGGCGTATTAGCGGGGCTGCTCCCAGGCAGGGGAGGCACAACCAGGACCTCTTTGCCCACGGAGCTTCTGTTTTCCAGGGTAAACGGCCAGTGCGAGGAGGTAAAAATCATCCTGGAGAAAACAGACGAGCCGGGCAAATACTCGGCCTGTGAGTCCTGGAGCCTGAGCTGGACCTTGCCCCACTGGAGGGGGGACGGCAGCTGGCACCTTTTTGGGACAGGCTTTTGACCTGAGAAGCCTTTCACTCCGTTCTGATGCCATTAAAAGCCCACCCTTCCCTTTCCCCAGCAATCTGACTTAAGAATACCAACACCTGACACCAAATGCCAGGTGTGGTGGGTTCGTCCCCGGGAGGGACTGGGCCGCCCAGGGCTTTCCCTGTGGCTACAGCTGTGTCCTGGCAGGGAGTGAGGAGGAGTCATATTTGACTGGCAGTGCTGAGCACCCCAAGCTCCAACCCCTGCAAACCTCACACCCCGAAACCTCCCTGTGACCCACTAGTTTGGGCTGTGACTGCCTCTCGGGGGCACCGCGTCCTTGGGACGTGGGGGCCCAGGCCTGGAGCTCAGGCCTGGTGGGGAACCTGGGTCAGGGAGCTCTGGCCGGCCGGGGGTGTGGAAGCTGCGGGGTGTGCCAGGCCGGGCGCTGGGTGGTCTCCCCGGATCCTTCGTGAAGGCTCAGGTGGCCGATTCAGGCCTGGCGTTGCTGTCCTTCTGCAGTCGGGGGCAAGCACACAGTGTACATCATCAGGTCGTCTGTGAAGGACCACTACATCCTCTACTGTGAGGGCGAGCTGCACGGGACGCAGATCCGAATGGCAAAGCTCGTGGGTGAGTCCCGCCCTCCCGCCCCCCTGCCCTTGCCCCTGCACCCCTCCCCTCAGCAGAAGCCACTGGGACACGAGAACCCACTTGCACTTCCCTCAGGACCGGCTTTCCTGGAGGAAGTCCCGACCCCCGCCCCCGGAGTCCAGCATTAGGGTGTCCTGGTCTAGGTCTCTGCGGGAAGGAGCAGCCGCTGTGGGCACAGGTGCGAAGGTCACAAGTGCCACAGGACGGGGCACCTGCAGTGCCACCCCCGAGCACCACTGCTGTGGGATGTCCGGCAGGGGAGGGGTGGAGGTGTGAAGAGGGGTCCGTGTGGATCCGCGTGGAGAGGAAATTCCAGCTCCTGGGCTTACAGCTGGGACACGGTGGCACCAGCAGACAGGGGCATCGGTGCCATTCCTGTCTGAAGATAAGACCCCCGCGAGGCTCCTGTGCTCTCCCTGGTGCCGGAGTCTGTGGGGGAGAGTAGTGGGACAGGCGTGGTGCCCTGGGGCCCCCGAGGGGAGATGTGTTTCCTCCACGGCTGGGGTCCTGCCGCCCACCCTGCTTCCCTGGCAATGCTGGGGGCTGAGTGGAGAGCGCTGCCTGCTTCTCCTGGTGCTGCTGCTGTGAGAGCCTCAGGGGACATTTCACAGGGCCCTGGTCCCTCAGGGGACATTCACAGCGCTGGTGCCTGCAGTGGGCGAGGTCCTCCTCCCCAGCCCGGCGGCTCCTCAGTCCTCCAGGCTGGATGGAGGCGCCAGCAGCCCCCCAGTGCCGCGGGGCGCGCTCACGGCTCCTCCTGGTCACCTGCAGGCAGAGACACCGGGAACAACCAGGAAGCCTTGGAGGACTTTAAGGAGGTCACGGGGGCCAGAGGACTCAGCTCGGAGCACCTCGTCATCCCCAAGCAGAGCGGTAGGAAGGACACACTTGCTTACCCCTCCCGTGTCCCCACGACGTTTTATGGGAACGCGTTGCCTCTTATTTTGACTTTGTCGTTTTGGGGTCACGGGAAATGCTGGCCGACGGAGGGCCCTGGGGGCTTCTGAACCCGGTGTGTTTCCTTCTTTCTGCAGAAACCTGTTCTCCAGGCAGCGATTAGGTAAGAGAACAGTTTTAGAGGATACTTGGGAAAATCCGAGTCTTGGGGCTCAGTGGCACTTCAAGAGGCCATGTGGTCTCTCTCACCACCCCTGTCCCCACCTGGGCCGGCGGGCGTGCGCTCTGCCCCCGAGCGAAGCCGTCTGATCCCTGTCTGGGGTGCAGCTCGTGGGCAGCTGGGAAACCCTCCGTGGCAAACACTCCTTTGGCTGGGCTGCTGGTGGGGGACAACGTCTATTCCCCCAGGTCCCCCAAGGTGCCTACGGCAGGTGTGAGACTCAGATCCCTCCTCAGCACCCCCTCACCCTTCAGCAGTCACTGTGACCCCGTTTAGCCGATGAGTTGCTTAAAAGGTTCAGAAAGGTGGCGGGCGTGCCGCAGTGACTCAGGCTTCCTGGGTCCCGCACGGCGGCTTGTCATTTGGGAACTGGAGGCTCAGAGACTTGCCCAAGGTCACCTGCCCAGGTGTGGGCAGAGCCAGAATCCAGAACAGCATTGGGTCCTTCCCTCGCCCTCCCGCTGGCCTGAAGGCACCTGTCACCTCTTCACATGCCGGGTGACTTTGTGGGCAGCCTGCGGAAGGACCCTGCTCCGTCTGCTCTGAGCTGGTGGCTGCAGCCCCCGAGAGCCCAGCCTGTGTCTCCACCCTGTGCCCCCTGCCCTCATGTGCCCCCACCCTGTGTCCCCCTGCCCCCATGTGCCCCCACTCTGCAGCCTCCCACCCCCATGTCCTGTCCTCACTGACCCCTCAACTCCTTTCCAGGTCAGGGGACACCTTGGCTCCCCAGCACCAGGGCAGCACCACCCAGCTCCTGTGTCCTGCACAGGGACATGGGAGGAGTCCCCGGAGCCTGGCCAGCTGCACCCCCTCCTCTCACTCCCTCTTCCCCCTCGTAGCCCCTCCCCTTGTTCTGCATAAAGAGCTTCAGCAGTCCCCAGTGACTCTGCCTGTCTGTGGGGCCCCTGGGGTGGGCTGCCCTGGGAGCTCCCTCGGGGGTCTGCTGGGAGGGGGGAGGGGGTGGGGAGCACCAGGGGACCCAGCCTTGTCCTGGTTCTCTGTAGTGGGTGCCACAGGCCAAGGGGCATGAAGGCCTGGGCAGAGGGTGGGTGCAGGCAACTCCGCCCAAGGGTCCCGTGGTGCTTTCTGCAGGTCTGCACCCCACGGAGCTCCAGCTCTGGGTGGCAGGTGCAGTGGGGACAAGGCAATGGCCATGGTGCTGCACCAGTAAGACCTGGCAGGCCAGGGGCAGAGTGGAGCTTCTGCTCTAGGTGGAGATTGGACAGGGTCACCTGAGCCCTTGGCACTGACCCTGCGTCTGAGCAGGCTGGACATGGTGTGGGGCGTGGGGACACAGCGGCGCAGGGCAGGGCATGGCCAGGCTTGAGCTCACCAGGGAGGCCAGCCCTGTCCTCAGGTGTGGGCACCTGAACTGCCCCAGGGGCCTGGCTGGAAGCTGTCCTTGTCTGTGCCTGGCCAGGTTTGGGAAAGCGAGTTAGCAGCTGGGGGACAAGCCCCCCGCAGGCGTCAGACACCTTTCCTGCATCCTGGTGGTTTACGAGATTTAAAGGCTCCTTTGATGGTGTGACACAGCGCAGTGGCCCGGGGAGATGAGAAGCAGGGCTCTTTGTCACTCGCGCTCCAAGGGAGACAGCAGGCTCCAGGCGGCCACGCGGGGTGGCTGCACCGGGACAGGCAGCAGCCGGCAGGACCTCGGGGGCAGCCTGTGGGGCTGGGTGCTCAGGCTCCCCGTGGGCTGGCTAATTTGAATAATTTGGGGGCTCTGGGGCATAGGGGCTGTCCCTAATAGTCTGGCCCTGGCCCAGGGACAGTTAGGGCTGGTGTCTAGGGCCCCAGAGTGTGAGGGTCTGATAAGGGCAGTGACTGGGGTGTGAACTGATCAGCTGCTCAGGAAGGGGCCTCTAGCCAGCACCTCAAAGCTGGGACAAGACAGCATTTTTTTAAAAAACTCTACTGCACTTGGGCTCCGCCTTCCGTATCTCAAGAATGAGTCTTGGTTCTTACTAGGTATCTGAGGTTCTTCCTCATAGCAGGAGCTACCAATGCCCAGCTCCATCTCCCGTCAGCCGGGCTCCAGGGTCACCTGCGGCTGGTGGACGTGGCCATGCAGGCGGGCACGCCCAATCTCAGGTGCCCGAGTGTCTCTGCCCACTCTTCTAGACACCACACAGATCAGTGCTGAGAGCCCAGGGGCGCAGCTGTAGCTCAGAGAGTGCGACATACCCCACACAACCGCCATGGGGAAGCAGTCCACGTCTGCAGGGCCAGCGTCAGAGCCCAGGCCTCGGCGACAGTCTGGGCAATTGTGCAGAGAGGAAAGGATGATGGGGTGTCAGTGATGGAAGAAGACAGACACACAAACTGGGACACCCCCAGACAGGAGCAGCCCACCCCGTGTGGGGAGATACTGAGGACTCACAGGTGGACGGCAGGGGTCTTGGAAAAGGGAGTTTGCAAGGAGCAGAAGAAGGCCCTGGGGGGGAAGGCGTGCGGCTTGGAAGAGGAGGCGTCCCTCGGAGCGCCGGTGGTGAAGGAAGAGAAGCTAACGAGGGGCCGTCGCGGAAGCGCTGCTGAAAGGTTGGAGGAGGCCACCAACCCCAACGCCACCATTTACTCAAATTCCATCTTGGCGTTTTAGCTGTGCCTCCTCGAATTATTTTAAAGGTGGCTTTCTAGGGATTACGATGACAGCCTTAACGTCACAGTCTATTTGGAACCAGTATTGTGCCACTTTACTTAAAATGTAAAGACCCCGCAGCCGTATGGGTCGAGTCTTCCTCTGCCCCACTTCATGGTTAGTGCTGACTCACGCATCGCACCTGCTCATGTCACAGACAACGTAACGCTACAAACCTGCTCCAAGCTGTCACGTAGACAATAAAGGAATCAAGAAGGGAAATTCGTGTTTTGTATTTACACATAAACCTACCGTTTCTGACACTCTTTGGCTCTTCCTGCGGGTCCTAGTGTCCATCGCGTGTCACCTCCCTTCAGCCTGAATAACGTCTCGCAGCATTTCTTGCGCCGTGGGCCTGGTGCCCGCGAGTTCTTTCCGTTTTCTTTCGTCTGAATAGGTTTCTCTTTGCGTTTACTCTTGGAGGATACTTTCAACAGATACAGACTTCTCGATAGACAGATATTGTCTTTTAGCACTTTGAAAGTGTCATTCCACTATCTTTGGGCCATGTGGCTTCTGCGGCGATGTCCATGCTTAGTCAATTCATTGTTCCGCTGTATGTCACGTGTCCTTTTTCTCTGGTTGCTTTCAAGTTTTGTCATTAAATTTGGTTTTTGGCACTTTGACTTTGATGGACCTAGTATCATTTTCTTTCTGTTTATCCTGCATAGGGTTTTCCAAGTCTTTTGTATCTATGATCTCATAAAATTTGGTACATTTCCATCCATTACTGTCTCAAACGTTTCTTCTGCCCCCAGCTGAGCTCCTCCACTCCTTCCAGGACTCAGTTACACACGTTAGGTCTTCCATGTTGCCTTACAGGCATCTGAGGCTCTTCTGTTTTCAATATTTTTTCTCTTTATTCATAAGAATGGATTGTTTCTATTAATATAGAATCTTTTCAGGATCTTCTCAATTTGGGGGATAGCCCTACCCAGTGAATTTTTATGTCATGTGTTATAATTTTTGGTTTTAGAATTTCCATTTGGTTGATGTTTACGGTTCCTATTTCTCCACTGAGATGTGTCTTTTCATTCAGTAAGAGAATATTGTCCTCTGCATGCTTAAGTGTTGCTATGAAAGCTACTTCTAATACCTGTATTGTCTCAGCATCAGTCCTTTCTCTTAAGAATCGTCATATTTTCCTGTTTCTTCATATGTTTGGTAATTTCAGATTATATCCTGAACCTTGTGAATGATGTATAAACTCTGGATTTTGTTAAGTTCCTTTGAAGAGTGTTGGGTTTTTTTTTCCAAGCAGGAAGCTAACGTGACTGAGCTCAGACTGTGAGCTCCGCCCCGCTGTGGTGAGCCGAAGTTCAGCTCACATCTCAGCCAGTTCTTTCACCTTGGCTGGGCGGCTTGGTGTCCTCCCCGCTCATTCATGTCTTGGATTAGCCTGAGATTTGCACAGTTGGTGACAGAACTCGGGGCTCCTCCTGTCTGGCTCTCTTCTCTCTCCACATCCCAGCCGCTCTCCTTGCGCTGGACTCTGTCCTCTGGTTCTCGAGCCAGCCGGACTGCAGGGTTCCTGTCAGAGCTGCACCTCCTTCGTGCGGTGGAGACGGGGCCTGTGTCCAGACGAAAGCAGCGAGAATGGGGACGCCATTCGGGGCCATCACCTCCTTCCAAGCACTGCCCTATGGGCTGTGAGCCTCAGTTGCTCTTCGGTTCCTCTGGAGAGTGGTTTTTAGATTCTTTCCACAGTCAATAATCGCTACTGAGGGCGGCTTGGTCAGATGGGAGCTACGGGCCAAGGTGGGAAGGGAACGCACCACCACTTGGTAAAGGAAACACACTTTGGTCCCAACAGAAGGGGGCGTGCTGGGACTGAGAAATGGCCCAAGTCGTCCGCGGCTTCTACCCGGTCACTGGGTGCTGTGCATCCCAGGAAATCCGACCCGGTTCATCTGGACTAGAAACGGGACCATCCTGGGCATAGTCACCACGAAGAGAAAACAACGTGAGTGTCTGAGGAGGGGTTCCCTAGACCCCACACAGAGCACCCTCAGAGTGTCCTCCCCCACCAGTCTGGCCTGCAGTTGGCTGAGGGCTACTCCCAGGGACGTGGCGAACCTGCGATCCCAGTCTGCCTGCGTGTGGTCTGGGCACCGCGTGCAGCCAGAGAAAACCTGCAAGCAAGGAGTCAGGGTGCGTGGTCAGGAGCTGCCTATCACACAGGGAGGACGAACCTGGGGGGACAGGGGTAGAAGCCTCCGTCGCCATCTGTCCTCTATCTGTCAGGCTGCTCAGATACGCACAGCAGGTAACTGTCACTAAAGCTTCATGGTCTTGGCCACTGCGGCTCTCTCAAAGGGGAAACTTAAGTGGGAGGGTTAGTGGGACAGGCTCCGTCCCTGCTGCTCCAGGTGATTCTGGGATTTACTTGAAATTCACCATTCTCCTCCACCACCCATCCTAGCTTCCCTTTGCCCTCTAAATCGTTTACCCAGCGGGGTCGCCTACACTGATCTCTGAGCCCTGGCTTAGAGCTCTTGCCAGGCCATGGTCGTGCAGTCCCTCATCGTGATCGTCGCTGAGCGTGGAGGTGCCAGTGCGCTCCCGTGAGGCCGCTGGATTCCAGACTTACCCTCCCTGCTCCACCTAAGCCGCGGCTCCCACAGCTCACCCAATAATCAGGCTCGGTTGCTCACCAATACGTAGTAACTTCTCTCTTTGCCTCTCATCCGTGCGTGCGAGGATCCCAAAATGACCTGGTGGAAGCCGCCGCGGCAGGATTTGTGGAGCGCTCGCTGAAGGGCTTCCCCTCGTGCCAACCCAGAGCTCTAATCCTGCAGAACCTAAAGCTCCAGGGGTGGCAAATTCATAGCTCTAAATGGTTCTGCTAGAAAAAAATAAATGCTTAAGTCAATGGTCCAAGCCTCCACCTGAAGAAGAAAAGAAGAAATCGTGCCTAAAGTAAGTAGAAGAGAGGAAATGATAAATATTAAAGAAGAAATTGACAGTGGGAAGAAGCAGATGGGGTGGGCGAGTGTGCACCCCAACATTCTGTGTCCCTATCCTTTTGGGTTCTGTGCGAGTTATAGATCTATTGCCCCTCGGTTCCAAATTCACCCTTTGTTGCCCTACATGTGATACTGCAGCTGGCCCCTGTAGACATTTCTCCTTTGTAGCTGGTACAGTGTTAGGCCTTGTCCTTAGAGGGTGCTGGAAGATTACTGGAGGAAGGGGCTTCCCTTAGGCCCCAGGGGTCTTCTTCCTTCTTTGTCCTGAGGGGCTTGGTGGCAGGCAGGATGCCCAGGGGAGCTTACCCCCAGTGAATTCAGCAGCACCCTCATGGATGGCTTTCTGGTGAGTTCCATGGGCATCAACCTCAGCAAACTTCTCTGCCATCCAGGGGGCCACAGACAACCCCTCTCCAGGAAGGACTGAGCCCCTCCAGGTGGGCTCCTGCACTGGATGCTCGCCCTCAGTCCTGGAGACACGACTTGCTCTGTTTCTGTCATTTCTATATTTTTTGGAGTTCTCTTTACCCTTCAGTAGCCATTTCCCTGCTACCAGTTAATAATCCTTTATCTTAAACTTGGCCTGTTCGAGTTACTGTGCGGCCTCTGTCCCCTGACACCCCTTGCTGTGTTAACCAGGACTTTTATTTTCTGCGTCTGAGGCTTTCACATCTGGGGCCTTGCTGACCCTGGAGAGACTCCCCTCCTAGAGTTAGCTAATTTCTAGAAACAGCAAGGACGTGCCTGTGAGCCTTCCTTTCCTACGCAGACCACCTAACCCAGACCTCCCGCACCCCCTGCCCTGTCGGCTCTCACACTCGGGCCCCCATCCCTCTGCCCCAGTCACCCAGGGCCAGGTACCAGACCACTGGGGACAGCCCCCACACCCCAGAGCCCGCTGAAATTATTCAGACCAGCCAACCTGGGCCTGCTCACCCTGCCTTGGCCCTGCCCCCGTGGAACGCCCACTGGAGCTCTCCCGCACTCCCCTCCTGCTCCCTCTGCCCGACCCCGGCGCTCCCCACGTGCCTGCATGGCGCCCTCTCCTGTTCCTGGGACCCGGGAGGGAAATAAACTTCTGCCCTTAGACACAGCGTTGCCGTGTCTGCCTTGCCACACCTGACGGAAACAAATCCTGGGAGCCCTTAAGACACCCACGGGTACAGATCCTTATACTAGAAAACAGCCCTGCGTCTCACCCTCCCTGAACGAGGCCGGGAGGCCGGTTCTCGGCCAAGCTTCCTGCGCGTTGTCAGAGCTGCTCCCGGCGGCTCGAGCCAGCTCACTAAACAGGGAATTTCTGATCGGGCCGTCAAAGTCGGACTGGACGTTGCAGCGGTGAGAACAGATGTAGCTCAGTAGCTTCTGCGCGTCGGGAAGAGCCAAGCTCCGCTCCGGTCTGCGCAGAGGCCACAGGGCGTCGTGGGGACAGTGGGGGCTCCAGGGAAAGTCCAGGGCCAGTCAGTGTGGACGCAGTCAGGCCAGCGGTGCGGCCGTGACCTCAGTCAGGGCTCCGCCCTCCCGCAGAGCTGGGAGACGAGGCCCCATCGTCCCTGATGACCACGTTTCACAAGGACAGCGGTTTGGGGAACTGCGGCGTCACTTCATGCCACACACCTCCCCCCTCCATCGACAGGGTGCCCCCCGGCTGCACCCCGTGCATGTACGCACGACACGCTCACGTGCACACAGACCGTGGAAAGCCCTGTGGCTGGCAAGCATGGGGTCCTGTCCCAAAGGTCTCCTTGACCGATGGGAAAGAGCAGAAAAGCAGTTCGAGACGCTTTCCCGCCTGGAGTGGCGGGGAGAGCGGGGAGGAGGTGCCGTCCTCTGCCGTGGCGGGGCAGGGAGCGGCTGGGAGCGGAGCTTCGCTCTCCCCTTCAGCCTGCTGCTGCCACCTGCGTGGCCGACAGAACCCCCACCACGCGGGCAAGTTCAGGACTCGCTGAGACGGGTTCACAGGCTCATCTCCAGCTCTTCTTCTCAATGTTTCCTGGGGCTAAACTCAGGCGTGGACAGGGCTGGTTCCTCCCCAGGATCCGGGGGAGACTCTGTTCCTGGCCTTTCCCAGCTTCCAGCGGCTGCCACACGCCGTCCTCCAGGCCGGCGGTGCACATCCTCTCTCCCCTCCGACCTCTGCTCTGCCCGCGCGTGTATCCCCCTCCCCACCTCCCCCTCCGGCCTCTCTCGCAGACCCCCGCGACCACGCTGGGCCGCCCCGACGGTGCAGAAGGGTCTCTCAGCTCTGGATCCTTCGCTGAATTACACGCACAGAGTCCCTTTACCGCGCGCTGGCAGGTGTGGGGTCGGGCGGGGACGTCTTTGGGGCCGTTACTCATCCTGCTGCGTGGGGGGCACCGGCAGTCAGCAGGGTCGCAAGTAAATGAACAGGACGACCCAGGCAGTGACATGTCCTACGTAGAATACAGCAGGGGGAGTGACGGCGGGGGGGGCCACGCCTTTCCATGGTGAGGTCTGGAGGGGCTTCTTGGGGGAAGTGATTTTTAAAATTGTTTTATTGAGATATAATTCACATGCCACAAAATTCACTGTTTGAGAGTGTGTGAGTCAATGGGTTTTCCTAAGTTCACAAGGCTGTGAAACCCTCACTATTATCTAATCCCAGAACGTTTTCGTCACCTTGGGCAGGTTCCCACTGCCCTGAGCACCCAGCCCCACAGCAGCTAATCCCCTTCCTGTCTCCGGAGCTGCCTGCTCTGGACTTTCGGTGTAAATGGACTCGGACACCACGCGGTCTCTGGGGACTGGCTTGTCCTCTAGCACAATGTCTCAAGGCCCCTCCGCGCTGTGGCATCTGTCAGTGTCATTCCTTTTTGTGACTGAGTAATACTGCACTGCATGGATAACACCTTTTGTTTACCCAGTCGTCCGTTGACGGACACTTGTTTCTAGCTTTTGGGCTTTATAATGTTGCAATAAACATTCATGTAGAAGTCTCATGAGAACATACATTTCATTTATCTTGGGTGCACACCTGGAGTGGAACTGCCGCGTCGTGTGGTGATTACGAGTTTAACTGTTGGCTAAACTGCCAAACCACGTTTTCCGAGAAGCTGCACCATTCTCATTCCCCCAGCAGTGCACGCGGCTTCTCATTTGTCCACGTGCTTGTCAATGCGTGTTATGACCGCGTTTGTTTATTCCAGACATCCTGATGGGCATGAAGTGCTGTTTACTCGCGGTTTTGATTTGCATTTTTCTGACAACTGATGACGCTGAGCGTCTCTTCCTGTGCTTAGTGGTTATTTTCATATCTGCTCCGAAGAAACGTCTACTCAGGGCCATTCCCCACTTTTAATTGGGCTATTTGTCTTTTTATTGTTGCATCATAAGAGCATTTGACACATTACTCTATGCGATGCTGGCTGACTCACTTGCTCCCCTCTTGGAGGCCACAGCCTGCACTGCCCGAACCGTTTCCCCTTGGTCTGTGGCAGGTACGTTACTCCCGATGCCCCGGAGTCATGGCACCATCCTGGCATCAGTCAGGATGTTTCCAACTGGCTTCTCTGCTTCTATGTTTACCCCCAAACCTGCCCCCAGTGCGGCGACTGGAGTCAACCTTTAAAAATGTAAGTCAGGCCGGGCGCGGTGGCTCACGCCTGTAATCCTAGCTCTCTGGGAGGCCGAGGCGGGCGGATTGTTTGAGCTCAGGAGTTCGAGACCAGCCTGAGCAAGCGTGAGACCCCCATCTCTACTAGAAATTAGCCAAACAACTAAAAATAGAAAAAATTAGCTGGGCACGGTGGTGTGTGCCTATAGTCCCAGCTACTCGGGAGGCTGAGGCAGGAGGATCGCTTGAGCCCAGGAGTTTGAGGTTGCTGTGAGCTAGGCTGACGCCACGGCACTCACTCTAGCCCGTGCAATACAGTGAGACTCTGTCTCAAAAAAAAAAAAAAATGTAAGTCACAGCCTGATTCTGCCAGAGCTCTCCGGAGTCCTCCATTCACGCAGAGAGAAGCCAGTGTCCCCATGGTGGCCACGAGCCCACACGACAGGTCCTGCCCTCTTCGGCCGCTGTCCCGGAACACCTGCTCCAGCCGCTCTGCCCCGAGTCTGTTCCTGGGACACGCCAGGCCTCCTCCCACCTGCTGGCGGGCACTGGATGTCCCTGCACCTGGAGTCCTCCCCCGGGTTAGTTTACGGCTCACGTCCTTCGTAGCTTCAATTCTGTGTTCGAATGTTGCCTTGGCAAGGCCAAATCTGATCATTCCATTAAAGCACAAACAGCCCCTTGTCCCGACACTCCCTGTGCCGCCCGTTCCGCTTTGCTTTTCCTCCATGGCGCTTGTCACCTTTGCAAATGATATATAATTATATTAATCAGCATTTGATCAGGACACAGAAACCACACAATAGATTGAATAGGGGTAGTTTATGTAATGAACAATTAACTATCAAGGTTTAAAGAGAACTACAAAGAATAGCTCAGAATTGCAGGAGGGCAGCTAAGGAAGAAATAAATGCAGGCGGGGGTCCTCTCCACAGGCTGGGCTCAGGCCTCGTGGGAGAAGCCGTGTTTGCAACCCAAGGGATGGTGGAGAAATTTTCTGGGTTTCCCACGGCCAGAGCTGGCCCAGGTCAGGGCAGAGGCCAGCAGGCAGGGAAATGCAGACTGGGCCTGGCAGGCAGGAAGCCTGTCCTGCGGCCCAGGGGCAGGTGGGCAGGGGCTGGGCAGCCTACAAGATTCACCAGGAATCTATTTGTCGGGCTGCCACTGCATCTCAATCAAAAGCCATTCACAGGGGTCCACTGGATTCAATGTGGGTGAGTGCCCCGGATGTCCCCTGCCACTGCCAGTTGTACAATAAAGGAAAGAAAAAAGGAAAAATGGAAGCATCCTGGAACCAGGCAGGAAGGCCCTTCCTCCTGAGCCTCTACGAACAAAGCTTAGCGTCGTGCCAGGCGCACAAGAGAGAGGCCTGCTGGGTCCAGCCCCATTATCACAGAACAGGCAGTGAAGGGTGTGTTTGGAGCCAGAGGTAAGGCGTTGATAGCCGGCGCCTTAATTCGCTTATTCTGTTTATTTTATGTCCCCTGCACCTGGAATGTGAGAGCAGGACATTCTGTCTGCTTTACTCACCGTTGTTCCTTGTGCCTAGAAGAATGCTTGGCATAAAGAGAATGCATAAAAATCATTGAATAGGCCGGGCGCGGTGGCTCATGCCTGTAATCCTAGCACTCTGGGAGGCCAAGGTAGGAGGATCGTTTGAGCTCAGGAGTTCGAGACCAGCCTGAGCAAGAGCGAGACCCCGTCTCTACTAAAAAAAATAGAAAGAAATTAGCTGGACAACTAAAAATATATAGAAAAAATTAGCCGAGCATGGTGGCGCATGCCTGTAGTCCCAGCTACTCAGGAGGCTGAGGCAGAAGGATCGCTTGAGCCCAGGAGTTTGAGGTTGCTGTGAGCTAGGCTGATGCCATGGCACTCTAGCCCGTGCAATACAGTGAGACTCTGTCTCAAAAAAAAAAAAAAAATTCATTGACTAGATGAATAGATATATTTTATTCCCTTAAGGTCCCACATATTATATTGTCTCATGGAAATATAAACTGTTATTTAGTCATTGTTGTTTTGATGGATATTTAAGAGAGTTCCAAGATTTGTAAGTAAAGCAAAGTTACAATTGGCCACTCCCCTTGGGCATATGTGAGGGTGTTTCTGCTGTAATGATGCTTCTGTGTGGAGTTGCTCAGTTCTAGGCTACATGTGTTTTTTAAAAAGTATTTACGCTCATTGTGGTTTTTTAAATTAAACTTTTTATTCTGAGATAATTGCAGATTTCCATGCAAATGTGAGAACTCCTGCAGAAATCCTGTGTATCTTGCCCATCTGCTCCAATGATATCTTCCAACACGCAGGACAACATCACAGCCTGAAAATTGACATTGATACAGTCAAGACCAAACATTCCTTCATCAGAAGGAGGCCTCGGGTGCCCTGTATGGCCTCACCTGCTTCCCCCACCCCACTCCGTAACCCCGGACCTGTCTGCTCTCCAGCACTGTAATGTGGTCATTTCAGGAATGTTATGTAAATAGAATCACGTAGTACATAAAATATGGGGTTGGCTTCTTTTCCCACTCAGGATAATTCTCTGGAGATTCATCCAGGTTGTCACATTTATTAATAGCCTATTCTCTTTTATTTCTGAGTAATATTCTGTGATATGGATGTACCACAGTTTGTTTAACCATTCACCTGTTGAAAGACATCTGTGTTCCTATTAATAGTTTGGGGCTATTACACATAAAGCTGCTGTAAACATTCATGTATAGGTTTTTGCATGAAAATAAGTTTTCATCTATCTGGGACAAATGCCTTGGAGTGAAATTGCTGGATTGTATGCTTGTTATATGTTTAGCTTTTTTAAACTAAACCATTTTCCAGAAGCCGTCCAGTTTCATGACTCCTCACCAGACTTTAGTGTTATCACTATGATTTTATCTCAGCCATTTGGACGGGTCGGTCGTGCTGTATCACTGCGGTTTTTATTTGTATTTCACTAATACTAACGAGGTTGTACATCTTTCCTTGTGTTCATTTGCCAGCTGCGTATCCTCTTTCTTATGACTGTTAAAAATCTCAGTGTGTCTGTGTCCCACAAGTTTTGATATATGGTATTTTCATTTTCATTTAGTTCAGTGTATTTTTCATTTACCTCAAGACTTCCTCTGTGACCTGTGGATTGTTTAAAAGTGTGTTGTTTAGTTTCCAAGCATCTGAAGAAATATTTCCCATTATCTTTCTGGTATCCATTCCTAGTTTGATTTCACGTGGCCAGAGAACACACTATATTATTCAAAGTTTTAAAAATTTGTTGAGGTTTATTTTATGATCCAGGATATGGTCTATCTTGATATGTATTCTGTGGATACTTGAAAAGAATGTGTGTAGTGCTGTTGTTGGGTGGAGTGTTCTACAAATGTCAATTAGATTAGGTTGGTTGATGATGTGGCTGAGTTATTCAATGTCCCTGCTAGTTTTCCCTCTAGTTGTTCTGCTAATTATTGAGGGGTGTGGAAGTCTCCAACTATAATTGTGGCTTTGCCTTTCTCCCTTCAGTTCTATCTATTTAGCTTCACTTACTGTGCAGCTCTATTGTTTTAGTGCATACACATTTAGGATCACTATGTCTTCTTTGTGGAATGGCCAATTTATTATTATATAATTTCTCTTTATGTATATTAGTTTTTCTTTATTCTGGAGTCTATTTTATCTGTTATTAAAATAATATTTCTGCTTTCCTTTAATGAATGTTTATATCTTTTTTCATGCTTTTACTTTGAACCTGCCTCTATTGTCACATTTGAAGTGAGTTTCTTTTTTTTTTTTTTTTTTTTGAGACAGAGTCTCACTGTGTTGCCCAGGCTAGAGTGCCGTGGCATCATCCTCACTCACAGCAACCTCAAACTCCTGGGCTCAAGCGATCCTCCTGCCTCAGCCTCCCGAGTAGCTGGGACTACAGGCATGCACCACCATGCCCGGCTAATTTTTTCTATATATTTTTAGTTGTCCAGATCATTTCTTTCTATTTTTAGTAGAGACGGGGTCTGGGTCTCGTTCTTGCTCAGGCTGGTTTCGAACTCCTGAGCTCAAACAATCCACCCACCTCGGCCTCCCAGAGAGCTAGGATTACAAACGTGAGCCACCGCGCCCGGCCTGAAGTAAGTTTCTTGTAGACAGCATATAGTTGTATCATGGCTTTAATTAACTCTGCCAATCACTGTCTTCTAATTGTAATATTTAGACCATTCACATTTAATATAATTATTAATATGCTAGGGCTTGTTTTATTTTGCTAGAGTTGCTGTGACAAAATACCATGAACTGAGTGACTTAGAACAGAATTTTATCCTCTCTAAGTTCTGGAGGCCAGAACTCTGAGATCAAGTAAGATTTGGAAAGTAGAACAACCAATAAGAGATATGTTAATGAGAAGGTTACCATTGCAGGCAACTGGGACTCAGTCCTCCCGAGGACTCTCTGAGAAATAGGGTGGAACCATATCAGATTGTCCCACTGAGAAGGAAGAGCCCAGGCCATTTATCCCATCAGCTACTATCCCTATTGACTGGATATGTTAATTCACCTGCACATCTGGGTTTCAATGGCATGTGTCAGAAGAAACACAGAAGAAAGAGTGCACCCATTTATGGCGGGATGCTGTGAATATGTCAGTGTGCCAGGAATTGTCTACAGCTGCAGGTGGGCTGAGAGGGCTGGTTATTAACACCTTCAACCATAGTCCACCCCTTGCACTGCACTGACCCTCTTATGCTGCAATCAGGTCCATTCTGTAACCAAGGTTTCAGGGGCTGGCCATAGTCTCCAAAACAATTAAAATAGATGGTTAGTGGCACGAGCTACAGTCCCCACTGTCCGGTTGGTCTTGCAGCCTTAACCGACATTTATCTTAAGCTCCTCCCCTACCCTTTCTAGATGTACCTCCATCCCAGCCAGCATATTTCTGGTCCGGGTGTTTGTTTGATGATGTCATCAAAATTCTTATACTCAAATGTTGAGTAAAGCCCAGACACCGTCCACCTCAGTGAGGCACCTAGGAATTAGCAGTCCTGAAAAGCTATGACCACCCTGATATTCAAAGACAAGGGTAGTGAGGAATGTCACCAGAAGTGCTGGAACTATGGAACAGGGGCAGCTAGAACTGTGGAGTAGGGGCAGCTCAACAGAGCTACCATAAGAAGGAACACACCCATCCAGAGAAATTCCCCAGGCCGCAGAGCAGTGGGGCAGGATATCTCTCCTCTTTTGCCCTATCTTCTCCCATGGGGTTGACACTGACCTCCTGCCCAACTCCCTGCCTGCCATGGGTTGGCCCCAACCTCCAGTCCTGCTATCTCCTGATGGTGTCTACTACGAGTTGAACCCGACTAGTATCTAAAAAGAACATAGCTGGAGAACTCCTAGAACTCAGCCCAGGACACAGGGTGAGATGGGTGGCACCTGGAAAGCACCAGTCACACTGAGCACAGGACTCATGGGGGGCACCCCTGTCCTCTCCATCATCGGCACATGTTGTTCCACCATCTCTTTCAAAGATTTTGTTAAAAGTGTCCATGTCATAAGGCACTTAGATCAATGATTCACACATAACAAGAGAAATACAAGGTGCCTGGAGTACAGTCAACAAGAACAGGGAATAGGAAAATCTTCCTGTTGATACAGAGATGCCAGCCTGTCCTCTAATCTCAGATTCTGAATGAGTTTGGGCTCTGCCCTTTCCTGTCCCCTGAGAAGGGCGGGCTTTCTGCTGGGCAGCACCTTCCCTCTGGGGCCAAATACGGGCATGCCAGCACCTTCAGTATAGCTCCCAGGAGTTATTAGAGAGGGTGTATCAGTATGACTTGGCAAGTACTGGGGGGGGGGTCCAATCTTGGGCCAGAGAGGCACAAAGATGCCATTGTGTGGCCCCAGCACCTGCCTTCAGAGCCTGGGTCAGCTGTGGGTCTCCGGGTAGATGACGCAGGCCTGGAAACTACAGGGTCAGGGACAGAGAGGCAATTCTTGTTCAAGAAAGCCAGGGATGAGGCCAGCAAAGCCAGGCGCCCTGGCCAGCTCAGCCAGAAACTCTGAACACAGGCTGGCAGGTGACCCCTGGTGCCTACTGGGCCCATTCATCCAAAGGGATGAGGTGCGAGGCCTGTCTAAAGGGGAAGATTGGGCGATGAATACACACAGGGAACATGAACAGGACAATCCAGGAAGTAGCAAGTGCTCTAAGGAACACAGCCAGCCTGGAGTACGGAATGGACCAGGTAGGGGAGGTGATGTTGTCCCCAGTGTGGCCTGAGGAGGAGATATTTAAACTGACCCCAGCCACAAAAAAGTGCCCTCCCCGACCCCAGGAGGCTCTTGGGTGGCGCATCCCAGGCAAGGGAAGAGCAGTGCAGGGGGTGCCCCAGGGCAAGTGAGAGCTGGGGCTCTGCCAAAGCTCAGCCCTTTCTCATCAGCAGGTGGTGGGATGGCCAGTCCCCCAGAGAACTCGCCAGGACCCCAGCCATGGCACCAGGAGGGTGCAGGTGGGGGAGGGAGCATCACAAAGCTGTGGCCTTCGCTCTGTGGCTTTGTGCAGACCTGCACCCCTACCCTGCCCCTGCTCTGGCAAGTCCCCTGCAGCTGGTCTGTGAGCGAGCACTTTGGGTGGTACAAACACGGGACGCCATCACGTGTCTTTTCTTCTCTGGGTGGCATTTACTTGCCATTCATCAGATCCTAACAATGGCAACACTGCACCTTCCCGGATGCAGGGCTGGCCAAGGGGGAGGGGTGGGGTCTGTGCCAAGTGCTCACAAGCCACCGGCCAGGGGCTATAAAGGGCACTGCGAGGGGAGCCAGCACAGCCACCCAGACGCCCAGGTGACCTGCGGAGGCCGTGAGCACAGAGCCCTGGAGATGAAGGCCCTGCTCCTAATGGCCGTACTCGGCCTGGTCGCTGCCCTGTCCTTGGCCCAGGAGGAGCAGGACGTGAGCTGGGCTGGGCCCATGGGCGGGTGAAGGAGCAAGGCCGTGCCTGCTGGCCGGGGCAGCAGCCAGGGGCCCTGTTTTAGGAGGTGTCCTTCAGGGCCGGGTTCTGACCCTGCCCTCTCGGCCTGGAGTGGTCAGAGAACGGGGTCCTGTTGCTCTGCTGGCAGACAGCAGAGGGGCAGGGGACAGGCTCAGCTCGGGGTCCTGCTGCTGACACCCAGAGCCCGAAGGCCTTGCAGGGCGGGCCCTCTGCAGGGAGGCTCAGCGGGTGCCGGGGCCTGGTTCGTGGAGGGCAGACACCCTCTGCCTCCGCTGGGGCCAGGAGCCCTGAGTGCTGGGCTAGCTTTAACCAAGCTCAGGGGTGGATGTGCGGGAACCAGCCTGCTCTGGGGGCTGCTGCTTGGGTGCAGGGGTGGCGGAGGTGTGGGGGAGAACCCGGGCGGCCCTCAGTGTGGCCTGAGGAGGAGATATTTAACCTGACCTTGAGCCACGGCTGCGGCCGGCCCCAGTTTTCAGGGACCTGGTATGTGAAGGCCATGGTGACAGGCAAGGACGTGCCAGAGGAGAAGAGGCCCAGGAAGGTGTCCCCCGTGATAGTGACAACCCTGGAAGGTGGGGACATGGAAGTCACGATCACCTTCATGTGAGTGTTGCCCACCTCAGCCCCCCTCCGGGCCACTTTCTCGCCCCCTCCCATCCCTGCGACATTGCGGTGTTGGTGAAACATCATCCCCCTGACTTGGAGGGGAGACAGCCCGAATAGCCTAAAGCTCGCCAGGGTTGGTAGTGGAATTTTGGGGGTTGCCTGGTCAGGGCGATGCACCAGGTGAGCAGAGGGCGGCTCGGGTGTGTCCTGGGAGCAGCTGCCCGAGCGCCTCCTGTTTTCCAGGAAGCAGGATCAGTGCCACCAGAGGAAAATGCTGATGCAGAAAACCGATGAGCCCGGCAAGTTCCACGCCCGTGAGTCCCGGCCTGGCTGCGCCAGCCCCACTGCCCGGGGGAGAGCTCCCGGCGGCCTTTCTGGTCCCAGCTCTGTCTGCTTCCCAGGAGGGGCCAACCTCTTCTTTCCCAGGGGTCTTGAGGCCCAAGTGTGAAGGGCTTGTCCACTGCAGGGACACTGGATCACGTCTTCCCTCTGGGTGGTCCCGGCTGTCAACTCATCAGGGAGACTGAGGGTTAGAGGTCAGGGAGCAGGGCAGAGGCAGCTGCGCAGAGCTGGGACAGACACACTGTACCTTCCGACATCCCTGGCCTCTTGTGGTCCCACAGCTTGGGTTGGGACCGTCCCAGGAGGGGGCTCCTCCCCCAGCGTCGGAGTTGGGGCTGCGGGGAGCAGGAGGGCCCTGGCTGTGCTCTACAATGCTGTCCGCAGCGTCTCCTCTGGGAGAGAAGATGCCCAAGACCCGCCGTCTCTGTCGTCTACAGATGAGGGCCAGAAGACGGTCTATGTGCAGGAGCTGCCGGGGACGGACCACTACGTGTTCTACTGTGAAGCCCAGCGCCATGGGAAGCTGTTCCACATGGCAAAGCTCATGGGTGAGGGGCCCTCGGAGACCCGCGTCCTCTTGCTGGCTTCAAGTGCTGGGCACAGTGTGGAACGGGCTGGGCTGGGCCGGGCAGGGCAGTGCGGTGCCACTCACAGGGGGGCTCTGGACACCACAGCTGCTAAGTGCCACTTCCTGGGGTCTCAGGCATTGGTGGTGGTGTCACCTCATGAAGGGATTAGTGTCCTGACAGAGGCCCTCATAGGGCAGGGACCCTCCAGGGTGAGGTGGGGGGGCAGCCCAGTGCCTCCAGGACACAAGGTCCTTCCAGATCGGGGTGTGACCCTGCAGGGTGGCTTCTGGAGCTGCTCAGGTCCCCCAGGGTTGCTCGGTGGCTCAAGGAGTCACCACCACTTCCCCCTTCCCAGGGACCTGTCAGCTGGGCAGTGGCCATCACATCCTTCCCCCGTCCCCAACCCAGACCTCCATGTCCCCCCTTGGGTCCAGCCTCCTCTCCTACCCTCAGCCACTCAGGGACAAGTCCCCGGCCCGACAGTGGCTGTATCCTCACGGTATCTGCTTCCTGCTCACCTGGCTACCCGCCTCCCCCAGGTAAGGATCCTGCTACAAACCCAGAGGCCCTGGAAGAATTCAAGAAATTCGTGCAGCGCAAGGGGTTCCTGGAGGAGGACATCTTCATGCCCACACAGACGGGTGAGAGAATGCTCTGCCGGAGTCCCCCACGTACCCCAAGTCTCTCTGTGACGTCCAGGCTACCCTGTGGCCCCCGTGACCCCCCAAGTCCCCTCACAGGGATGCCGAGGCCCTGCTTAGGGCCTTGGTCACAGGCAGGTCTGAGCTGGGGCTGAGGTGGGGTCTGGGCCCCTGTCCAGGGCGTCTCCTCACCTTGGGTCTGTCTTGGTCTCTACAGAAAGCTGCGTTCCTGAACAAGACTAGGGTAAGTGACACTGTGGAAGATGTTGGAAAAGCCCGGAGCGCTGGGTTCCCAGATCAGGGGTCCATCTGCTCTGGCCCCGTCCTGTGCCACACAGGCAGGACAGACCCCTGCCCCTGGGCCAGGCAGGAGGTCAGCACCTCAGAGTCTGCCCCAGCTAATTCCTGGGACATCTGGGAAGGCCTCTTTCCCCTAAGCCCTGCCCCCAGCCCAGTGAGGTCTTCCTGGGCTCTTCCAGGGCCCAGGCCTGCAGGGACTCCCACGTGTCAGCTCAGCACCGTTGTCCTCTGCACTGGTCCCACCTGGTCCTATCCCCTCACACACACCTGCCAAGGATCCCCAGAGCCCTGCCGGGTCCTAGGAGGGCCAGATCGCTCTCAAGGCCCACGGCTGCCCAGCAGTGACCATCTGCACCCCCTGACCTCTGCTCCTCTTCCCAGCACAGCAGCTCCTGAGTCTGCACCTCTGGAGTCCACCCTGCTGCCTGACAGAGCCTCCGGTCTGCCTAGACCTGTCTCCCACCACTGCCCTCCCTTCCCCCACCTGACTCCAAATAAAGAGCTTCCGCAGCTGCTCTGGGCTCGCCTGTCTGTGAGGGGATCTTGTGTTGGCTCCCTTGGGGGACTGCCGGGAGGGGGTGGCACCAGAGAAGCTGGGAGATGCTAGACCCAGCAGGGGCTGGACCCCAAGAGGCTCAGCGTCTGACAGGCCCAAGGTCATGTGATATCCTAGAGGGTCCCCTGCAGAGCTGCCACCTCGAGGTTCAGGCTCAGCTTGGGAGGGCCTCAGCCTCCCAGCCTGGCAGGGGAGCGCTTGGGAAGACAGCAGGCAGGGGGGCAGGGAGACCAGGTCAGGGCTGCAGACGGTGCTGGTCCTGGCAGGGATCCCACCCCAGCGGGGACTCAGTGGGACCCTCCAGGGCCCCACTTTAGCAGGCTGGCTGGTGGCAGGGCTGGAGGGGGCGGCCATGGGCGCCTCCCTTATCACCTCCCCCCCAAGCAGAGCTAGCCCTGGCCTCTGTAGATCCTCATCCCCACCCTGGCCTTCCCGTGGATTTTCTGGGGGCCAGGGTCTGTGCTGACACTGGGGCCAAGGTGGGAGAGGAGAGGCCACCATCCCACAGGTGATAAACACCCAGAAACCGCAAATCCAAACAGGGTGGGCTTTCCAGGAGACAAGCCTGCCAGGCACCTGTCTCTCCCCGAGGGGCCACTGGTCCTTCAGACAAGGGACCAGCTGTGTGACTCCACCTGACCTTTCACCCTCTCCTTGCCCCTCCCCCTGGACCTGACTCTTGGCAGGGCCGCAGGTGATACTGGGTGGAGCCAGCAGAGCCAGGCCTTGGTATCGGGCAGGGCAGACCCCGTCCCACAGACGGGCAGGTGGCATTTCCCTCCCTCCACGCCCCCACACAAATTCCAGGAGAGTTAAGGACTTCCATGTAAAAATAAAAGAAATAGGTAAAAATATTCAACTGATCGCAGGGTGGAAAAGGATGTTTGTAGCGTCTGAGCAATGGGGGTGAAATCCCAGTTGAAACGACAGAGACACGCTATTGCACAGAAACCGCGAGATCCGCGCGGAGATGATGACGGTGGGCGCTGAAGGCGCGTGAGAAGCTGGGAGATCTGCTCCTGCCCCTCGAGGAGGGCCTGCCTCGGCGTCTGCGGGGTCCACCATCCCTGCCCGTCCATTCGTCCAGCCATCCCGCTGGGCCAGTCTGTCCAGGGCCCGCCCCCTCGCGGTGGTGGGCTGAGGCCAGAAGCCCGGCCAGGCACTTTCTGGGCTTGGAATGCGACCCTCGGGCTGGAGACACGAGGCTCTGCCCTGGCGGACGTGGCCCCAACCAGTGTCTGTTTCTGCCCCCAATTCCCCTCCCCGTGCTCAGGACCCCCGATCCCACCCCTGAGCCCTCCACTCACCTAGTAGACAGAGCCGTGTCCACGGCTTTTAACCGCAGTCCCTCATGGACACCCAATATCCTAAGTGTCGGAGGAGAGCTGTCAAGAGTAAATCAGGAGGACTCTCTGTCCCCACCCAAACGCCACGGAAGGGCCGAGCAGAGACCCGGAAGCAGAACGCCTCGTCCAACTCCTGAACACCAAGAAGTCACAGAAGTGTGAATGAGAGCCAAGTACCTTTCTTGTTTCTTTAAAAATGGATTTTTTATCTATGTACAAAGGAATACACGAGTCCCGGAGAGGGTGTGCCAAGAGGGGTCCTCACTGACATCATTTGTGCACAAGGGCCGGCAGCGAGGTCACCCCGAGAACCACTGGGGCTCAGTCCCGGTGCTGCCGTATTGAGACCAGCGGGCCTGGGCGGGGGTGCTCCAGCGGCACCAGTTCCAGAGCATTCCGGCTGCTGCGGGGAGGGCAAGGGGCACCTCCCTGGAAAGATGAGCCCCGAGAGAGGGGTTGGGGACGCTGCAGGTGGAAGCGCGGCCACTGTGGCCACCACATTGAGACCCGAGGGGACACGGCAGCCTAACAGCACCTGCTGCGCCGCCCCCCCCCCGCCCCCAGCCTCAGGAATGCTCGCGTCCCGCACACTCTGCTGTCACTGAGTCTTCGGGGTGACACTTGCCTGTGACAATTAAACGACAGAAAGAAAAGACTCAGAACAGAGCACTGTTTGGCTGGGTGAGGCTCCAGCTGCCACCGTCGGTACCGAGGCACGAATGACGTTCGTGTTCCTCTGCTCGCCCAGCCGGCGTCCCTGCCGGGCCAGGTCGCCTGTCCGGTGGGATCACACGGGCCCCCCTGAGGGCTGAGCCCCAGGTGTGTGCCTTGGAGGCCTGTGCACACAGGTGCTGATTGTCAGGCCTGGAGGCGCCAGGGCTGCCCAGAGAACCCCCGAGCTCTGGACACCAACCCCTGCGCCTTCGTGGGACAGTGTGCCTGTCACTTCATGACCATCAGACCCCCTCATCCGCCAGCAGACTGAGAAAGACTATAGTGCTGTGTGTAAGACGGAGATGGGGCGGAAGTTTACAAGTTCTAATTTACCTACCAAAAATAAAGGCCGCCTCTGGCTTGCTCCTGGGCCCTGGTAAATGCTGAGCTCCTGGCCAGAGGACACCAGTGACCATGGGACCGGAGCGTCCCATCGTAGCTGGGTATTGCCAAAGGGTCAGGTGGACCCAGAAACCCTCCGTTGTCCGATGAAAACGGTACACTCCGGATCAGGCCCAAGCAGGAACGTGCCCCCGAGGCCCCAGCTTTGAACTGGGGCGGTGACGGGGTCCAGGCCACCTGGTGGATAACTTTGTGCGGGCAGGTCTGGGAACCTGTCTCTTGTTCTCGATGTTTGTCTCTTACACGTTTGTGCGGGAACTTGGCACCTTGACAAGCTCAATTTACCCACTGCAGCCATTGACCCTGGAACTGTCCCCAGCCAGTGTCCCCAGCCAGCTCCTTCCTCCCTTCCTACCTCACCTTCCTCCTCTCTCTAGCTCCTCTCGAGGTCTGTGTTTCTTCGCCAGCCTGAGCCGACCTGGATGCTTTTGCATGTCATTGGCTTCAAACTGGAGGCGTGGCGAGCGGCCCGCAGGGCTGCTTCTCCTGCATGTGCAGCACACCCCGGGCTTCACCTCCGGAGCCCTGCGCAGCCGCCACGCGCCGGCGCCCCGTCGAGCCAGAGCGGCGTGGGCTATGCCCGTGCACTCGCCTCCTAACTCGGTACCACTTCAAAAGCCACAATGAGTGTCCGAGTTGTCGCCAAACTTCCGCAGTTCCCCACACGGCCCAGTTATCAACACGAGACCCGCGTGCACTTGGACGTCTCACGGTTGGCATCTTGCTCCTGTGTGTCCTCAC
>NW_012138525.1:767328-786967 GCF_000956105.1 Propithecus coquereli
GGGACCGGAGCGTCCCATCGTAGCTGGGTATTGCCAAAGGGTCGGGTGGACCCAGAAACCCTCCGTTGTCTGATGAAAATGGTACATTCCGGATCAGGCCCAAGCAGGAACGTGCCCCCGAGGCCCCAGCTTTGAACTGGGGCGGTGACGGGGTCCAGGCCACCTGGTGGATAACTTCGTGCGGGCAGGTCTGGGAACCTGTCTCTTGTTCTCGGTGTTTGTCTCTTACACGTTTGTGCGGGGACTTGGCACCTTGACAAGCTCAATTTACCCACTGCAGCCATTGACCCTGGAACTGTCCCCAGCCAGTGTTCCCAGCCAGCTCCTTCCTCCCTTCCTACCTCACCTTCCTCCTCTCTCTAGCTCCTCTCGAGGTCTGTGCTTCTTCGCCAGCCTGAGCCGACCTGGATGCTTTTGCACGTCATTGGCTTCAAACTGGAGGCGTGGCGAGGGGCCCACGGGGCTGCTTCTCCTGCGTGTGCAGCACGCCCCGGGCTTCACCTCCGGAGCCCTGCGCAGCCGCCACATGCTGGCGCCCCGTCAAGCCAGAGCGGCGTGGGCTATGCCCGTGCACACGCCTCCTAACTCGGTACCACTTCAAAAGCCACAATGAGTGTCCAAGTTGTCGCCAAACTTCCGCAGTTCCCCACACTGCCCAGTTATCAACACGAGACCCGCGTGCACTTGGACGTCTCACGGTTGGCATCTTGCTCCTGTGTGTCCTCACGCTTTAATGTGTCCACCATGTTTTTGTCCTTGTGTGTCCCCAGCTCCTAGAATGGCTCTTGGCACCTAGTGGGCTCCCAGCAAGTATCTGCTGAGTGAGACCACACGGCTGTAAACGGATAAATACCTCGATAGATGTTCTCAGGCACTCGGGACCCCGTGACTTTCTTGGGACGACTGAGGTACATCTCGACGTGGCAGCAGTTGAACCTGTCGAGAAAGCCTGGGCTGTGGGACGTGGGAGCCGAGTGCACAGACGGGGAGCGCCCGTGGGAAGAACGGCACTGAGAGGCCTTCGAGGGTTTAAAAAGAAACTACCCTGTAAAAACATTTTTTCGATTAAAAATGTAAGATTATCCAAAGTTGATCTTTTCCTCCAGTATGGTTCTGCGGCAACATGCAGATTCGTGTTACCGCGGCCATAGTTAAGACACAGAACAGTGTCATCACCCGAAATACTTCCCCGCGATGTCCCTTTATAGACATACCCTCACACCTCCTGGCAATTACTAAGGTGTCCCTCACTCTGCTTGTGTCTTCTTGAGGATGTCACATGAATAGAACCACACAGTATGTGACCTTGGGGGCTGGCTCCTTTCGCTCAATGTGACGCCTTTGAGGCGCATCGTGTTGTCACACGTGCTGGCGCTGCCTCCTGCAGACAGCGTGGCCCGTCCAGCAAGCCATGGGAAGCTGTTGAGGGCCTTCTCTGGGGCTTTGAAGAGACGCCATGGGAACTCTGTCCTCCACAGATGTTCCAGCCCATGGGTTATGCACATCCTAATACATCTGGGGACGAGGGAAGTGACCACAGCTACTGCTGGACCCCTGGGGCTGGACCTGGGCCCCAGCAGCGAGCGTGGGGAGCATTAGTCCCACATTGGTGTGAGCGTGGACCCTCTGTCCACAGCCCTCAGATCTCTGCGCAGTCCCCTTGCCCGTCCTCTGCACCTTGGGGAGAACGTCTGCGTCTCCTGTGGCACCGAAGGCTCCGCCGGGCACATAATGGTTCCTGGGCCCGAGGGCTGGCTCAGCTCGGCCCTGGCAACCTCCCAAAGCTCTGGGATTATGGGTGTGATCCACTGCACCAGGCTCAAAGTGACATTTACATAGACCCTCATCTCCTGCAGCCAGAAAGTAGATAGAGGTAAAACCCAAGCACAGGAACTAATAAAAAAGGGGGCAGAATTTCAGAAAAGCCTGAATTTGCAGCCTCAGCAAACCTCCTATGCCAGTCGGAACCCTGCACCAGGAGGGGTGGGACCCTGAGGCTTGGGACTGGGGTATCTGGGTAGATGCTTGGAGAACCGGGTTAGGGGCCCCCACGCCTGGATAGATAACAACACCCCCTTGAGTGAAGACTGTGCAGAGTCTCCACCAAGGCCAAACCTTGTGAGAAGATGCTGCCTAATATGGCCACTGGACAAATAGCCAACTATCGCCACCTGTGCTGGCCAAGCTGGGGGAGTGTGAAGAAGCGGGGACTCCACTGGAGCAGCCGCGGCATGTGGCTGACATGCACGGGCAGGACCCAGGAGCACGTGCGGGCTCCTGAGGGTGCCGGCCAGGTAGTCAGATACCAAGCTTGTTTGGTGTGGGAGCCCTCTACCGGGACTCGGGCTGGCACGGCCTGGCCAGGGCTCTGGAGCCTGCCTGCTGTGCTGTGGGCACGGCTCCTGCAGGCCAGGAAGACAGTGAGGCCTTACACTGAAGGTGGCGATGCCTGCCAGCGCCTTGGAAGGACATGGAGCTCACAGAACCAAGCAGGCTGGCTCTGTTGTCCAAGGCCCCAGATTCCACCAGCTGGCCCTGTCTTCAGTGGGCTGGAGGACCCTCCATCTACCAGACAGCGAGATGCGTATTGGCGGGGGGCTGGCTGGGGGGCTCAGCCCCGGGACGTGGAGAGCAGGGATCTGTGGAGACAGCTGGCAGAACGCGGCCTTCCCAGGAGGAGGGTAACGGGGCAGCCGGTGAGGGTGCTGCTTCAGTGCATTATAATCAGTCATAGTCATTATGAATTTTTATAACAACTTTCTTTCTCTCTAATCCAATATGACTGGTATATGAAAACTTCCTTGAAGTATAGTATCTGCACAGAAAATTGCAGAAATCATAAGCATTCAGTGTGAGGAACACACCTGTGAAACCACTGCCCAGATTAACACAGAATTGTCCCCTCGCCCCCTTTCAGCTACTGTTATCTCCAAAGGTAGCAATTTTCTTGATTTTTAAAATACCATAGATTAGGTTTCTTTCCCTTTATTTCTCTATCTCTTTCCCTCTCTCCACCCCCCCTTCCCTGCTGTTCCTCCACTGCAGGGACAGTGGCTTCTGTTAGGAGCCCCTCAAACGTTTGTTGAGTGGAGTCACTTGCTGCGTTCTCTCTGATTCTTCCTCTCTGAGCAAGTGGCCCACGGCTCATTCTTCGAAGCTGCAGGGAGTCACCTCTGCTGGTCCTCAGCTCCGCAGACCCGGCTCCCTCTTGCCTGCCTTGCTGAGGAGGCCCCGGGGCCTGGTTCCCCCGCCCCCGTCCAGCTTTCCTCTACACCCTCCTGGGAACTCCCTGGGCAGCCCTTCTGCAGGCCCCTCCAGCCCGCAGGAGCTCCCAGTCTCTCAGCCTCCCAGTCGAACCCTCCCGGCCCACGCCCTCCTGAGAGGGTTAAGGGAGGCACCAGGACGGCAGGCTTGGCCTGTTCTGACGGTCACCCGGACAGAAATCCAGCCCTCCGCTGCCCCCGAGCAGGGGGCTGGCCTTCCTCCTCCAGGGAGCCTGAGAGTTAATGCCTTGGGTCCACTGTCTTGAGCCCTAGTGCTGGCCCCAGCAGGGGGCCAGGCCCTAGGAGGATGCTGGGTCTCACAGTGGCATCTCTGTGCCTCTCAGGCCCAGGGTTTGCCTCCCCACTCCCCACGCTCTTCAAATCACTCCAGGAGTTGGACTGCGGGTGCCCAGTGCCTGTGCCACCCAGGTGGAGAGGGGCAGGGCCGGCACCGTCTCAGGCCAGAGACCAATGGGCAGGTCCAAGCCTCCCAGGGCTACAGGGAAAGGCTCTGGGGCTCCTGTCCGCGCTGACTTTGCCCCAGTGGCAGGCAGCGTCCTCCTACTTTATCTAGAAGTCTTTGATGTTAATATAGTCCCTCCATTATCTTATGATTATCGTTTGCATGTGAGATCTTTATCCAACCTTTTACCGTTAACTCCTCTGTGTTTCAATACTTTGAAGCATGTCTCTTGTAAACAGCATGTCATTAGATCTTGCCTTTGCATCCAGTTTGACAACCTTTTAACTGGAATATTTACTCCTTTTACACATCACAAAGCGACACATCTGGATTGAAATATGCCTCCTTGCTGTTGTTTTCTGTTGGCCTCTCTGCTGTTTATTCCCGCGTCTCTCCTTCCCAGATTTCTTTCGATTGATCAGTTACTCTTCACTTCCTTGTCTCTGCTGACGTCTCTGCTGTGCCTCCTTATTTGGTTGTTTAGTGGCTGCTGCAGTGTTTACAGTGGGTCCCCGCCTTGCCCCAGTGGACACCAAGTTAATATTACACTGCTTTACTTACACCGTGGAAAATGAGAGGCTGAAGAGAAATGTGGGCCTCTCACTTTTCTATTGTTGTCATGCACGTTAGGTCTCTGTGTATCATTAACCATAAAATGCACTGGCATCATTTTTGGTTTTAATTAGTCAGTCGAACTTTAAACAATTCGAGAAAAGAACATCTTTCGTACTGACCTCGCCAGTTCCAACATGCTTCATGACATCCCGCCGGACTGAGCCTCCACCAGCATCGTCGCCTTGAACCTGGAGCTCTTCCCTCGCAGTTCTTGATGGGTAGCTCTGCCAGGAATACTTCTCTTGGTTTTCATTTTTCTGGAAAAAAAAAAAAAGCAATCTTATTTTACCTTTATTTTTGAAGGACATTTTTAATGGATATCGATTTCTAATTGCATTTTTTCTTTTAGTACTTTGATGATTTCATTCTATTGTATTTTAAATAGAATTTTTTTTGAGAAATCGACACTCAAATTTATCATTTTCCCCTGTATGTAACATATTGTTTTTCTCTGGCTGTTTTTAAGATTTGTTATTTTTGGTTTTCAGCAACTTGACTTTGATGTACCTCAGCGTAGTTTTATTTTTCGTTTAGCTCACTTGGGGCTTATTGAGTTTCCAGGTCTGTTCACCAAATTTGACAAAATTTTAACCATTTTTACTTAGATATATTTTTCTGCTTCCTGGGATTTCAATTACATATATGTTTGACTACTCAGTAGTACCCCATAGGTCTCTAATGTTCCTTTCTTTCTTTTCATTCTCTTTCTTTCTGTCATTTCAGTCCGATGGTGTCTTTTGAATGATTTTCTCATTCACAATCATCCCTTTGGCAGTGTTCAGTTTTCTGTTAATTCCAGCTATGGAGTTTTTAATTTCCATATTATACTTTTCAATTCTGGAATCTCCATGTGGTTCTTTCACAGATATTCAATCATACACACACACATCATGCATATTCTAAATAGTTGTTATAGGTACGTACATCTTCCTACGTCTTCCCTAGCCACCACAGTCCCTTCCACGGAGGCAGCGTCACTGCCATCTAGTCTGTGCATATTCAGAAAGCTGGACGTACACAAGATGCACATACACTTTTGCAAAAGTAGTAGCAGGAGCGACAAGATAAAATTTCGGTCATGCTTTGCATAACAACATTTCAGTCAACAAGGGACCACGTTTCCGACAGTGGTCTCGTAAAATTATACTTGAGCTGAAAAGTTCCCCTCACCTAGTGACACAGTAGCCCTTGGAACTTGTAGCAGAGCACTACTCACATGTTTGTGTGATGCTGGTGTCAATAATCTACCGCACGGCCAGTCACGTGGGAGTCAGCAAACACAATCATGCACAATACACAATACTCGGTAATGATCACAAACAGCTGTTACCGGTTTATGGATTTACTACACTTTTAATTGTTAGTTTAGAGCATACTCCTCTACTTGCAAAAAAAATTAACTGTAAAACGACTTCAGGCAGGTGCTTCAGGGGGCGTTCCAGAATAAGCATGTTACCATGGACGATGCTGGCTCCAGGCGTGTGGCTGCCCCTGAAGACCTTCCAGTGGGACCAGGTGTGGAGGTGAGCACAGCGATACGGATGTCCTGACCCCATGTGAGCCCAGGCTAATGTGTGTGTTTGTTTCTTAGTTTTTAACAAAAAGTTTAAAGAGCAAAATAAATTAAACATTTTTAAGATAGAAAAAAGCTTATAGGATAAGGACATAAAGAACATATTTTTGCACAGCTGTACGATCTGTTTGTGTTTTAAGATAAGTGTTATCATGAGTCAAAAGTTAGAAAATTTAAAAGTTTATAAACTAAAAGGGTTACAGGAGCTAAGCTTAATTTATGCTTGAAGAAAGAAAAACGTTTTCCATCAGTGTAGCGCGGCCCGAGTGTGCGGCGTCTGTAGTCTGCAGCGGTGCCCGGCAATGCCCGGGCTGCCACGCTCACCCACCGCTCCCTGCCTCAGCCGGAGCAGCTTCCAGGCCTACCAGCTCCGTTCGTGTAGGTGCCCGCACAGGTGCACCACTTTTTATCATTTATGCCATATTTTTCCCGCGGCTCTTCTGTGTTTAGGCATGTTTAGGTACCCGCCATTGTGGCCCGGTTGCCTGCAGTATTCAGCACAGAAACACGCAGTGCGCGTTTGTAGCTGAGAAGCAACAGGCTGTGTTCCATAGTCTGTGTGCAGTGGGCGGGCTGTACCATCTAGGCTTGTGTACGTGCACTGTACGTTGGTGCACAACCACAAAATTGCCGAACAACGCATTTCCCAGAATGCATCCCTGTTGTTGAGCGACGCATGACTATATGAGAAGCCCCCCTGCTGCAGAGGTTGCATGGGTGGGAGATAGAAGATTCCAGTGTTCCATCCCAATAGGGTGGTAGAGAAACAAGAGAAATACACCCAGAGGCCTGGTTGCAGACAGGTGAGGCCCTTAGAAGCTCTCACTCGGCGCCCCCAGCCAGCCCACACCAAGCAGAAGCTAAGCCGGGAGGTTTACTGCTGCAGTGCCGGTGGGGTGGGTTTCCACCTGCTGCCTGTCTCTGCCCTCTCACCCCACTCGCGCATCACCGGACCTGCGCTCCCCCGCCCGCTGTGACCCACACGCTTGCAGGAGCCTGTGCTGGCTCTGCCCGGGTGGGAGCTCGCCTGTCCCCAGATAGCCTACGTTTCTTCCTGGCGGTGCAGGGGACTCCTGGGTGTCAGCACTTTTCTCTGAATAATCTATGGCTGCTGCTGCTTCCTTTCTGGAAGCTTCTAAGAGTTCTCTTTAATCTTGGAGTCCGACATCCTCCCAGCACACACGTGGCTGTGTGCCTTTTCTCCTCCGCCTTACCTGGAGTTGGTTGTGCATTTTCGATCAGCACACTCAAACTCGCCGACATTCCTTCCGCCAGGGGAAATTCTGTGCCGGTCTTAGTCTAGCCGCCTGCCCCCCTCCCCAGCTCCTCTGTCCCCTGGATGTCCAGTGTCTGCACAGAGATCCCTGCAGCCCCCCACCCAGCCCCTTCTTCCTGCCCACAGACTCCCACTCAACTCTGGTTGGGAGATGTGGCTTCCTCTTTGTCTTGTGTCTCAACCGACGGAGCTCCCTCTCTCTCCTGACACTGGCTCCCTCTTTCTCAGTTTGTAAGCCATGCATTTCCTAGCCTCAGTCTTATTTCATGCTGTGATCACCTGTCCTCAAGTGGCATTTTATTGGTTTTTAAATCCAGTGGTGGCCTCTGTGGCCTCCTGCAGTTTGTTCTCCAGGAGGAGCCACCTGCACGTGGTGAGCTGACGGCCCTTGCTCTCTGGGATTTGCTTTCCTTTGCTTGGTACTGGTGTTGCTTGGCCCCCACAGGGGTGACCCGTCAGTGTCGCAGGTCCAGCAGTCACTGGCTCGTCTGCCAAGATTCCTGGAGGAAACCCTTCTGTCCCCAGCCTTCTCTGGGCAAAGGCCACTGTCCTCCCAGCCTCAGTCTGCAGGGTCCTTGACCGTGTGGCCCCTCTCTGGGGTGGGCCAGGGGCTGGCTGCCCAGCAGAGCACTGGGGCATGTCATGGGGGCGGCACTGCCCTTCCATGCAGAGGTCTACGGGTTTCTGTGGGTCAGGCTCCCTCCCAGAAGGGGAACGGACCCTCTCCTGCCTGGGTCCTGGGCCTCACTCCCAGGCTTCCTGGAAGCCCACCTGGGAGCTGAGCTGCATGCGGTTGGGAGGAGAGGGCACCTGGGATGTTTCCAAATTGCCACTCTTCCAGAATTCTCTCCCCTGCTGATTTTGCACAGCTTACATTTTGCTTTGCCTCTTGTTTCCGTCCTCAATGTCATTTATTTATGCCTCCTATGAGTCTGTTCTTCACCCCCTCTCCAGAGTGGGTGCTTTCTTTTAGTCTTCCTAATGGACCAGCCTTTGCTTTGAGGACAGTCCCTGCTGCTTCCGACTGCGTGCCTCTCAGCTCTCACTGGCGTGCGATCCCTCCTCTCCACGTCTTGGTTTCATTCCGTCATTATTTTTAGTATTGATTTGAACACTTGGTTCATTTATTTTTATCTTTTATGTTTCTAATGCCTGTAAGGCTATAATTTCCTCTAATTACAACAAAATACACCTTTGGCCACATTGGATATATTTTGATATAGATTGCTGTTATTACTCAGTTCCAAATAGTTCACAAGGTCCTTTTTAACCCAAAGAATATACACTGTCAATTCTTAGACTCTGTTGGTATTTTCTTTCTGATCTATGGCTGAGAAATTTTTGCAAATATTTCATATGAGTTTGAAACTAATTTGTGGTCTTTGGAGGTTTTATATCTCCGTAAACACCTATTAGATCTAATTTATTGGTCACATAATTTCTGTGTTCTTGGTCCACCTGTTTCTGAGATATCTCTGTTCAAGAATCCCACTTCGGTGGTTGATTTCTCAGGTTCTACTTACATTCAATTGGTTCTTGCTTCGTATATTTAGAATTTGCAAATATTTTTGGAGTGGCCAGCTTGGTGATGGCAATTCCTCTCCCAGGGACCATGTCTATTATCATCATCGAAGATCTCCGTGGGTTCACATCCAACGTTTCTCCTCATTTTCCACACTTCTTCTGGAATATGTTTTCCTGGAACATCCTTTTGCATTCTTTTGTTTTCAGCATTCGTCTGTTTTTGGTTTTTTGATTACTTTATTTTAATATTGACATAGAGAAAGAAGGATTTTCCGACATGAAGTTCCTTGGGCTTTAGCGCACACATAGATTTGCGTAGCCACCACCGTGACCAGCACACAGAGTGGCTCTGTCACCCCGAGAACTCCCTCCTGCTCCCCCTTCACAGTCAGACCCTCCTCCAGCCCTGACCCCTGGTGACACCGGCCTTCCATCCAATTCTGTGATTGTGTCTTTTCTAGAATGTCACAGAAACAGAATCACACGGCAGGCAGCCTTTTCGGACTGGCTTCGTTCACTCGGCGTAACGCCTTTTAGCATGATCCACGCTGTCGAGTGCGCCGACAGTCTGTTCCTTCCCACCGCCGGCGAGGTCCCGTCGCACGGATGCACGGCTTGACCCGTTGATGGCAAAGGTGTTTGTTTCCAGATTTTAGCAATTGTGAATGGAACTTCGTAGACATTTATGCACAAGTTTTAGTGCCATCCTGTATTTTCACTTCTTTTGCATAATTGCCTCCAAGAGAAATTGCTGGGTCATATGTATGTGTCTGTCCAGATGTATAAGAAAGTGCAAACTGTTTTCCAATATAGTTGCCCCATTTTGCATTCCCATCAGCAACGTATGAGTCCCAGTTGCTCCACGTCCTTGCCAGCGTTTAGTATTGTGAAGGTCCCTTTAAAAAATGTCTTGCCATTGGATTAGCTGGGCCGTGGTGTCCCCTGATGGCTCTGATCTGCTTTTCTCTAGTGGCTGGGGGTGTCGTGCGCCAGCCCAGGGGCTTATCTGACGCCCACATGTCTTCTTTGGTGAAGTGTCTGTTTAAGTATTTTGTTTGTTTCTATTCAGTAGTTTGCTTTCTTAATCTTGAAGTTTGAAATTTCCTTATATATTCTTTCATTGGCTTATGTAATTTGCAAAGATTTCTTCCAGTACGTAGATTTTTTAAAATTCTCTTAACTGTGTCTTTTGCAGAGCAGAAATTTTTAATGTTGATGAAATCCAATTCATTACTTTTTTCTTTAATGAGTGATCCTTCTGGTGCCCTAAGAATCCTTTGCCTAACCCCAAGTCAGGACAACCTCTCCTTTGTTTTCCTCTGAACGCTTTGTGGATTTCCGTTACATTGAGACTGTGATCACGTTAGAGCTAGCCTTGTGCGCGGGAGGCCTGCAGCCTGCGTCAAGGACCGCTGATTTGCCTTGGGCGTGCACTTGTTCAAACGCCACTGGTTGAAAAACATTATCCTTTGTCTGTAGAATTGCTTTTGAACTTTGTCAAAAAATAACTTGGCCCTTTCTGTGTGGCTGTCTTCCTGAATTGTCCATCCTGCTCCAACGCATATGTGTGCGGCCCTTTCCAACACACACACACACACACACACACACGCACACGCACACGCACACGCAGGCACAGCCTCTGTAAACAGATGTGGAGAAATGATTCTTATCAGCCTGGTGTGGCTGATGTCCCTGTCACCATTCTGACCCGCCAACACACACCAGCACGTTCCTTCCCCAGCAGAGCCGGCCCGGGCTTGGACCTGCCCACTGGTCTCCGGCCTGAGATGGTGCTGGCCCTGGCCCTCCACCTGGCAAGAGCAGGGTATCATTCAACAGCGCCTTCCTGCAGGTAATGACTGGGTCAGTCTGACACCTACAGTTCCATCACCTGGGGTTATTGAGCATGCATGGGGGAGGCGAACCCTGGGCCTGAGAGGCACAAAGATACCATTGTGTGTCCTGGCATCCACCTGCAGATCCTGGTCCCCTGCTGGGGTCAGCTCTGCGTCGCAGGACAGATGTTCTAAGCCCAGGAACTACCCCAGGCCCAGGAAAGAGAATGGGAACTTCTAGCTCAGAGAGCAGCAGGGGCTCAGGTCGGCAGGGTGCCCCTGCAAACCCCCAAGTCTGGCCTCTGGTGTCCGTGCCTCTCATCTCACCCGTGTGTGAGACAGCCACAGGGCTACAGCGGAAGACTCTAGAACAACAGGGAAGCCAGAGCCACCAGAGCAATGACCAAGCCCCTCTCAGAGGCTGGCTCTTCCCCTCAGGGACCAAGTGAGCACTTGGACCAAGTCTCTACTCTCGGGTAGCTTAAATTCTAACTGGGGAAGATGACAGTAATCAAGGACACAGGCGTGAGCGGGAGCCCTCCGGGGAAAGATCGTGCTGCAGTGGGCTAGACAGAGCCTCCAGAGGGAACGTACACCCGGAGCCACAAATGTGAGCCGATTTGGGGAAAGGTCTTTGCTGATGTAATTGAATTAAGGATCTCTAGATAAGATCATCCTGGACTCAGGGCGGGCCCTAAATCCTAATGACAGGTGTCCTTATCACAGAAAGGCAGAGGGAGATTTGGGACACACAGGAGAGGCCACGCGAAGACGATGGCAGAGTGTGGAGTGATGCGGCCACAAGCCAAGGGATGCCTGGAGCCACCAGACACTGGAAGAGGCAGGAAGGGTCCCCCCTGGAGCCTTCAGAGAGACCCTCCGCCCCCACCTTCATATCATACTCTGGCCTTCCTAACTGAGAGACAAGGAATTTCTGGATTTTAAGACCAGTTTGTGGTCAGTTGCTACGGCAGCCACAGGAAACTTGAACACGCTGTGCAGAAAAGCAAGCAGGGAATGGGACACGATGGGGGTAGGGGTGACATTTCCACAGTGTGTCAGGGGAGATCTCCCTGCGGAGGAGACATCCAAGCTGGGCCTGAATCACAGAACAGGCCCTTACAGGACACTGTGGGGGACGTCCCAGGCACAGGGACACCGAGGCTGAGCCGGCCAGGCCTAGGCTGAGCTGGATTGAAAATCTGCCACTCTCCAAATCCTAAACCCTTTCTCCGGCACCCTGAGGCTCAGACCTCCAGCCCCCCAAATAGGCTCTTGGAACAGCTGGGCCGGGTGAGCCGCAGGAGGGCTGGGAGGGTGAGGAGCACAGGCCTCTTCTGTCCCCTGCCCCCATGGTTCCCAACACAAAAATGTTCCTTCTTCCCGTTTGGTCCACGTCCTACTCCACACGGCCAAGGTGGGAGTTAGTACTTGGAGAGAACAGGGGCCTGTTGATTCCTGAGGGCTTAATAAGCTGTTATTCAAAACGACAACCGTCCCTGCCAATTGGCAGAGGTTGTGGTGGGAAGGGATTGGGCGGTCTTCTGTGCCAAGCTCCCGGGGGACCCTGAGCCCTGGGTATAAAGGGCAGCTGCTGGAGGGCAGGGACAGCCTCTCCCAGCCCAGCCAGCGACCTGTCGGGCAGCCCTGCACAGACCCCAAGATGAAGACCCTGTTCCTGTTGCTTGGCCTTGGCCCGATCACTACCCTGCAGGCCCAGGACCCCTTGACCTCAGCCTCAGAGAAGCCAGGTGTGAGGCTGAGCTGGGCAGTGTGGGTGGGAGAAGCCCCTTCCCCACCAGGGAGCCCAGGCTTCTGTGCCCGGGAGATAGATCCAATTTAGGGCTCTGACCCTGCCTCTCCCGAGGCTGTGGCCAGAGAGAGCAGCAGATTTGGAGCTCCAGGACCGCCTCCTTATGTCATCTGCCCCCATGGGCAGGGGGGTGGGCCTTGAGAGAATGTGCTGGAAGAAGGGCCCCAGGTGGGAGAGAGCAGGTCTCCATGGCGTCAGGCACAGAGGTGTAGGGGGAGGCGATGGGGGAGGGGTGATGGGAGGTGGGCAGTAGGGGACAGGTGGGGGAGGGGGGTGAGCGTTGTGCGGAGTGGGGGGCTGGTGGCTGGGGTGACAGCGTTGGTGTGTGGTGGGTACTGTAGGTCAGTTTGCGTCAGGGTCGGGGCTGGGCACAGCAGGGACGGTGGGGAGAGGACAGCAGCAGCTGCAAAGGAAACACATTTTCCAGATTTCAGGGAAGTGGTATGTTAAGGCCATTGTCACAAACAAGGGGATCCTGGCAATGGAGATGTCCCCCATAACATTCTGAGCGCTGAGCAGCGGAGATGTGCAGGCCTCCTTCACGTCCATGTGAGTGACACCCGGCTCCACCAGGAGCGCCGCCGTCATCCGTCATCCGTTTCCCTGGCCCCTTGGTCTGGTCTCTTGCCAGGCCAGTCGGGGGCCGGAGAGGCTGCAGAGCCAGGTCCTCCTGCCATCTCATTGGTGTGGGATGTCGGTAAGGGCTTCTAACTCTGGAGGGGAAGGGGCCCCAGGGCAGCTCCGCTGGGAGGAGGGGAGACGGACCTCATCAGAGTCTGGTCCCTTGTGTTGCTCCGAGGTTGGGGGTGGTGGTGGGGAGGGCCTCGTGCCTCCCCCAAAGCAGAAATGGTCATGAGGCCGCCGCCCTGCCCTCCTGGCTTGTTCCCCAGGATGAATGGTCAATGCCGTGAGCTAGAAACCGTCCTGGAGAAAACCAACATGCCTGGCGAATATAGCACCTGTGAGTCCGCCAGCTCTTGGGAGAGACAGGGGCCGGTGACCCCCAGAGAGGGAGCCCATTTCCTGCGTGCCTTCCACGCAGACACCCCACCCTGCTGCGGATGCAGCCTCTGCCCAGGAGGGGCTGTCACAGTACTGTGGCCATGCAATATGGGGACCCCAACACCCTGGGCTCAGGCCAGGCTGGTGCACCTGGAAACAGGTGTCGGACCCGTGAGGCACAGCAGGTGGGAGCCCGCACCCCAGGGTTAGGTGCCAGCGTGCCCTTTCTCCCCGGCCTGGCGCAGTTTGGGGCCTGAGCCACCTGCACGTAGGGGGCTCGTCTGTGGAGGACCACCACCTGTTTTACTGTGAAGGACAGTTCCAGGGGGAAGAATTCAGAATAGCCGAGCTCATGAGTAAGTTTCCCGCCACTCCCGGGCCCGCTCACTCCGCGGTGGCTGCCCGGCCCCACCCCCTCTGCTCTGGAATCTGCTGGACCCGGTGTCAGCCCCTCCCTGGGTGCAGGTGCGACACCTCTGGCACCTCCACCTCCGGCACCTCCGAGCGGAGCAGCATCTGCGTCGGGAGCGGCAGAGGCGCCCGTGGCCTGCCTGTCCCGGGCACCACCGCGTTCTGCTGGTGGCCAGTTCCTGCTCCCGAGCTCCATTGTGCGAACAGGGTGGGCCGGGCAGGGCTGTCCAGGACGGGGGCAGGCGTGGCCTTTGGCGACACAAGCCTGCCAAGCGCCACTTGCTGGGGCCTCGGGTATTGGGGGGTCACCTCAAGGCGGCGTTAGTGTCCTGACAGAGGCCTTCGTGGGGCAGAGACCCTCCAGGGTAGGGAGGCAGCCCAGTGCCTCTAGGACACAAGGTCCTTCCAGAGAAGGGTGCGACCCTGCAGGGCAGCTCTGGAGCCACCCAGGTCCCCCAGGGTCACTCAGTGGCTCGGGGAGTCCCCACCACTGTCCCCCTTCCCGGGGACCTGTCGGCTGGGCAGTGGCCATCTCCTTGCAGCATCTGCTCTCTGCACAGCCGTGCGGTGATCCCCACCTCAGCTCACCTGGCCACCTCCCCTGCAGGTAAGAATCGAGACATAAACCAGAAGGCCCTGGAGGAATTTAAGGAATTGGTTCGGCGTAAGGGACTCTCAGAGAAAGACATCTTCCTGCCCGTGCAGACAGGTGAGAGGATGGCTCAGCCCAAGTCCCCTCTGTACCCCCAAATCTCTCTGTGACCTCCAGGGTACCCCCATGTCCCCAGGCACTATCATGTACTCCTAGGTACCCCGTGACCCCCCAAGTCCCCTCACAGGATACCAGCGCTCTGCTTCAGTCCTTGGTCACAGGCAGGTCTGAGCTGGGGCTGTGGTGGGGTCTGGGCCCCTGTCCAGAGCGTCTCCTCACCCTGGGTCTGTCTTGGTCTCTACAGAGAGCTGCATTCCTGAACGACACTAGGTAAGTGGCACTTGCAGCAGTAAGAGCCCTGGGGTTCCACAGGCGTCAAGATGCCCCCGGGGCACCTTGAGTTGTGGGCAGGAGGGACCCTGCCTTCTCTGCTCTGAGATCCTGCCCGTCCTAAACATCATTCCCAGGACACTGGGGGAGTCTTTTCTCTTCTCTAGCCGTTGCCTGGGTTCACAATTTGTGCAACTTGGAAACAGCAGGCAGAGTCCAGCTCCCTGTGCCCAGGCACTGGTGGAAGCCACAGATCGTCACTGGTCTGTCAGACATGACGTCCTTTCATCCCCTCCTCCGGCTGTCACCTGGGTGTGCCACCTGCCCAGCACGCACACTCCCCGCAGCTCGCCATGCTTACAGGTGTCCCATCACTTGCCACCCACGAGCCCCTCTGCCTCAAGTACAACACATCCACATCAGACCCACTGTGGGCAGAGCCGGGCACCCTCCGGGCCCCGCGATGGCCCCATTCCCTCAGTTGCACCCTCGATAGGCCTCTCCCAGGGGGGCAGGTCTTTGGTCGTGGGGAGCCCTTCTGTCAGGCCAGCTCTGCAGCCTGCAAGAACCAGGCATCTGTCCCCCACACCACAACCCCTGAGTGCCCAGTGTGTACCCCCACCCTGCAGCCCCCTACCCCCTGTCCTGTCCTCACTGGCCACCCCACTCCTTTCCAGGGCAGGGGGCACCTCAGCTCCCCAGCGCCCAGGGCAGACCACGCAGCTCCTCTGCGCAGGGACGTGGGAGGATCCCCCAGGGCCCGGCCGGCTGCACCCCTCCTGTCACCCCACTGCCCTCTCCCCTGCACCTCTCTCCTGTTATGCATAAAGAGCTTCAGCAGTCCCCAGTGACTCTGCTGTCTGTGGGGCCCTTGGGTGCTGCCTGGAGGGTCTGCTGGGAGTGGGGAGGGGTGGGGAGCAGGTGCAAGGACCAGGGGACCCAGCCTTGTCCTGGTTCTCCACGGTGCATGCCACAGGCCAAGGGGCACAAGGGGCCAGCTGGAGGGTGGATGCAGGTGGCTGCCCGAGGGTCCCACGGCGCTTCCTGCAGATGCCGCCGCACGGAGCTCGGCTCTGGGTGGGGGGAGGGGTGGGAGGATGAGCCCTTGGGATCCAGCTCAGCAGACGGAAAGGACCCAAAGCTGAGGGGCTGGCCCTGCAGGGGCTCCCCAACCTCTATCCCTGTTTCTTCTGGGGTCAGACTTGAGGGGTCCCATCCCACAGGGAGGGGGATGACAGGCCTGCCTCAGCCACTAAGAACACTGATCACTGCACCTTCCCTCCAGGGAAGGTTCAGAAACTCCATGTGACCTGCCCCTTTCCGTCCTGAGAGGCGCAGGTCACCCACCCGCCCTGCGCTGCCCGCCCCCGCCTCTGCCCTCCCCACATCCTGGCTCAGGTGTGTCTTCCCTCCTTCCCCAGCTCCCGAGTGGCTCCAAATGGGGCCTCTGATCGTCCTTAGGGCGAGTGGCCCAGTCACCTGGTCCCCCCGCATCAGCACGGAGCCCTCCACCTACACGCAACCTGAGCACGGTGTCTCTGTTCCCACTTGGAAGATTTTCCTTCACGTGCTCGGTGAATAGTGCGCTCGCTCTTACCCTCTCAAACCCTGCCACATGAGCTCTTTTTTTAATAATGTATCGAGGGAAAACCCACAGAACATAAAATCAACCGTTTTAGAGTGAACAATTCCGTGGCATTCTAGTACATTCACCATACTGTGCGACCACGACCACTGCCGGTTCCGGAACGTTCGTCGCTGCAGCGGGAAGCCCGTCCCCTTCCCCTGGCCCCGGCGGCCGCGGATCTCCTGTCTGCGCGGATCTGCCTTTTCCGGACATTTCCAATAGACGAGACCATGCGGTCTGTCCCCCTGCGTCTGGCGTCCGGCTGCTTTTCCTCAGCACAGTGTCGTCAAGGCTCATCTGTCGCAGCAAGTGTCGGAACTTGGGTCCGTGGTGCAGACAGACCACGTCGGGTGTCGGTGCCTTTGCAGGCGGACGCTTGGGCTGTTTCCGCCTTTGGCTTCCGGGAATGGCGCTGCTGGGAGGTCCGTGCGCGCGTACTTGTTTGAACCCGCATCTGCAATTCTTTGGGGTCGAATGAGTTTTGTGCGCTTTCAGTGTAGCTTCTGTGGGTTTTCTCTCCTCCTTCTACGTCTTAGGTCTCAGTGTCCTTCTGTGCTAAGTCCGGGTGACCTCCCACCCGGGGACCCTGGGAGGCCGGCTCCGCCAGAGCTCTGGGTGCAGGCACCGTAGGGATCCATGTTTTCCTTTACAAGCATCTGGGTCAGTCAGAGTTATTGACCACAAATACCAGAAGCAAATTCTAGCCAATTTAAGCAGAAATGAAATCCAACAAGATGATCCTCTTCCTCCCAGAATTCACGGGAAAGGGATCTGGACACAGGGCTTGAGGGTGCACAGGAGCCGAGGAGGGGGCCAGAGGGACAGCCCCACCCCGCCCAAGCAAGGGCCTGGTCTGTGGGGGCCGTGGTTGCAGGTGTCACCAACCCGGGACACGCGCTGTATTAGCTTTGACAACAGTGACTGCAGACGTCTGTCTGGCCTCTAGAACTGTGAGAGAATCGACTTCTGTTATTTCAGTCCCCCAACTTTGTGGTCATTTGTATGGCAGCCCCAGGAAACTAACACACACACAGACACACACATATACAGAGACACACAGACACACACAAAACACACAGACACACACACACACACAGACACAGGCGCACACAGGGCACTACCTCGAGACAAGAGCCCTCACATCAGGCCCAACCACAGTGCTTCTGAACACCCACGTGAGGACAGGGGCCACCCCTGCCCTTCACCCTGCAGGGCTAGACCCTGCTGTCAGTGCTGCCAGCGGAGCCCCCCCTCCCCCACTCCTGCCCACCCGATGAGGCAGGAGCCCAGAGGCCGAATGCCGCGGGAGCGTGTTTCCCAGGCTGGGCGCCTGCACCGGGCTGCACTCGCAGCCTGCTGCTCAGAGTCCCAGGCAGACGTTGGCCGGAGTCCCTCTCTTGTTTCTTTGGTGACATCTGCCTGACAGAGGAGGGGCCGCACAGAGTGGTGCCTGTGGGGGAGCATGGCATCTTCCCGGGGGGTAGGGGGCGGGGCGAGCTCAGTGAGGCCCCTCCCACCCCTCATGGAGAAATCACGGGCAAATCGCAAATCAGGCAGCTTCCCTAAGACTCCATTCCCCAGAGGTCAAAGTCATCCTTTGGTAGGAACTTTGCATTTTTAAGCTCCTTTGTAAATGTGAGGTGTCAACCTGAATAACAAACAGAGACAGATTCTCCAAAGATAATGAGTTTATTCAGGAATGGGCAAAAGATTGCAGGTGAGGTGTGCGTATTCAGGGAGCTCCAGGCAGGGGACGTTTTAAAGGAAACAGGGAGTGCGTGTGGGTCATTTTGAGACAAAGAGAACACTGGTTCTCTTTGGTCAGGATTCGGTCCAGTCTACAGGTAGATGATAAAAATTCCGGAGCAATGAACAGGGCTGCAGTCTACTAACAGGTGAACTACAGTTTTTCTTCTGAAATAACTTTTCTTTTGAAATGTAATTTTTCTCTACTGTTACCCTCATTTTTCCCAAAGACATTTAAAATAAGGCCAATTTGTTTGTACAATAAGTTTAGCCTCATCAAATTTGGCCTGATCATTTACATAAGTACTGCAAGGCTAACAACTGACCACGCAGGAACCTCAGATTTAAAAACCTCTTTAAGGTTAGGAAGCCAAATCAAGGCAATTTCAGACTTTGTCTGCAGTACATACAAATAATTTTAAATATGACATCCCAGTCAAATCCTTGTTAATATAATCAATATTTCCAATTGTATCCTGTTATAAAGAGAGCAGATTCCTATTGAACTTATGCTCAACAACTGTTTACCATATAAATAAAAATACTCATGAATAGTTTCCAATTCTGAGGGGATCAGACAGGCAGCAAAGGTAAATGTTTCAAATTTTGTTCATAAAAGTCTACTTTACCAAATCATTGGAAACTATGGATGGCTTAAGAGAAAAAGTTTCCTTAAATCTGGAAACCAAAACACTAAAATAAAGAATGGACAAGATTTTAAATAAAAAGTTATAAACACATTATTTTCATCAGTTATTTAGTCTCATGTAATCAGTTCTTGCTCTGCTGATGGTGGTTAGCAGTTCCATGAATCCACCAGTTTCTTCGTTGGAGTTCTGGAAATTGTTACTTACTCCATCGATCTTAAAGTCGTCAGAAATCAGTATTGAAGAGAACTTGTCAGAGTTTCTCCCATGCTTTCCATGAAGAAGAACGCAATTTTGGACTGTAATTTGGACTGCAAATGCATTTAGAAAAGAATCAAAACAGTAGATAACGAAAACTTAGACTGGCCACAGTTAAAAAACGAATGAGAATGCGTGATACTAATGACACAGCTGACGCGGAAACTCCACCGCATACATGTGTGCACACTTATTGCTGCTGTATACAACAGTGTGAGAACAACCAGAATCAAGGATTGCCAGTGTCACACCAGGACCATCAGCTCTATAAATTTTATATAATCTGTAGGACATTCACATCAATAACGTATCCGTATAAACACAAATTTGAAAGATTTGGCATCACTTTAGTATTGACGATGCTTCCCATACAGCCCAACACAGCGAACGAGCCCAGCTGGTTCAGTATCGCTCCTTTATGAAGGCGCATCACTTGGGGTTTCCAGGGGCCCAACAGGAAAATACCAAAGTCAATTTTAGCTTAAAAAGATTTAATTTAGGATTTGATTTGGGGGAAGTTTGTCAAAATCTCAAAAGGTTTAAAACATTTGATTAAAATAGGATCAGAGGTCACTATGAAAAAATGCTTAGTTATCCAGTTAAC
>NW_012138525.1:788330-804049 GCF_000956105.1 Propithecus coquereli
CTGAGGAGGGCGGGGACATTTCCAGACACTGGGGGTGGCGAGGACAGATGCAGACGCTGAGGGTGTGGGGATCTCGGGCAGACACCGAGGATGATGGGCCCACGTGTGTGACACTGAGCAGCACCCATCCCAGCAGGGTTACTGAGCTCCAGCCAACGATGCCCTGTGGAACATGAACTCACAATTGCCAGACAGTCTGAGTTTTAAAGAGAAATCAGAAATCCATGCGTTCACGTGGACTCTCCCGACTTTATAAGCACTACACGGGCACGAAAGGTCATTGCAGGTGATGTCTGTCCTACAGGCTGACCACACCTGACATCGAGGCTGCCGTGGTGGCGCGGCCTGTCCTCTAGAGGCTGCCAAGGCTACGGCTGGGGCCTGCTCGGGCCGGCTCTCGGAAGCGCCCCTGCGGACAGCTCCAGCGAGGACTCGGGGCCCCCCTGCCTCCCCGTGGAAACGTGTGCTGTGCCCCGAGCCCTGCCCAGGAGGCGCCCCTTCCAACCCGCCAGACGTCCCCACAGCCGGCACTCGCTACGCCAGGGTCCTGGGACAAGCGCACATTCTGTCCAGTCTGGTCTCAGAAATGAAGAAACAGTGAAGAGAAAAACGTTTACATTTTATTTTCATGGTTTTGTCCTAGGTCTTATTAAAACAGTGAAATATTAACAAAATGTTGGACTAGTTTCAGCTGGGTAAATTGTAGAAAACTGAGGAGGGAGACACACAATGAAAGCCAGCAAGTGTCCAGGCATCGTTTGCAGCCATGAACGTCACTGTCCCCAAGAGGCCCCGATGTGCCTGTCCTTGTCCACCAGAAACAGTTCCCTGCCCAGATTCCGTCTGGGTCTGGTGTCTGGCTTCTTATTTGTTACAGATCTATGTGGATATACAGGGATAGATCGTGCACGGAATTGCGTTCTGACTGGGCGACATATTTATTGCAGGAGGTAAGAACATTGGAAATGCACAGTGAGAATACAGCAATGACCCGTAGTCCCACCGCTGAGACGCTACCTCCCCAAACTCCCGAATTTCCGGACCTATGAGTTCGAATGTGAATCCACCTTTGAAAACTGCCTTTGCGCTTTGGGTGGCCTTTCCAGCGCACTCCGGCCGCTGCAATGTGTAGCCGGAAGGACTAATCAGCTAGCGGTGACCTGGTTAATTCAACTCTCCTGTTTACAGATGGGCAGGAGGCCGAGACAGGGGGTGGAAGGAGGGACCCCCGGCCTCTGGACTCTTCCTCCCACACGGCAGCATCAGTCTGATCTGTTCCCCCAGCCCGCACCTGAGAATGTCCCTGGACTCATCAGCTCACTCTCCTCCTCCCCCGCCGTGGGCTACAATCTGTCATCTCCCTAATCCGCTCAACAGAGCGCAGCAAAGACAGCCACGAGAGCCCCGATTTCTGTGTCCTTGCTCTGCATCAGCAAGAACAAAGTCCTCCCAGTAACTAGGAGCGAGGGACCATCATCAGCCCATTTTACAGATGAAGACACTGAAGCTCAGAGAGTTAGTCACTTGGCCAAGGTCTCCTGGGGAGGAACACGTCAGGTCCAGGAGATGAATCTAGACCCTGTAGTTCCAGGGTCTTGAACCAACCACTATGCCGTCAGGCCTTGAGAAAAACATGAAAGGGTGTTGAATCCTATGTCGTTTCTGCATCGACTGGCATCACCGTAGGGTCTTCTCCTTCGTTCTGCCAACGTGATGTATGCAGATTGTCATATGTTGACCCATCCTCAGGATATACTCTCGTATGTCCAGCTTCCTTCATTATGCGCTCAAGGTTCATACGTGTCCTGTGTGAGAGTCTGGGTGGACTCCATTCTTTCCAGCTCTGTGTCCCTATGTGCACCACGGCCACCCTGCTTCCATACCTGTGGCTTTACAGTAAGTCTGAAGATCTGGTACCATCAGTCCTCCAGCTTTCTTATTCGAGATTCTTCTGACCCTAATTTGGCCTTTTGCGTTTCTACATAAATTTTGAAATCAGCTCATCAGATTCCACATAGCAATATCTGCTGTGGTGTTTTCGGAGAGATGTCTTGGGCGTATAGACCAGTTCGGGAAGAATGCAACTCGACGCTACGTGGTGGGGCGACACCACACCGTGAGAGGGAGGCCATGATTCACTGGGAGCGAAGACTGACAACTCGTATCTCAAATAAAATGACTCAGATCCCCAACATATAAAGAGCTCCTAGGAATTGATAAGAAAAATACCAGCCACACAGCAGAAAAATGAGCAAACGACATTATCAGATGCTTCACAAAAAAGAAATATAAACGGCCTTAAACATATGAAAACACGCTCCGTTCTCAGTCACAATATTCAAAATTGCCAAATCCAAAGGTTTGGAAATACACCGAGGCTGCGCAGAATTAGAAACGTATTCGTTGTTGACGGAAACACGAGTTGCCCTCCCATGGGGCAGTTGGGTCGCACCTATCCAAACTGCAAATGCAGTTAAGCTTTGATGCCGCAATGCCAGTTCAGGGCATGTAGCCCCCGGAAATGCCTCTGCATGTGACACATGTGCTCGGTTATTCACTGCAGCCTTAATCCCAAGAGCAAAAGATTGGGAACAACCCAATGTCCTCCACCAAGGGGCTGGTGAAATAAATGACCACTGTCTACGCGGAGAAGCACAATGTAGTCGGGCAAGAGAATAAGTACAGGAGTGAAGGGAGGGAGCCCTCCATGCACCAATCCATAAAGGTCTCCGGCAGGACCCAGCCGCTAGGGAAGCTGACCCTCGCGGGTCCACGTCACAGACACCCAGCTGGCTTTCGCGAGCACCTGAAGGAGTTCCTTTGCCAGTGTGCCATCAACACCCAGGTCATCGTGGCCACTGTGCAGCAGGCTCTAGTGCTCCCAGCCCATCTCAGCCACTGACCGGGAGGGAGAGAGTAGCCAGTCCCCTGGAGGAACATAGCCCAGGTCCCTCGCTGAACTCTAATCTTGGCTCTCTGGGGCTACCTAAAGGGGGACGAACCACAGCAAGATCTACTTTGTGTGTCTGGAAGGATTAAGACCAACTTTATTATGGAAACAAGGAACGGATTTCCTCACACGCCCATTTTACAGATGGAAAAACTAAGGCCCAGTGAGGGGCAAGCCAGTGGGGACTGTGGGTAGCCTGGTCATTCAGACCGAGGACCTCACATCCCCTCCACCACAGCACCCCCCCAGGCTGGTCCTGAGCTGCTGGGCAAGCTCCCACTGAGCTTGGACCACATGCCTGAGACCCACACTCCCTCAGTTAAACCCTGCACTCAGCTCCAGAAGGGGGACACTAACTAGTCCCCTGGGGAGACATAAGACATAGCCCAGGTCCCTCGGTAAACTGAAACTCTGGCTCTGTGTGTTGACCTGAAGGGGGACAAACCACAGGGAGTTCTACTCTGTCTGTCTTGAAGGATCAAGGCCAACTTTAATAGGGAACCAAGGAGTGGATTTCCTCACATACCCATTTTACAGATGGGAAAACTGGGGCTCAGTGAGGGAAACAGCCAGTGGGGACTGGGGGTGACATGGGCATTCAGACCAGGTATCCCACATCCCCTCCACCACAGCACCGCCCCCTCCAAGGCTGGCCCGGAGCTGCTGGACAAGCTCCCATTGAGCTCAGACCACATGCCTGAGACCCACATTCTCCCATTTAAACCCTGCTCAGGTCGGCTCCACACCCACAGGGACTGTGCTTACCCACTGCTCTATTCTTAAGTCTCTAGAACAGTGCCCAGTACACAGTAGGCATTGAATAAACAGATGAATGAATCAATACGATCCATCCAACAGCCCTAGGAGGTAGGCGCTGTTATTTTATAGAGAAGCCTGAGAGACAAAAACACATTTGGTTCATTTCCTCACGCATTCTGCACCCGTGTCCTGCACCTGAAATACGACGGTGACGCACAGACGCCGTCCCTGCCCTCGGTGCTTGCAGCCTGACCGGTGGCCCGTCCCGCAGCCTGTAGGCGGGGCTACAGAGCTAGAGCCACCTCTAGCCCGCGATCTCATGCCAGACGCGGGGGCGGAGCTGCTGCGGCACCTACGGAGTCGCAGGCACCTCTACGTCGCGTGTTGCACCAGCTGCAGAGCCAGAGCTGCTCCGGGCCAGCGATGCAGACAGAACCGGGGACAGCTCCAGAACTAGAGCCACCTGCAGCGCCAGCCCCTGGGCCAGCTCCGGAACTGAAGCCATCTCCACTGGCAGTTCTCACACCGGTTCCGGCACCGCCACCGGGGTCAAGGTCAGCTCCGGACCCAGAGCTAATTCTAGAGCCAGCTCCGGCACCCGCTCAGGCCCCCCCCCCCCCGTGCCAGTCCCGGAGCCAGAGCCCCAGCCCTGGCGCCCGCCCCAGTGCCAGAGCTTCGCTGCCCCACTGGTGGTGGCAGTACTTTTTTAAAAAATTTTTCTATTTCATATCTTTTATGGTTTACTATATTTTATGTTTTAAACTTTACGTAAAATAAAATTTAAGATTTTAATGATTATAAATCATTTTTAATTATGCAATTCAGTGCGTTAGGTGCGTTACTGATGCTGTAACGCCGTCTGCACCGTCCCCAGCACCTGTCCTGGCACAATCTCAAGAGCTAGACTCAGCGGCAGACACAGTGGCCGGCCTAAAGCCCGCCTCCGCGCCAGAGGCACCTCCACCGTAGCAGGGGGTGCCAGTCATCAGAGCCACCACACACAGCTCCAGGGAGAGAGCTAGCGCCAGCCCGGGCCCCTTTGTCACTTGTGGCGCTGCCCCGAGCTCTGGCAGCGACATCCCTGCTGGAGCTAACTGCTCCTATGAAGCCAGAGCCAGCTCCCGAGGGACAGCCGGCGCCAGCAGTGGGGCCGGAGCCAGCTCTGGCAGGTCCTCCGGCGCCAGCTCAGCACCAGAGCCGTTGTCCTGCTTTCCCGTGATGCTTTTCCTTTTTTTATCATTTCATATTTTTGTGGTGCTTTATACTTTACATTTTAAATTTTATTTATTTATTTATTTATAAATTTAAGATTTTATGCGGTGGTGTTTACAACTAAGTGATCACCAGTTAGAGGCTCCTTTGTTCCTTCTCTACTCCCGCTGCTTCGCTTGACCAGCCTTAAAATAAAAATTCTTTTTAATTGTGATCATTTGAAACTATGCCATTTAGGGGCATTCCACGCATTCACGGTGCAGCGCAACCATCACCACCGTCTAGCTCCAGAGCACTTTCATCCCCCAAGCGGACGCCGGCGCTCACTAAGCAGTCGCTCCCCACCCCTCTCCCCAGCCCTGACGCCACTCATCTGCTTCCCATCTGTGCAGCTCATCTCTCTGGCCTGCGGCCCACTCGTGAGCAGAGGTGACCATCCCTCTGCCCCTCTCCTCCAGAGCTAAGACCCCCTTACAACGTCAGTGTCTTCTAAACCATGAACTCTACCAGCCACCATGACTTTGTCCAGAAACAGTGACCTTTACCGAGGGGGCACAGGTCAGGCATGGAGCCGGCTCAGCCCTCCTTCCCATGGAGCAGAGAGGACTCAGGAGTGCCCCAGGCATCGTCTAAGCAGCCTCCAGTGCTGCCCTCCCCAGGGTGGCTAAGTTCTTACAGACCGTGGGGGACCAGGCCAGCCCAGGCCACCCAGACTCCAACGTTACCTGAACCTCTCTTGCCGCCGGGCATGACGCCTGCCAGTCAACAGGCTGACCCACCCTGCGTAGACCACTCACGGCCACAGGTGCCTTCTGTGCTCTGGGAAGCAAAGGTCTAGCTGACCTTAGCCAAGGGACACTGCCACCGTGCCCGGGGCCCCATTGGCCCCGGGCACAGCCCTCCCCACACATCCCTCACATCTTCCCAGCACAAACGTCACTGCCATCCACGCAGTGACCTGCACCCTAGAGCACCCACTCAGCCAGGGGGTCTGACCGTGGCAAAGCTGCCCTTTCATCCAGCCTCCAGGCCCGCAGCAGGAAGCCCAGGACACAGTGGCAGCTCCCACGCAAGTCCTGGGACCAGCTCAGGTGCAGCCCCCACCTCAGCAGCAAGGACGTCAGTGACACGCTAAGGCTGCCCTCGGCCAGCTCCTGCAGCTCTGCCTCGGGGGAGATCAGCGTGAGCTCCGTCTGGGAGTCCCCAGTGGCAGGGGAAGTGGGTGGCTACCGCCCTCCTCCCTGACGCCCTGCCCTTCTACACCTCCCCCACCCCGTGCCGGTGTTCCCCACTCTGCAACCACAAAAGGGACAATGAAGTCCCGACTGCCGATTGGAGTTTCTAGAAGCCCCAGAGGTGGACACTGGCCTCGGGTGCCCTGAAGGGTCCAGGCTTCTGCTGACCTTGCCACCTCCCTCAGTTCTGGGAGTCAACCTCTCTGGCACCCCGGAGACCTCCAGCATCAGCTGCGCCTTCAGCAGCGCCTCCCCCCTGCAGCCTCCCCACACACACCCACAGCAGCGAAACCCACCTACAAATGCTCCATCTCAGGGGTCTGCAGCCACAGCTCCCCACAGCCCTGCACGGCCTGCAAGTAGGTGATGCTGCACCACCCACGTCAGCCTGGACGCAGACAGTGGCCGCGTGCACAAGAGCGTCCTGGTGAGCCGAGCAGGCGGGGCATCCCCTTGATCCCCTCACTCGGGCCTCTCTGGGTACTGACCTATCCTGAAGGGCTGTTTTAACAGGTGGCCCGCTCTGGGCCATCCAGGCAGCATGCCCAGCCTGGGAGGAGGCAGGCGGCCACTACAGTTCCCACAGTGCACAGGAGAGCATGGACCTCGTCTAGAGCTAAACCAGCTCCCAATGCGGTGGTGGAATCGGATCCAGTGTCAGATCCAGAGCTAGAGCCGACACCAGGTTCACAGGAAGAGCCCACTATAGCGCCGGCTCTAGCACTAGATCCAGAGTGAGCGCCCAGGCCAGCACCAGCCCCTGCACCAGCTCCAGAGCTGGAAATGGCACCAGCAATAGGTCTAGCACCAGCACCAGCACCAGCCCCAGTATGAGCTCTAACAACCAATCCAGAGTTAGAGGCAGTTATATCACAAACCCTGCGCCAGCTCCAGCAATAGTTACAGCACCAGCTGGAGAGCCAGAACCAGCTTCAAACAGATTCCAGAATTAGAGCCAGTGCCAAGTCAACAAATGACCCAGCACCAGTTGCAGAGGAAGAGCCATTCCAGAACCAGCTGTAGCACCAGTTCAAAGCTAGAGCCTGTGTGAGCTCCAGAACAAACACCAGATACAACAAGAACTCTGCCGCTAATGCCAGAGCAAGAAGCAGCTCGCGTACCAGGATACCCGAAACTGCAGAGAGAGAGAGAGGCAGTTGTCTCACCAACTCTGATCCCAACTCCAGCACCAGAGCTAGCACCACCACGGTTCTAGAGCTCTAACCTGCTCTAATCCCAATTCCAGATATAGAGCCAGTGCAAGTTTGAGCTGGAACCAGCTCCGGAACCAGCTTTAGCAGCGCCTCCTGACCTAGAACCAGTTCTGGCAGCCACTCCGCAGCTAGGGCCGGTGCTGTGTGCACAGCAAAAGCCGACTCCAGCGCCAGCTCCAGCACCAGGGCCAGAGCAAGAGCCAGTCCCAGTGCCACCTCCCCAGATGCAGCCAATGCACGTTCCAGACCACACAGCCTTCCTGCCGCTCGCCTACAAGGACGTCCTTTTTGTTTTTCTCTGACCGGTTTTTTTCTCTCTTCGTACACTTTATGGTGACCTATATTTTATATTGTAAAATTCACATAAAATAAAGTTTGCCTTTAAAAACCCTTTAAATTGGACAATGGCCTTGACTACATTCGCTGTGCTGTGCACCGTCACCACTGTCTAGTTCCAGATCGAAGCCCTGTACCCGTGAAACAGCCACTCCCCACTCTCCACTCCTGGGCAGCCACCAAGCTGCTGCCTGTATCTACTCACTTAACTACTCTAGATTTCTCATATACTTGGAATCATAAAATACGTGGCCTCGCCGGGCGCAGTGGCTCACGCCTGTAATCCTAGCTCTCTGGGAGGCCGAGGTGGGTGGATTGTTTGAGCTCAGGAGTTCGAAACCAGCCTGAGCAAAAGCGAGACCCCATCTCTACTAAAATTAGAAAAATTAATTGGACAACTAAAACTATATAGAAAAAATTAGCCAGGCATGGTGGCGCATGCCTGTAGTCCCAGCTACTCGGGAGGCTGAGGCAGGAGGATCGCTTGAGCCCAGGAGTTTGAGGTTGCTGTGAGCTAGGCTGACACCACGGCACTCACTCTAGCCCGGGCAACACAGTGAGACTCTGTCTCAAAAAAAAAAAAAAAAATACGTGGCGTCTTGCTTTAGGCTTTTTCGCTCAGCATAACGCTTTCAGGTTCAGCTACAGTGTAGCAGATACCAATGCCCCATTCCTTCTTATCGCCAAATAATATTCCACGGTGCAGATCTGCCGCGTTCTGTTCATACATTCGTCTGTTGACGGACACTTGGCTTGTTACAACGTTCGGGTATTGTGACTAGTGCTGCTATGAATATTTATGCACAGGTGTTTGTTTAGATATGTGTATTCAATTCTTTCTGCTATACGCCGGGGGGGGGGGGGGATTGCTGAGTCACTCATAATGCCATGCTGAAATTTTTGAGGAACTGCCAAACCATTTTCCATGGCAATTCTGCCCCCCAGCAATGTACGAGGCTTCCAATTCCTCATCTTCCATTCTGACAGTTGTTATTTCCTGTTTGTTAAATTACAGCCATCCTAGTGGGTGTGGAGCTGCAGCTCACTGTGGTTTTGATGTGCATTCCCTAATTCCTAACGACGTTGAGCATCTTTTCATGTGCTTATTGGCCATGTGTACATCTTCGGAGAAGCATCTATTCAAGCCCTTTGCCCACTTTTACTCACATTGTGTGTGTTTCTGTTGCTGAGTTATAGGAGTGCTTCATATGTTCTGGATACAAGACCCTGATCAGATTTATGATATGCAATTATTTTCCACCATATTGTGGGTTCTCTTTTCACTCCAGGTAGTGTGCTTTCATGCAAAAAAGGTTTTTAATTAATTTTGATGGTGTCAAAGTCATCTTTTTTTCTTTTGTGGCTTGTGCTTTTGGTGTTATATTTAAGAAACCATTGTGGCCAGGCGCAGTAGCTCACACCGTAATCCCAGCACTTTGGCAAACGAAAGGCGGGAGGATCACTTGAGTCTGGGAGTTTGAGACCAGTCTGGGCAACATAGTGAGACCCTATTTCTACAAAAAATTTAAAAATTAGCCAGATGTGGTGGTGTGCCCCTGTAGTCCTAGCTACCTGGGAGGCTGAGGCAAAAGAGCCCAGGAGTTCAAGGCTGCAGTGAGCTATGATTGTGCCACTGCACTCCAGCCTGGGTGACAGAGCAAGAGCTTGTCTCCAGAAAAAAAAAAAATCCCAAATCAAAGGGCATGAAGATTTGGATTTTCCCCCGTGTTTTCTTCTAAGAGTGTTATATAATAGTTTTCTTTCTCAAATTTAGGTCTTAGATTCACTTTGAGCTAATATTCTGTAGGGTGTTAGGTAAGGTTGCCTGCAGGTATTCAATTCTCCCAGCACCATTTGTCGCGGAGACTTTTTTCCCTGCTTGCATGATCCTGGTGCCCAGGTTCAAAATCAACTGACATTCAAGCATGGGCTTATTCTCGCATCTCAGCTATATTCCACTGATCCGTAGGTGTTAATCATCTCTGCTGAAACTTTGCCGAAGCTGTTTATTAGCTCTAGCAGCTTTTTTTAATTCCATTGGATCTTCTACATGTAAGTTCTTGTCATCAATAGAGATACTTTTACTTCTTCCTTTCCAATTCTGGCGCCTTTATTACTTCGTCTAACCTGATTTCTCTGGCCTCACTTCCATTACAGTGTCGGAACCAAGTGCTGAGAGTCGGCGTCCTCGTCTTGCTCTTGGTCTTAGGGAAAAGGTTTCCATCTCCCGCCGCTGAGTGCGATGGTCAGCGTCAGTGTCTCATAAAAATCCTTCATGCTGTTGCAGAAGTTCCCGTCTACTTCTGTTTTGTTCAGGGCTCTTATTAGGAAGGGATTTTTCCACATAATTTTCCTGCATCAATTAAAACGATCACCTGGGATTTTTCCTTCATTTCATGGATGTGTTGTACTGCGCTGGGTGATTTCCCAGTGTTGACCGCCTCCTGCATTCCTGGCATACACCACACTTAATTATCATGCACGGTCCTTTCAACGTACTGCTAGATTCTGCTTGTTAGTATCTCGTTGAGGAATGTCACATTGACATCCGCGATGGATTGTGGCATGTAATTTTCTTTTCTTCTGAGGTCTTTTCCTGTCTTTGGTGTTAGGGTCTGCCATTGGCCTCATGGACGGAGTGAAGAAGTGTTCCCGCCTCTTGCATCTTTTCTATTTGTGAAGCATTCAGAGGCTTGGTGTCACATCTTCTTACATGCTCGGGAGATTCGCCAGCAAAGGCACGTGGCTCTGCACTTCGGTCGCGGTGCTCTGGATGACTGACTCCATCGCCTTCCTTGTTACAGGGCGGCCTAGATTCTCCGCTCTTTCCTGAGTCCGTGCGACTTTGTGTGCTTCTGGGAAACTGTTCGTTCCATCTAGGCTGCCCAACTGGTTGGCATACAACCGTGCACGGTGTTCTACTGTAATTCCTCTTTTTTTTTCTGAAGCATCATTAGTGACATCCCATTGTCATTTTTGATGTTAGCAATTTCAGTCTTCCTTTTTTCTCAGTAAGTCTAGGTAAAGGCTCACCAATTTTGTAAATCTTTAAAAGAAAGAGCGTTGGGTGTCATTGACTCCGAGTGCTTCCGTTCCATATTCCGAGCCTCTGCCCAATCTTTATTCTCCCTCCACCTGCCAGCTGGAGGCTTGCCTGGCTCTTCTTTCTCCAGCCCACCAACACCATCTTCTCACCAGCCCCTGGCAGTTCAACCGGTGGCTGAGCCCCTACAGACTGGGGGAAACCAGGCCAGCAGGGCACCTTCCACCCACCTGCCAGCCGAGGCCACTCCAGCCCGTGTCACCTGAACCTCTCCTGTCACTAGGCCACTCGCAGCCTTAGGTGCTTTCTGTGCTCTGGGGAACAGATGACTAGCTGACTTTACCAAGGAGCTCTGCCCACCACAGGGCACTGCCCTCCGGACACTTCCCTCACGCCTTCCCAGATGCTAGCCACTGCCATCCATGCCACGGGCATCCCAGAGCTCCCACTCACGCAGCGGTCTGAGCACTGCAAACCTGGCCCTTCCCGCTGGCTTCCAGGCCCCCAACATGGAGCCCAGCACCAGCTGCAGCTCACACTCCAAGTCCTGGGGCCAGCTCGGATGTGGCCCCTCCCTGGGCGGTGGGGGGACATTGATGACACGCTCAGTGTGCACCTGGACTGCTCCTCCCGCTCCGACATGGAGATCAACATGAACTCTGTCCTGGAGTCTCCCGATGGCCAGGAAAACAAGGCGACTGCCGCCCTTCCCCCCAACACGTTTCCCCACCCCTCCACCCCCGGTGCCAGCTCCCCACGCTGCACCCACACAGGGGCCAAGAAGCCCCAGTTCTGAGAAGCCTCTGAAGCCGTCACTGTCCCGGGCGCCCCGCAAGGTGCAGGACTTCCGTTCATCTTGACGTTCGCCACATCCTTGCCGGCCCTGCTCAATCTCCTGCAGCAGCTCTGCCTTCAGCAGCACTTCCTCCTGCTCAGCACCCACCAGGACAGTGCGGGCCACACGGACCCGTACCCGCCGTGCCTGTGCAACCATGGCTCCTCGCGGCCGAACCACATCCAGCAGGTGGACGACGCTGCATCATCTGAGTCGGCCTGGACGAGGAAACCAGCAACACGTTCGCGAGCACCCTGATGAGCTGGGCGGGTGGGGTGTTCCCTTGGTCACCCCGCTCACACCTCTCTGGGTACGGACCTTACCAGAAGGGCTACTCCGACAGGTGCCCAGCTGTGGGCTGTCCAGCAGCGTGCCCAGCCTGGGAGAGGCAGACAGTGCCACAGCCCCCACGGTACAGAGGAGGGGACTGGGGCAGGCTCCTCCCTGGCTGCTGCTCTGATGAGACCACGGGGATTTAGTCCCCTCCCCCCCCCGGGCCCCCAACTCCTTGCCCAGCATTCAGACCCCGTGTGATCTGGTCCCCCACACCCACCTCCAGCCTCCTGGAGCCGTCCTCACCCCAGCGCCCCAGCAAGCCTTCGCCCCCTCGGGCCCCCTGCGGCAGTGCCCTTCCCCGCACCCCCTCCACGACAGACTCACCTTCAGGGCCGGGCTCCAAGGCCACCTCTTCGGGGCTCCTGTGCAAAGCACAGCCTTTGGGGTCAGTTCACCCGGGTTCAAACCCACAGCTGGGCCACGTCACAGCCCTGTGACAGGCAAGCTCACGCAGTGACTTCTCAGAGTCTGAAAATGGGGTCAGTGACTCAGACCCTGTGAGGGTGTGCTGGGGGCAGAGCTGCAGAGGAAGGTGCCCAAGTTCTGGACTCGGGGGGTCCCCAAGCTGGGGAGGCCCCAAGACAGGAGGAGGCCTCTGATGACCAGCGCCAGGATGTGTGACGGGAAGAGCAGTGATGCTGGGGACCCACCCACGGTGGGGGGGCCTGGTCACTTGGAGCCCTGTGGCCTGGAGCGTGGTGTCTCTGCTCAGACATAAAATGGGGCAAAATCCCTGAGGGCAGGGGCTCCCTAATGACAGTGACTGCCCAACACTGGCTCAGCTCCCTGAGGCCCCTCCTGCACCAGCCAGGGCTGCAGCCAGGGACAGGCTGGAGCTTGTGGAAGACAAGGAGGGGGCTGGGGAGGAGGAGGGGAGGGGCGACTTGACCTCCCTACCCAGGCTCGTGTCTGCTGTCGCCTCATGTCCCCTGATCCCAGGGTCCTCAGAGTAGGCAGTAGGTACAGGGGACACACGGGAACGGCCGTGCTTGGAGCCGTTGGTGCCGGCGCAAGCACGCGGCGAGGCGGATCACGTGCATGCGCCGTCCGCGGTCCCGCGAAGGTCCCCTGTGCGCGCCAGTCATGGCTAGAACCCGCCGCCCCGCGCGGAGTCCCCCGCATGCGCCCGCGGAAGGGAGACCAGTGCAAGGAGCAGGCATCTAACCCCTCCTGAGACCGTTGGTAAACTGAGGAAGCAGGGATTTGCTGGGGCGACAAGGTGGGCAGAGTCCAGAGAAGGGAGGGTTCGGGGCTCCTAGGCCAGGATCAGCCCTCCCGTGGGGTTTGCTTTGGGAATGAGAGCCCCTAAGGTCCTGGGGACCCCTGCCCACCGCTTCTCATGGGGAGCTCTTTTCTCTGAACATCCCCACGCAGCCACGGGAGCACACAAACCACAGGCTTCCCAGCTGTCAGAGGAGGACTGGACAGTGTGGAGGCGACAAGGGGGAAGAAGAGAGAGGCTGGAGACAGCTCCGCCAAGGCGGGGGCATCCAGTCTCCTAGCAACGTGCCCAGGGTCCACTGCTGGGAGGGAGAGACATGCCAGGCTGCTGGGCAGGGGAGCCCCAAGGTTCCCAGGGTCTGCCTGGGCCGGGGCCATCCCCAGGGCAGCCTCGGGAGGACAGGGCGGGGGTCCTGCGTTCAGCACTGTGGGCACCTGGAATTAGGATGAGCTTCCCTCCTTAGCACGGAGGGGGCTGAAGGAGAGAAGGCCTCAGTTTCCTCCTCTGCAAATTGGGGCGCTTGGCCTTGGTGACTCCCAAGGGGCCCCCAGGCTCATGGATGTGTGTGTTGGCCTTGGTTCTCCATCGATGACTCGCTGCCCACTGAGGTCCCTGGAAAAGACTTTCTCCTCCCTGGAGCTCCTTCTGAGCAGGGAGCAGCCTGGGGTTTGGGGGACTGGGGACCTGGGGTGGTGCAGAGCCTGGCAGAGCACTGAAACACTCCTCTGGGGTCCAGGGACAAGACTGTCCTTGTTGTAGCCTCGGGGTCCTCATGGGAAGTGGGGCCGCAGTCATTGCCCTGGTTGGGGTGAGGAGTCCTCATGGGTGAACTGGACACCCCAAGGCCATCAGAGGGAAAAAGGGGAGCAAGGGAGGCTTCTGAGGTTTCTTGAATCACCCCTGGAGCCTGCAGGTCCTGCTCCTTTTCCCCCCTGGGCCCCCGGAGAGCTGCTACCTTGACAACACCCAAACAAAGGTGTGTGTTTTGTTTTCTGTTTCCTGTCTGGGGCTGCAGTGCTAGCTCTGGCCACCAGGGGCGGCAGTGCCCGCTGTCCTCCGTGAAGCAGCTGGAGTCAGGGGAGAGCCCCAGGGTCACTATGGGGTCCCCTGCCTCCACCTAGAGAGCGCATCCCCTTGCTAGCGTCCGTCTGCACAGCGTGGGCTGCTCTGTGGTGGGGAGGGCTCTGACGTCCTCTCATCTTCCCGTTCAGCACATGTGCTGGCACGCGCCCTGGGTGGGGAGGTTAGAGTTGGTGGGGTTGGGGGTGGGGGGCCGTTAAACCCAGGTGGGTTGAGCCAGGGAAAGCACTTCCCCAGGGGAATGGGCTGCCTGGAGCTAGGTGGTTCACAGTGTGATTTTCCTCTCCCCTGGGAAGAAGCTCTGGGCCTCTGGCAGGGCTGTTTTGCATTTGTAAAGGAGGTTCCAGGTTCCATCTGAGGGTCTGTGTCCAGTCCTGGGAGTGGCCAGAACAGGGTTCCCTGGGGAGGGGGGGCCCAGGGGCACAGACCCACACAGATATCTGGGAAGGAGCTGGTTGGGGCCCATTCATTCAACAAACATGAAGCGCCTACTGTGTGCAGGCATTCAGCTAATTCAGGGAACAAACAAAAATTCCCACCCTCCTGGCTGCAGTCCAGTGGGGGCTCGGCAGGGCCCACTAGACACCTGGCAGGCGGTGGCCCTGCATGTGCCGCCCTCTGGCCCCTCCAGGTGTGGGTTCTTCCAGCCTATGAGGCCTACGACCGGAAGAGGAGAGTGGGCTTTGGGTCAGGAGGGGGCTCCTGTCTCCGTGGTGGGGGCATCTGGGGCTGGGTGGGGCTGGGCAGAGCCCAGGCTCCCACAAGTCTCCATGGTTCCCGCTAGAGGGCTCAGATCTGGGGCTTCGCCTGCAGGAGGAAAGGAAACAGAGAACTGGGGACCCGGGCCCAGCCAGACCCCGTGAGGACCCCTTCCCAGCCAGGCCCGCCCATCCCTGTCCCGCGTGGGGCTGGCAGGAAATGTGGTGAGCAGCCTGCTTACCCATCGGCCTCACCCAAAGTCCTGAGTGCCCAGCGGCATGTGGGCCAGGGGCTGGCCTCTGGGGGACCCCCAGGGGAGCCAGGAGGGCCAGGGCAGGAGAGGCCAGGCCTCTGACTATACCGCCAGCCACCTGCCCCAGCACCACCTCCTCCACCCTGGACACCTGGCTGGACCAGTGTCTGGGGATTTCTGTCAGCCCCAGACCTCCCCAGCTTCCCACTCATTCATTCATTCATTCACTCATTTGTTCACTCATTCAGCAAATATCCACTGGTCCCTGCCATGTGCCCAGCACTGTAGCTTCCTCAGTGAGCCCGGCTGACTGTCCTGCCCACATGAAGCTGAGGTCCACTCTGTGACTTAAAAGGGGGTGGTCCACAGGTTAGCAGGGATGAGGGGCACCAGGAATCAGCCACTTTATTAAAAGAGAAGCTTGTATTTGAAAGAAGTAACAGAGAAAAGGCTTGCTTGGCACCTCATCTTGAGAAATAAAATAATTGAAGGTTACAAAGAATAAATGTATTTTCTATTTAACAAAATATAGGTCATGATTTTTT
>NW_012138525.1:806339-812884 GCF_000956105.1 Propithecus coquereli
GCCCCTCAGCCACTCCAAGGGTTTCTAATTTCAGGGGTGCGATCTTATGATTTATACACGTGTGTGTGTGTGTATTTTTGTCTGCAGTTCCTGACTCAAAACGCCCATAGCCCTTGCTCTAATGTCGGGACACTTTAGGCCTCAGAGATAGACCTTAGAAGACAGAATCTCTCTCTGACCTTCCCCTACCCCCTCTCACCTGCGCCTTTTTCTCCCCAAGGCAGCCCTTAGAAACTAAAAATAGAATCTTCCCCTGCCTGTGGCCATAAAGAAATTCTCTGAACTGCCTTGTCTGATTGTGGGTCACAATTCCAGGTGGGGTCCTGCCCCATACCCAGGAGGAAGGACGCTGCACAGAGAGGCCAAGAAGAACAGACAGGCCTTGCTGGGTTCCCACTCAGTCTGGTGGTGTTAGATCCACCGTTTGGTCCACTGACATTTCTACACGGTGGTCAATCCTGCTTGTCCAGTGCATTCTCCACAGAAGGCCCCAGAGGACAGGGTTCAGTAGCTTCCAGATACTGAACACATACACGGAGCTTCCTGCAGGGTGGCGCCCAGGGAGGGCACGGAAGCTCCGCACCCCTTCCCCAGCTCTTCATCTGCATCTTTTGTAATATCCTCTATGATAAACCAGCAAACATAAGCAATTTCCCCGAGTTCTGTGAGCCGCTGTAGCAAATTAATGGAACCTAAAGAGGGGGTTGTAGGAGCTCCAGTGTGAAGCTGGTTGGTCAGAAGTTCACAGCCTGGACTTGCAACTGGTGTCTGAGTGGGGGAGGCTGTCTTGTGGGACTGAGCCCTCTCCCTGTGGGGTCCGAGGCTGTCTCCAGGTGGAAGGCGTCAGCACCAAATTGAACTACAGGACACTTTGCTGGTGTCCGCTGCTTGGCGTGTGGGTAAAACTTTCACGCATTTGGTCATAGGAGTCTTCTGCGTTGACTGTTGTTGAGAGAATACAAAAAACCCTTTAAGTGTGTTCTTTTCACTCAAGGGGTTTTAGGGAAAACAGCTGCGGGTTCAGTAGGTGAAATATTATGTCTAATTCATTGTCTTATTTCATTGTCCTAACGAGGAGCTGCGTTTTCAACTCTCAGCCATTTCTCGAGTGTAGCCCCTGCTCCGACCTTGGGTGAGCCTGCAGAGCACACTTTCTCTGGGCATCCCCAGGGTCGAGGTGGGGGTCTGGCTTCCAGCACAGCCAGGAAGCTCCTCCGCTGCTCTCAGCAGGCCTCCTCGGTCTGCTCTGCTCCGGGAGCCAAACTCACTGGTTCCAATAAGCGCGCAGCAGGTTCGCTCCCCGGCACCAGGCACATGCTGGGACCGGATGCAGTGGGTTCTGCCTGCATCTGGGCCTGGCCTCGGCTGGTGCAGGACCATGGGCTCGGATTAGAGACCAAATCCTGGATCCTGCTGGGCTCTGGCTAGGCCAGGCATGTGGGCTGTGAACCCACGTGACCTCCTGAACAACCAGGTCAAGGAAGAACAGAGCGCAGGGGGCCCGGAGGGGCAGGGCTGGCCCAGAGCCCACTGAGGCCTATTGTCTTTAAATCTCAATTTTGGGGAGCAGTTACATATTGTTCTGATGATACATGATTCAGACCCAGCGTGTCAAACACAGAAAAAGAGCTGTTCAGGGTGAAGCTGGGACAAGACCTAGACCCCCCCAACCCCCAAACACCCCAGGGACCTCCCCCCACTCCCGGGGCTCCAAGAGGCACAGCTTGACATGTACTGAAGGGAGCTATTACCTCTTTTCATTGCTGGGAGACTGAGGCTTTGTCCAAGGTCACTGAGCAAATCAGGGGCAGAAGCCTGGGTAGACGGCTGAGACTTGGAGTCTGGCCTCAGGGCTCCCCTGTTGCTGCCCACCCCCAGGTACCAAAGCCCAGGAGAGCTAAAATTGGTGTCTGGGTCCAAACTGAGCTTTGCAGAGACATCTGCTTGTCACCTAGGAGAAGGCTGGTTCTTGGTCCAGACAGAAGTTTCTCCCTAAGGTAAGGAGGGTGAGGCCCACACGGCTGCAGGGCCAGCCTCCACCCTGCCCAGCCCCCTCAACCCAGCTCCATAGCCCAGGCAGCTCTGCACGCTCTCCCCACCTGCCCCGGAGATTCAAGGTCCGGAGAGTCCTGCTGCACCTGCACTCTCCAGAGCTCCTAGACGTGTTGGGACATGGTGTCCCTTATTTTCTCTGGCATCCCAGAGGTAGGTCATAGCTGGGGACCAATTGTGGAGGGTCTGTGCATGGTGGGGAGCCTGAGGACTGGGTTTGCAGTCAAGGGCTCCCAGGCCAGCTCTGCCACTTAACCAGAAGGGGGACCTTAGGCAGTTCCTGGGAGGACATTGTCCAGTTCCCTTCATGAACTCCAAGCTCAGCCGCTGGGGTTCCCAGGGGGAAGACAGCCCACTTCTATTTCTGCTTTGGAGGATCAAGACCAACTTCATGGAGGAACCAAAGGATGGATTTCCTCACATGCCCATTTTACAGATGAAAAACTGAGGACCAGTGAGGAGAATGGCCACGTAGGGATACTGGGTAGCCCGGCTGTTCAGACCCAGGATCCCACATCCCCTCCCCTACAGGCCCCACCCAGGCTGATCCTAAGCTGGTGGACAAGGACTTGTGTGTGACCTGCTGATCCCAGCAGCTGCTCCCAGTGAGCTGGGACCACGTGCCTGAGACCCACATTCCCTCCTTTAACCCCTGCCCGGGTTGGCTCCATACCAGCAGGGATACTTGATGTTTATTGGATAAACAGACGACGAATCAGTGCGACCCTCCCAGCGGCCCGAGGCAGGTGCTCTTATTTTACACGTGAGAAACCTAAGACGAATCTTGAGGCCCGGTGTCAAGACAGCTTTGAGCTAAGATTGCACCACAGCACTCCAGCCTGGGCGACAAAGCCAGACGCTGTCTCTAAAAAAACAAAAGTCTTGCGTTTGTTCATTAACTCATTCATTCATGCATGCATCTAGCAGGCACCTAGAATACAACAGCGAGCCCCAGCCAACATCCCGCCCTTGGAGCTCACAGCCCAACAGGGAGGACAGGGCCCGGGCCTCCGTGACCCGCCTCCCCTTCCAAAGATATTTAGGTAATATCTAATAAGAGTTTTTTAAAAGTCTTATATATACACACATAGACAGACAGAGAGAGAGACAAACAGAGAGACAGAACTAGAAAACTGCTCCCCTCCCCGTGCTTGGGTTGGATTTGTCCTTCGCGGTGGGTCCTCATGCTGGTTCCCCAAACACTTCAGGTCTCTGCCTGGTTCCCAGTCCATACTCTGCGCGGAGCAAGGTGTCCAGATGCACCAAGTGCGCTTTCTCCTACCTTGCTTTTCCCTCCCAGTTTTTGATTGTTATATTTTTAAGTCATGGAGGCCACTTTTGTCTTCCCTCACCATTTCGCCCAGCTGCTTCCAGGCCAGGGCTGTCATTAGGCTGAATTTGTCCTCCTCTAGGGGTGGGGCCAGGGATGGACCAGGAGAGGGCTGTGGCGGTGGCAGAGCACCCGGGCTTGCCTGCAGGGCCATCGGGCTAGATGTCTTGTCAGCACTTTATTAGAGAACAGTTGCCAGGGAGGCATCGGTGTCTGGCAGGCAGACCAGGGAACTTTCTAAACATAAACTAAGTACAGAAAATGAATCAGTAGGTCCCAAACCAGTTCCAGGGAACCAGTGTTTGCAGTTAAAAAAATGGAAGTGTGGCCTTTCAGCCAGCTCTCACGACCCCTGGGGCCCGTGCCCAGGGGCCAGGCGGACCTGGGTTTCCAACTTCAAGCTGCGCTGTGGCCTTGATGAAACCCCTAAGGTCTCTGAGCCCCCTTGTCCACTTCTCACTTGGTCTGCCACGCCGATCTCATTCTACTCTCGCCTTTCCCTTAGGGCCCCTTCCTTTTGCCCTCTCCCCCCTCCCCTCCCGTCTCCTCCCTCACGCTGCCTAGCAGAGGCCTCTGCCTGGGAACCCTCCACACCCTGGGCTTGGCAGACTGCCAGTGAGCAGTAGGAGGGTCCCTCTCAAGGTGCCCGAGTCCCCAGGGTGAACAGGGGCGGCCCTTCGTGGAAGGGCCCAGGCTACCCCCACCCGCCGTGGGAAGAAAGTATGGCCAACCCCATTTTACAGAGGGGGAGCCCCTGGCTTGTGGTCGCCTAGCCAGCAGAGGTCCCTGGCCCGGAGGCTCCGAGCAAGGAGGGCGGATCACAAACAGCACCGTAGGTGCGACGTCCAGCTTGTTGTTCCTCTCCGTGGCTGCTTCGAGGCTCTTCTAAACACAGCAGTGTTTTCGCCTTACAGTTTCTCTCACCTGTCTGTGCGCACCCCGCCCGGGGCCCTCGGACCCGCGCTTCTTGGCTCTGAACTGGGTGGGAACACCAGGCCCAGCCGAGGCGGCAGCAGAGGCGGGAATCCGGGGTCAGGTGCTCGGCCCCCGGGGCGGAGCCGCGGCCTGTGGGCGGGGCCGCGGGCGGGCCCAAGGCGGGGCGGCCGGCGGGCTGGGCGCGCGGCGCCTTTTCCCCCCGCGGACTTCCTGCGCCCGCCCGCCGGCTGCCCGCCTGCTCCACGCTCCTGCCCGGTATCTCGGGGACCCGGGCGAGCCGAACCCCTGGTTCCGGACCGAGGTGCGCGCCTCCGTCCGTCCTAAGGTCGGTCCGGCCGCAGGGAGTAAGTCTGCACCGCGCCCGCGCGCGCGCGCGCGAGAGGAGCGGCGCGAGCCCAGGCGGAGCGCGTCCCCGCCCCAGGCTTCTGCAGGTTGGGGGTCCCTTCTGCAGGTTGGAGTCCCTTCTGCAGGTTGGGGTGGGCGGGGCTCGGGTCTGGACTCGTCCTCCGCGGAGCGGCCCGGGCGGCCTGAGCCCCGCGGGAGGCTGGGGCTCGAGAGGAAGGGCGAGGGAGCGGGCTTGCCAGAGACTCCCGAGCGAGCAGGGGCCTTACCTCCAGGACCCTGGCCTGAGGTCTTTCTCTGGCCCACCGCGGCAGGGCTGCTGGCGGCCCGCGGTCACTGGCGCCCGGGCGCTGTACCAAGCGCTTCACAGCCACTCGCGCGCGTCCTCCTCACGGGCAGTGCGTGCTGTTCCGCCACCCGGCTCCAGCCACCTTTAGCCGAGAGCACGGAGGCTGAGGGAAAGGGGAGTATGACTGGCCCAAGATCACTGAGCCCAGGAGAGTTGAAGCGCGTTCCCGCCGTCCCCTGGGGAAGCCAGGACCCGCCCCCCGGAAGAGTGTGCTGCTGCTGCCTCTTTCCCTAGGGGAGCCCGGGTGGGACTGGGTGTGTCGGGGCTGTGCCTCAGGGCTTGATGTCTGGTGTACTTGCTGTGGCCCAGGGAAATCCTCCTGTAAGCCCTGCCCACGCACCCTGCCCTCCTGCTGCTGTCCCAGCCCCTGGGCTGGCCTGGGCGAAGTGGGCCCCAGCCCCTCTCCCACAAAGGACAGCCGGAAGCTGCAGCAGAGCACTGAGCCACTGCCACCCGTCCGCCTCCCAGAGCTGCGCCTGAGGTCCAGCTGGACTGGGAGAGACCTGGGATCCACATTACTCCGTGGGCAACCAAGGGCAGGCCAGGGCTGCAGGAGTGGGGCCACTGTCCCAGGATAAACGGCATTCCTTTGCAGGTGTTTCGGGACCTCAGAGACACAGGCTCAGAGCCTGACAGCCCTGGGAGGGGAGAGCCTGATTGGCCCAGGCTTGCAGGGTCGCCGCAGGTGCCCACGCTCAGGTGCACCCTCAGCAATGCACCGCAAGAGACTGGCCTTGAGCCTGGGGTTGTGCCTGTTGGCAGGCGCAAGCCTCTGGGTCCTGTGGTGAGTCTGCCCTGTGGAGCTCTCCCTCCCTCCCCGCCCAAGATTCCTCCCTGCCTTCGCATGTCAACCTCAAAACCTTGATCCTTTCACGGGATTTCCAGGTCCCACTAGCCTCTCCTGGCCACTTGTTCCCCAACCCCAGCCCCAGCAAGACCAAACTAGTTCTGGCTTCTAAATTTTGCCTTGTACTGGCCTCCTGGGCTTTGACCTACTCTTCCCTCTGCCTGGACCATCCTTCACCTGGCGTCGATGAGGAACTCCTGTTCATGCTCCCAAATTCACCCCCTGTGTTCTGTGAAGCTCCTGGAGCTGCCCTTCACCCTGCTGTTTGTGTGGGGGGGAGCTGGCATCAAGAATATACATGCCCCAGGAATGAATGATTGCATGGGTGAATGAATGACTGCATGCAAAGCCCTGTGATACAAGGAATTCCAGGAGACTGTTCTCCAAGGTCAGCCGGACCCATAGAATGACAAGGGACCCCCGCAATTGCCCCATTAGAGGCATTCACACCCAGTTATGTGCGCCGAGTTTTCAGCCTCCACAGTGGAGTCAACAGGTGTTTTTCCTTCCCAGGGTGTCCGTTGAAACCTGGCTGCCGGTCTCCTACATCCCCTACTACCTCCCCTGCCCAGAGATCTTGTAAGTACAGATGGGACTAGGAGAGTTGGGGGCCCTGGGGGCTGCTCACAGCTGGGGAGACAGGGAGTTTTTAAGGTCACTTTGTCTGCAGTTCCTGAGTGTTAAGCTCA
>NW_012138525.1:812934-844200 GCF_000956105.1 Propithecus coquereli
GTAGTAGTTCCCACTTATTTGTGAGAACATACGGTGTTCAGTTTTCCATTTCTGAGATAGTTCACTTAGGGTAATGGTCTTCAGTTCCCTCCACATTTCTGCAGATGACATTATTTCATTCCCTTTTGTTTTTAGAGACAGGGTCTCACTCTGTTGCCTGGGATAGAGTGCAGTGGCATTATCATAGCTCACAGCAGCCTCAAACTCCTGGGCTCAAGAGATCCTCCTGTCTCAGCCTCCCGGAGTGCTGGGATTATAGGCATGAGCCGTCGTGCCCAGCCAAGCTCATGGTTCTGATAAATGAGATAGGGTTTAGGTAATTTAAGGGCTGCCACAAATGTGGAGTGAAATCTCCGTTTCAGTCTTGGAGCATCCTTGCAGCCCCCTGCATGGTTTGACCTTGGACATGTTGCACAGCTCTGAGCCTCCCTTGCTACATCTGTAAAGTGGGATGGTAGAGGTGCCCCTCCCAGGCCACCGGAAACATGGGGTGCACCGTCACCTACAATTGGCCTGGTGTTGCTCCGGGGACATGGTGGGTGTTCAGGAAACAGTGCTTTTAGGATTGACCTTTTTGCTCAATTTTTTGTTCAATGTGGATACAAAGAACAACTTAACATGTGACCAAAGACTTCTTCACGTAATGAGTCTGACTTTTTGACAGTTAAGAGTAAAGAAATGAGTTGAGACAGTCTCAAAGGGGCATCTGGCCCCTTGGTCTTTGTTTTTCATGCCAGCGAAAGGAAAGTTAAGCCTCTGGATCACAGGCTGCTAATTAACTCTGAGGCATGTTTTATTATTTTAAATATAGAATATGGTAGATTAGGAAGCCGGAAAATGGAAAAGACGAAAGAAAAAGGAAACCCTCTCAGGTCCCACCTGAGCAGTACTTAGATTCTGAAGCATGCCGCTGCGTTGCTTATTTGCTGTTCCTTCTAATTGAACAGATTCTCCATTTACGTGGTTCTAAAAGCAGAAAGGCTGCTTGCTATTGAAAACGGTGTGATCATACTGTTTTTTGCAATTTTTATCCAGTTTTCCCAGAATGGACTTTATTTTCCGTGTGTGTCCCCACCATTCATGGGCTCCGGCATCTCATCCCACCCAGGCGCTGGTCATCATTCTTGAGCCCCCTGAGCCCCCCACCTTTCCTGTCAACAACTGCTGGGTACTTAGGTCATCCCCAGTCCCCCAGAGGCATAACCCCTTTTCCAATTCAAAGATCGTTTCACTCGGATATGTCCCCTTCCCCGGCCAGAGGATATAGATAGATTCCGATCCATCTCATCTGGTTGTTTTCCAGAAGGACCACAGCACAGCAAACATTGACACTCATGCATGCACCTGTGCCTATGCAGTGCCCAGTGAGACCGCCCCGGTATCGCACCTGGGCCAGAGCCAGAACTACTAGGTGTTACAAAGAACAGAAATGAACCCGCCTTGCTGAGTTAAGAGATGGGAGATGCGATCTCTGGTTTAAATTTAATTTCTGTGATTATTCGGGAGACCCTCATTCCCGTGTCTTCCCATTGACTTTCCGCCTCTGTGAAATGCCTGCTCTGCTGCTTCTCTCTTTGGTCTGCTCGTGGCCGAGCATATCTGCTACACTTTTTTTCTTTGCAGTTTTTCTGTCTTTCAGTTCTACTGAGTTTTACACCACCATGATATTATTTTTTAATAGATTGAAGTTGAAAATTTTTGTTTTAGATGGTCAAATCTTCACCTCTTTTCCTTTGACTTTCTTCTCTTACTTTGCTTTTACTTTCATTTTCATTACCTTCAGAGGTTTAGAAATGCGAAGTTTCTGTTTTTGGCTGAGGCTCTTCTGTGGCTTTGCATTCTTGTGTCTGACTGCTGAGTGCAGCTGCAGCGTGTTTGGGCTTGCGGAGCAAAGAGGCTCCCTGCCAGGGAAGCAGGACACAGCCTGGCTGGGGCCAGCATCCCGGTGCTGTGTCCCCTTCTCACCTCTGACCACCTGCCTGGACTCCCGGGGCTCTCTGAGCAGGGACCTGAAATACGCCTGCTTGTAAGAAACGAGCAGAGGGCTGAATCGACACTCAAACTTTGTTGATTCAAGAATAGGGACTAATCGCAAAAGGACAAAGACTGCATGGTCCCACTAAAGTGCGGTGCCCACAACAGTCAGACGCACAGAGGCAGAAGTGGAAGAATTGTTCCCAGGGCCGTGGGAGGGGCAATGGTGAGCTACTGTTTATTGGGGACCCAGTTTCCGTTTGGGACGATGAGAAAGTTCTGGACACAGAGAGTGATGATGATTGCACAACAGTGTAGACGTATCATACTTAATGCCACCGAACTGTGTACTTAAGAATGGGTGACAATGGTCAATCTTATGTTTTGTATATTTTACTACAAATAAAAAGTAGCAAAGACTAAAGGTGGGAAAACTCGAGAGGCCTCAGCCATCCCGTCACATGTGACACGTTGAAGCGCACGGGTAGCTGGCGGTACCTATGTCATCAGGTGGCCAGAGCCTTGGGAGCTCCTGCCTTGGGACAGTCAACCTCAGGCCACTTGTGAGCTGCCTCTGGCGCTGGCTGGGCCTTCCCTGGGCCTCCCTTGCAGCCCCTGTAGAAACACTCTGGAGTGGTTTTATTGTCCCCAGTTTATGGATGAGGGAAGTAAAGCCCGCGGAGTCAAACGTTGGGCCCTGGGTGTCTTTCCAGTTGGAGGCAGAGTCAGAGGTGAGCCCAGGGGTCTGACCCTGCAGCCCTGCCACCTCCTGCTTCAAGGGCCCCCTCCTTACCTCCCCCCGTGGTTTGACCTTTGCTGGAGCGAGCGGACGCTGACCACGCAGGCTGCCTGCAGAGACGCGGCCAGGACGCAGCCTTACTGCGGGCTTGCCTCGTGCTGGGCGTGGGCTCAGAGCCCCTTACTCACATACCTCATTTAATTGTCACTGCAACCCCGGGGTTCAGGGTGGTCGCCCATTTTAGATGAGGAACAGTGGATGTGTCAGTCCGAGTTCCACTGGAGATGCAGAACCAGTCAGAGATGGCAGGTGGTAGACAGGGACACAGACAGAGAAGATTTAGCTCAGGGCGTCTGCTTGGGTGATTGCGGGGGGCCGGCCAGTCTGAAACGCCCAGGGCAGGCTGGGTCTCGTAGGCGGGAGCTGGTGCTGTAGTCCACAGGTAGAATTGCTTTTCCCCCTCAGGGAGACCTCAGTTCTGTTCCTCAGGCCTTTCCGCTGACTGGCTCAGGCCCACCCAGGGTATCCAGAATAATCTCCTTTACATAAAGCAACTGATAGAGGTGTTAATCACATGCACAGAATCCTTTCCCAGCAACAAAGCTGGGTACTACGGCCTCGCCGGCTGGCGCACAACTAACCATCACGGGGGGCTCACTCAGGTGAATTGACTCCTCAGGGTCCCTGGGTCATCGGGCCTTTGCAGCTTCTCAAACCTTCTACCCACTGCCACAGTCCTACAGCGCAACCAGCCTTGGTAGCAAGCGACACTCAGTTCGATTGACAGCCGTGTTGCTCACTCAGTGACCTGGACAGACCCCTCCTGTACGGGGTGGGGCGTGGGGAAGGTTGGGGGGTGCCTGCCCATGGGGGCATTGATTCCTCCAGTGCTCAGAACCTCTGCCCCCGGCCCCGCACTGACGGCGCTCTCTTGCCTCTGCCCCCAGCAACATGAAGCTGCAGTACAAGGGACAGAAGCCATTCCAGCCAGTGGCACAGTAAGGAGACTCATTTCCCCCTTTGCAGCCCTGGGGGTGGGGGCCACCTCCCCTCACCACTGGCCCTTCTGGGTTGCAGGTCACAGTACCCTCAGCCCAAGCTCCTGCTGGAACACAGGTAGGTGTCATGTAGAGACCTGGAGGCGGGTGAGGGAGGGGGCCAACAGAGCTCTGATTTCTAAGTTGGGGTGACGGCGGTGTCAGTGTCAGCATGGCCTTGGAGCCCAGGTAGTCTGGGACTGTGGAAAGACACAGGCTTGGAGTTAGGGACCTGGGCTGTGTGACCTTGGGCAGGTAACTCAACTGCTCTGAGCTTTTTCTGTACAGGTGAATAATAATAGTATCCACCTCTAGGAGGTTGGAGGACCAGATGAGATGGTATCTGTGACACGTGCATCGTGCTCGCACATAGCAGGTGTTCAGTCTGTTGTTAAGGATGATGCTGTCTTGTCCTTAGCGACGGTGCTTGCTCATCAGGCACTCAGCACACACGGAACGTGCTGGGCTCCTCTGGACACTCGGTGTGCGTTAGCTCCAGGTCCTCCCAGGCCTGCTGGAGGTAGCCACCGTTATCCCCACTTTCCACATGAGGAAACAAGCCCAGAGACGGGGATGAAGTCACCCTGGGTCCCGTGGCATGAGAGGCAGGGCTGGGATGAGACCTGGGCTTTCACAGGGGAGGGTCTCAGCGCCCACAGCCCCCCTGCCGCCAGCCCCACAGAGCTGCTGACACTCACACCTTGGCTGGCGCCCATCGTGTCCGAGGGGACCTTCAACCCGGAGCTTCTGCAGCACATCTACCAGCCGCTGAACCTGACCATTGGGGTCACGGTGTTCGCCGTGGGGAAGTGAGTAGCGGGCTAGGTGGGGGGCAGAGGGGGTCTCCCTGAGCTTACAGTCCAGGGGAGAGAGGACCCTGGCTGGGCACCAGGGCGGCCCTGCACCGGGTGCTGAGCAGATGGAAAGCACACAGTAGAGTGTCACTGTGGGAGGGGTCTTCCAGGGGGAGGAGGCCCTGGCATGGAAGGGCAATGGACGCAGCCCAGGGAAGGGAACCGTAGCCTTTATCAGGAGGCCCCCGTGCCCCTCCCTGCTTCCCCAGACCCCTCCTCTGCTTTCCTCTCTCTTCCCTGACCCCACGACGTAGCCTTTCCTTGAGAAGCTGCCACCTGGCAGCTTCCCTCTGGGCCCCTTCCTGGGACTCCTGACAGAAGGACCATGAAGGGACCCCAAGGCCTAAAGCACTTGCCCACTTGGGGTCAACTGACACCCTCATCCAATCAGTCATGACCTGGGGACAGGCCCGTGCCATCCACTTCCCACTCCACGCCCCAGCATCTGGCACAACTCGCCTTGCCTTGATGCAGCCACTTACCCGCTTCTCGGCTACTCTCCTCTCTGATCCTCCGTGTTCCTGGCTATAAACTGGGCAAACTTAACAGGCAGCCTATGAAGATCAAAGATAATAAGAGTTCCTTAGAACGCTGCCTGGCACCTAGCAAGTGCTCCGTGCAAGTTAGCTCGGTTCACGCATGTAACAATCACTAGTAAGCGTCATTCTTAGAGCAATCCCAATGGGATTTTGGGAATTTGACAGATGAGGAGACAGGGGTGATTTCTTGAGGTGGGGAGCTGGGAAGTGGACCCCAGACCTCATGCCCTGCATGGTGCCAGCACATAGTGGGGACCGGGCAGTGGCTCTGCTGGGGTAGCGGTGGATGACAGGGTTCTTATCACCAGGTACACTTGCTTCGTCCAACACTTCCTGGAGTCAGCTGAGAAGTTCTTCATGCGTGGCTACCGGGTGTACTACTACATCTTCACCCACGACCCTGCAGCCATCCCCAGGGTCTCGCTGGGCCCCGGCCGGCTCCTCAGCATCATCCCCATCCAGGGAAACTCCCACTGGGAGGAAATCTCCGTGCGGCGCATGGAGACCATCAGCCGGCACATTGCCAGGAGGGCGCACCGGGAGGTGGACTACCTCTTCTGCCTCGATGTGGACATGGTGTTCCGGAACCCGTGGGGCCCTGAGACCTTGGGGGACCTGGTGGCTGCCATTCACCCAGGCTACTACGCTGTACCCCGCCAGCAGTTCCCCTACGAGCGCAGGCCTCTTTCCACTGCCTTTGTGGCAGACAGCGAGGGGGACTTCTATTATGGTGGGGCGGTCTTCGGAGGGCAGGTGGCCAGGGTATACGAGTTTACCAGGGGCTGCCACATGGCCATCCTGGCGGACAAGGCCAATGGCATCATGGCAGCCTGGCAGGAGGAGAGCCACCTGAATCGCCGCTTCATCTCGCACAAGCCGTCCAAGGTGCTGTCCCCTGAGTACCTGTGGGATGACAGGAAGCCCCAGCCGCCCAGCCTGAAGCTGATCCGCTTGTCTACCCTGGACAAGGACACCAGCTGGCTGAGGAGCTGACAGTGGAGCCAGGCTACCGGGGACGGGGACCCGCAGCCCTGCGGCCACTTTCTCAGTGCTTCAGTCTGCCAAGCCTTCCTCGCAGACAGGCCCTGTCCTACCCACTCAGTCTGTCAGGTGGACCCGACGGAAAATGGGTGTGGAAAGGCCACTGTACACTGTAAAGGGCGGCGCATGCACAAGGAAATCACAGTGATGTGGCATAAAAACAGACAGGAGGGGAGACTGGAGGTTCCCAGGGCAGGCCCGGGCAGGCCTTGCGCATCCTGCCAGCATGCCTTCGCGGGGTGGGCTCTGCAGTCGCAGCCCATCCAAAGTGGTGCACGCCCTTTTGTTGCCTAGTGCCCTTAAAGTTGCACTTGTAACACCTGGTGTGTAGGCACCCCAGGCCCCTTTTCTCTGGCTGCAGGGGCTCAGGTACTGTGCTATCCCCCAGTGTTCCTCACTCAGGACCCCTGAGCCAGCCTTTGAAATGAGCTGGTCCAGACTCCTCTGGTTCCCTGCACACCAAGGTGAGCCATGCTCTCCAGGACGAGCCGCCTCCTTTGTAAGAGGGTTTGGAGCAGTTTTTGAATAAAGGTGGCGTGTCAGGCCCTAACCAGGGTTTTGTTACCAGCACATCTGAGTGTCTTCTGCTGGCACTGGGGATACAGGCAGACTGGATTTCAAACAACCCACCGGGATGGGGGTGCGCAGTCACTCTAGAAAATCCGGGCTAAAGCTGGCCGCTGTAGCAGACAGGGTTCATTCCGATCCTGCAGGGAGCCTGGGTGAAGTGGGGGTGTGCTGACAGATCTGCCGCACCCCCGCCTGAGTAGAGGGAAGCGGGGCCTGGGGAGCCCTGTGGTGCTTACGCCCCAAGCACACAAGGGATGCGTCTGTCGGCCTCCCCATATCCGGGGTCGCCCCAGCCGTGCAAGGCCTCTTGTGGGCGTAGGGCTCTGAGGCCGTGGTGCGGGCCAGGATTAGAGGGCCTGCAAGGGTAGCTTCTCCAGCCTGGACCCAGAGGGACTCGGAGGCCCATGGGGGTTCTGTCTGCCTGGCCACGCAGGGGTGCCCACTCCCCTGGAGGCAACAGCGTCTTTTCCATGGAAGGAATGGACACATGGTAGGTTGGAGTGTACTCTGTGGGTGCACCAGAATGGGTAGACACCCACCTGGCCACCCCTAGCAAAGCTAGGGCTGGCCCCGAGTCCACTCTTCCTGCAACCTGTGATTTGGCCAGTGAGCAGGGACAGATGCCAAGAATGTGACCAGTTTGAGGAGACAGACTGGGCTGGAGAGGACTGCAGGTGCTGCAGGTGCTTCCTGGGTAGAGGGGCAAGAAAGGGCCCATGGCCTCTGTGTCTCCAGGAGGGAGCACCTGCCCACGGCTGTCTGGGTCTGCACCTGGGGGAGGAGGGTTCTGTACTGAAGAGCCAGCCATGCCTTCAGGAAGCTTCCATTTAGAGCAGACAGGCCCCTGATGTGCAGACCGAGGAAGCGAGGCCTGGGCAGCCTCAGCCTGGCAGAAGAGGTTTCTCCCGGCCTTCTCCCCAGTACGCCCTCGCGGGGTTGCTGTTGCTGACCCATTTTCAGCTGAGGGCACTGAGGCTCTGACATGTCATCACATGAGTTTGCCTGTGACATGGCCCAGCTGTGGGTTTGCACCCAGGTCACAAAAGCTGCTTTTGACCCCAAAACTGTGCTTTGTGCAGGAACCCTGAGGAGGTGGCCTCTGAGCCCAGCCCTGAAGGCGAGTCTGGGGAGGGGCACTGTTGCAGGGGGCTCTGAGGGGCAAGGGCTTGGCGGGGTGCAGGTAAGGACAGCTCCAGGAGGCTGGAGTTGGGGTGTGAGGTGTGCACTAAGGAGGACATCTGGACCAGATCACATGGGGCTCTGAAGGTCACGCAAGGAGAGAAGGGGTCACAGCAGGATTGTTCCAGCAGGGAGATCAAGGCACCTAAAGTGCTGGACTCAGGGTCGCCAAGCTGGGGAGGCCCCAAGACAGGAGGAGGCCTCTGACCACCAGTGCCAGGATGTGTGACGGGAAGAGCAGTCATGCTGGGGACCCACCCACGGTGGGGGGGCCTGGTCACGTGGAGCCCTGTGGCCTGGGGCGTGGTGTCTCTGCTCAGGCATAAAATGGGGCAAAATCCCTGAGGGCAGGGGCTCCCTAATAACAGTGACTGCCCAACACCGGCTCAGCTCCCTGCCGCCCTCCTGCACCAGCCAGGGCTGCAGCCAGGGACAGGCTGGAGCTTGTGGAAGACAAGGAGGGGGCTGGGGAGGACGAGGGGAGGGGCAATCTGACCTCCCTACCCAGGCTCCTGTCTGCTGTCGCCTCATGTTCCCTGACCCCAGCCATCCACCCAAGTCCTGCAGGTGGCATGGGAGTACCTAGGCGACAGGGCGACGGTATATATTTGGTGACGCCCACGTCTCCAGGCTTTTCACGCCCTCGCGGCCCAGCAGCCCCCACCTAGCTGGAGTGAGGGTGGCCCTACGTAGGTCCTAGGCGGGTGGGGAGCGCAGAGGAGGCTGAGGCGGAGGAACACGTGAGATCGGCCGCGCGGAGCACTTTGCGCGTGATCGCGGCGAGACGGGTCACGTGCACGCGCTGCTCGCGGTCCCGCGCAGGCCCCGTGTGCGCGCCGGGCCGTGAACTGCAGGCCCGTGGGGTCCGCCCGCGTCCGGGAGGGAGGCTCGAGCGCGCCCCCGAGCTCGCGTGGCGGGCCCGCCCCTCACACCTGCGGGCGGGCTGGGGCGGGGTCGCGGCTGTCCCCGCCCCCCGGCCCGAGCCCCGGGAGCCGGGGCGGAACCGAGCGGCGGGCCCGAGCGGCCGGCGGCGCGGCACAGACAATGGGAGCCGCGCGGGCGGCGGCGGCGCGGGCCGCGGAGCCCCGGGCCCGGCGGGGACCGGAGGCCGCGCCATGAGCCCCGCAGCCGGGCGCCCCCCTGCGCCGCGCGCGGGCCGAGGCGAGCGGCCACTGCGAGCCCCGGGCCCCGCCCTGGGGCTGGCGATGCGCTGCCAAGGCTGAGGATGATGGTAGATTGCCAGGTGAGTGCCCCGCCCGGCCCCGGGCGCCCTCCCGCCGTTGGGGGTGGAGGGAGGACTGCACGCCCCCGCCCACACCGCACCCAGCGGGGAGGGCGCCCTGCGCCGCGTCCACGCTCAGCGCTCGCTTACGCAGTTCCGTGTCCGACCCCTCCTGGTACAGTAGGGAAACTGAGGCCAGGAGCGAGGCAAGGACTGGCCCGGGACACACGAGGTGGGCAGAGTCCAGAGGAGAAGGGAAGGTTCCGGCCTCCTAGGCCAGAGCTCAATCGTGAGGACCCCTGCCCACCATCTCTCACGGGGGGGCTCCTTGGACATCCCCACGCACGCACAGGCACACATAAACCACACGCTTCCCAGCTATCAGAGGAGGACTGGACAGTGGGAAGGCGACAAGGGGGAAGAAGAGAGAGGCTGGAGACAGCTCCAACACGGCGGGGGCATCCAGTCTCCTAGCAACGTGCCTGGGGTCCACTGCTGGGAGGGAGAGACATGCCAGGCTGCTGGGCAGGGGAGCCCCAAGGTTCCCAGGGTCTGCCTGGGCCGGGGCCATCCTCAGGGCAGCCTCGGGAGGACAGGGCGGGGGTCCTGCGTCCAGCACTGTGGGCACCTGGAACTAGGATGAGCTTCCCTCCTTAGCACAGAGGGGGCTGAAGGAGAGAAGGCCTCAGTTTCCTCCTCTGCAAATTGGGGCGCTTGGCCTTGGTGACCCCAAGGGGCCCCCAGGCTCATGGATGTGTGTGTTGGCCTTGGTTCTCCATCGATGACTCGCTGCCCACTGAGGTCCCTGGAAAAGACTTTCTCCTCCCTGGAGTTCCTTCTGAGCAGGGAGCAGCCTGGGGTTTGGGGGACTGGGGACCTGGGGTGGTGCAGAGCCTGGCAGAGCACTGAAACACTCCTCTGGGGTCCAGGGACAAGACTGTCCTTGTTGTAGCCTCGGGGTCCTCATGGGAAGTGGGGCGGCAGTCATTGCCCTGGTTGGGGTGAGGAGTCCTGATGGGTGAACTGGACACCCCAAGGCCATCAGAGGGAAAAAGGGGAGCAAGGGAGGCTTCTGAGGTTTCTTGAATCACCCCTGGAGCCTGCAGGTCCTGCTCCTTTTCCCCCCTGGGCCCCCGGAGAGCTGCTACCTTGACAACACCCAAACAAAGGTGTGTGTTTTGTTTTCTGTTTCCTGTCTGGGGCTGCAGTGCTAGCTCTGGCCACCAGGGGCGGCAGTGCCCGCTGTGCTCCGTGGAGCAGCTGGAGCCAGGGGAGAGCCCCAGGGTCGCTGTGGGGTCCCCTGCCTCCACCTGGCGAGCGCCTCCCCTTGCTAGCGTCCGTCTGCACAGCGTGGGCTGTTCTGCGGTGGGGAGGGCTCCGACGTCCTCTCGTCTTCCCGTTCAGCACATGTGTCCGCACACGCCCTGGGGGCTTCTGTGCTAGTTCTGGGCGGGGCTCTAGAGATGACCCCGCGGGCCCCGCCCTCCTGGGACCACGGGCTGGGGGGAAGTGGACAAAGCACAGAGCAAACACCTGTAAGAAAGAGCAAGGGCTGCTGTGAAAATAAAGCCAGGAGCTGGGAGGGGGCTGGGGTCCCTTGGCAGAGTCTGAGAGGTCGCCCTGAGATGCTGTGACCAGAGGACAAGGGAAGGCCAGCCCTGCACTAGTCTGGGGACCGTGTGCCAGGGGAAAGCTCAGGGTGGCAGAGACAGAGAGGAGGTTAGAAGGGAGGTCAGTGTGGCTGGAGAGAGCTGGGGGTGGAGCAAGCAGACCCCAGGGCCTGGGGACCGTGCTGGTCACCATGGCTGTGTGGCAGCATCTCCCAACACTCAGCATCCAACAGACAGGGACTGTCTACAGTTCCCATGACCCGGCCCAGCCAGGGCCTCTTCCCCCAGGTCTCTGGGGCAGCGGGGACTGTGGCTGGGCTGAGGCGGGACTGGGCAGGACCCATGTCCCAGTCACTCGCACCGGAGGGGCAGGGTTCCGTTTCCACTGAGGGCCTGAGTTCGTCTGTGACTGTCCGCGGGCCCTCTGCTGGCTCTGTGCCATGTGGGGCTCCGTGCGGCAGCTCAGAACTTGCTTCCCCAGAGCGAGGGATGTGGGCGGGGGGGGACACAACAAACAAGCACGACACAAGTCACCGTTGGTTGTGAGGCTGGCACTTGCTGTACTGTGTTGGTGGGAAGCCAGTCACTCAGTCCAGCCCACCTGGGAGAGGCACCTGGGTCTGATTCTAAACACAGCAGGAAGCCGTCTGAAGGCGTATGCCAGAGGGGCCGATACCTGATGATTTTTGCTTCATTTTCAACCCCCCTCCCATGCTGCAGACAACGTGAGGCCAAGAGGGGAAGTGGTTTTCCCCAATCTCAGCCCCAGAGCCCAGGCCTGTTTTGACTGGATTCCATGCCACGTCTCGCCCCTTCTCGTAACTCCCATCTCTAAGTCGGTGCGTTAGTGAACAGGTCTTACAGACGCTATCTCACGTGCACGTGAGGGTGTCCCTAGGAAGGAGGAGCTAGCATGCTCCCCACTGTGCATGAGGGGCGACGGGGGCAGGGGGGACACTGACTAGTCCAGGGTCGCAGACCTGGGTAGGGGGAGCAGCTAGATGACCCAAATGACTTTAACTCTCTGAGCCTCATCAGGGGAGTGTGGGGACCCAGAGGTTGGCCATCCCAGCTCACAGGGTGGCTGTGAACACCTGGAAGCTCCTGCCTTGCTCCTGCCTTGCTCCCCGACCTGCCATCACCCTCCCCACTTCCTTTAACCCCCAGCACTGCTGTCCCTTGATTTTTACGAATGTCCGAATATGGCAAAGTAGCAAAGGGGGGATGTGTCCATTCACGCGGTTGGTGCACTTTCCTGGGCCCAGGCCATGCCAGAGGAGGCAATATTGACAGCCGAGAAAGTTGTCAGGGGAAGGGGCGGTGTTCATCTGGGGAGTGGGTAGGCGCAGAGGGGGATTCTGGGGGATTCCGGCAGGAGGCGTCCTGTGCTCAGGGCGGTTGGAGGAGGGGAGGTGTGATGATGGTGAAGCGGGGGATGGTCAAGCCAGTATCGATCATACAAGTGTCCTAAGGCTGCTGTAACTAAGTACCCCAAACTGGGTGACTCTCAGTTCTAGAGGCCAGAAGTCCAAAATCAAGTTGTCAACAGAGCCCATGCTCTCTCTGAAGGCTCTAGGAGAAGATCTTTCCTTGCTTCTTCCAACTTCTGGTGGTTGGCCAGGTGCAGTGGCTCATGCCCATAATCCTAGCACTTTGGGAGGCTGAGGCAGGAGGACTGCTTGAGGCCAGGAGTTCGAGACCAACTTCTGGTGGTTCTGGCAACCCTTAGCTTGTCTTATGGACACATCACTCCGAACTCTGCCGTCGTCTTCACATGGCCGCCTCTGTGTATCGTGGTTCATTTTCCCTGCTATTTAAGAACACCAGCCATTAGATTAGGGGCCACCCTAATCCAGGATGACCTCATGTTTATCACCTCTGCAAAGACCCTGTTTCCAAATAAGGTCTCATTCACAGGTGCTGGGAGTCTTTTGGCGGGGGACACAGTTCACCCCATAAGAGGAATATTGGGAATGATTTGCCTCCCAAAGGCTAGGTACCCAAGTGTCCTCGGGGTCTGGGGGAGCAGTTGGGGGTTCCGGGGGTGTGTGGCAGGATCTCAGCCGCTAGCTGGGGGTGGGGGCTGAGTGGAGCCTGCTCCCTGGCCGGGCACAGTGTGGCAGCAACACCAGCAGGTGGCGCTGTGCCCGCCCGCGCTCCCTAGCACTGCGCTGCGCCCGTGAGACAAAGGTCTGGCATTCTAGTTTCAAGATGACACAGAACTGTAAACAGGCCATGGCACACTCATTTCATAGGTGACACGCACTGAAGGAACTCAAACTAGGCGGGACCGAGGGGTGGTGACTGGGTGACGACTTTGCATTGGAGGTTGGGGGGCTCGTCGAGGAGGTGACAGATGGCCAATGAGGAAGACCGAGTATTGCAGAGCGGGTGTCGGGGGAACAAACAGAGAGGAAGGCAGGGGTGAGTGGTAGGGGGGCCAGGACTGTGCATTTGGTTTCGTTCCTCACCTGCAAGCTGAGCCGGCCCTCCTCCGCCCTGTCTGGGCCACTGCAGCTAGATTACACCTGTGGCTTCCAAACAGCTCTCCTGTTACCGCAGGGTGGCCCAGGTCTGGGGCGCACAGAAGGCAGCGTGGGCACGGGTGGGCTGGCCGTGCAGGTCGTGACTTTAGGGGTCCTTTCCCCAAAGAGACCCTGCCCGGAGGGGGAGCAGTGCCGCCCAAGCCAGCCTTGCCGCACCTGGCGGGCCCAGCACAGTCCCTTAGATGCTCCTGTCATATGCAAGGGGGGGTGGGGCAGCGTGGGGCTGAGGAGCAGGAGTCCTGGTTCCCCACCACGGAAGCAAGAGGGAGTGGAAGCCATTCCTCACTCTGTCTCCTCCCCCCGCCCCACACTTCTGAATCCCACAAGGCCTTTTCCACCACCTTGGCCACTGAGCTGCCAGGACCGCCCCTGAGGCCTTGGTCCCCAACAGCCGGTTCATCGATGAAGTCACAGAGCAGATGTCCATCCAGGGCCTCGGTACACCCGGCCTGCGCTGGGCACCCGGCCCGTCGGAGCACCCTGGCTCCTGTCTGAGGAGTCAGGACCGTAGGGAGGAGCAGGAGCAAGGGTGTGGGGTGTGCAGCTGGCCTCATGGAGAAGGCTCAGACTGGGAGCCTGGGGACCTGGATTCAGTGGCCGCTCTGCCCTCAGCAGCGTGGTCAGCCACACAGCCTCAGGCCGCATTCCGCAGAGTCGCTGCTGGGCCACTGCCAAGCCTCTGTCCTGTGCTGGAGTGCCTGGTGATGACAGCCAGCCTGAAGCCCCCTCTATGTGCCTGGCCTTGTGTGTCACTGTCCCATTATATCTGCCCAACACTCTGGGAGATAGATACCACCACCATCCCCACTTCTGGGTGGGGAAACTGAGGCACTGGAAGGGGAAGGGACTCTCACAGCTACAGAGTAATAAATCTAACAGGCACACATCCCTGTGTGCACAACAAGCCTGGGAGGGGCCAGGCCCCAGGGCTGGGACCAAATTCCTTCTTTGACTGTCAGGGCTGGGCTGGATGGGGCTGGGCGGGGCTTGAGGCCCAGGTGGTGGTTAACGGTAGGAAGGAGACATAAACACAGCTAATGAGCCCCTGCTGTGTCTCCCCACTCTAATGAAGGCCTTGGACTCTGGTCTCTGTGTTTTAGGGGGGTTCTTGGTTTTTGGGCCTCAGTCTTCTATCAGGGAAGAAGTGGGTGGGCCCCCGTGGGGGTTGGGGGTCCATGCCCCTCCCAGGTCAGCCAAGCCAGGGTGAGCAGGTGGAGAGGAAAGGGCATGGGAAGCATTGTGGCATCCCCCTAAAAATGACAAGCCCAGAAGAAGGGAGAGTTTCCATGGCAACCCAGAGGGGTTGCTTGGCAACTGCAGGCCCCCAAAATACTCGCCTGCAGGAAGGCTCAGGGCTGGGGCTTTCCAGTGGCTCACCCCTGTCACCCACAAGGGCACCCACCCACCCCTCGCCCTGAGAGAAAACTCTGAGGCTCAAAAACCAAGAACCCTGAGAAAATGCAGAGCCTGAGTCCAAGGCCCTTATCGGCGCAGGGCGAGCAATGGGCCCGAGCTGCTGTCCTTGCCCCGGTTCTCCTCATGTGGGTCCACCCCCACCCCGAGACAGGACCCAGCAGCCCCCACCCCCCTGGATCCTTCCTGAGGGAAGCCCCAGTCCACTCCCCCTCCATCGCCCCACCCTGCCAGCCACCTGGCATCAGGCCAGTCCCCTAGCAACAGAGGCCACTTCCTGGCTACCTGAGCGGGAGTTCACAGTGGCAGAATGTCAGAAGACGTAGGGTTGAAGGCATGGGCGTGGGGCCCAGTGGGGTGGGGGGCAGGCATGGGGCCCTGTGCTCTGCCCCCCTCCCCCCTGCAGCCATGGGCTCCCTGGGCCTGGACCAAGGTGTGGCTGGGGTGGGTAGAGCCGCTGCCGCAGGACTGTGGTTCAGAACCAACTTTGATACCCACTAGCTGTGTGACCTTAGCTGACCTCAGTTTCCCCATCTGTGACCCATCTACCCCTCTGCCTGTGTGTTCACTATTCAATGCATAAACATTGCCCTGTGAATTATGTCCCCTCCTGGGGTCTTGGGACAGGAGGGTAAGGGGGCCAGGAACAGGCCAGCCGCTGCCCAGCCCCTCCAACCACCTGCATCCGTCTCCCGACTTCAGGTGAGACAAGTGGCGTCAGGTAAGTGCACTGGCTCTGGAGCAGGACACCTGGGTTTGAATTCAGCTCCGTGCTTATTACTGGGTGTCCTAGAATGTGCACAAAACCCCTCTGAGCCAGCTGCCTCCTCCAGCTGCTGTGAGGATGTAAGGAAATCCTGCCTTCTGGGCTTCCTTCAGGGCTGCTTTAGTTTGTGGGTGCCCCCACTGCACCCCAGCTGTGTCGAGGACACAGAGCAGGGATGTCCAGCCTGGAGGGAGCAAGGTGACCCAGGAAAGGGTCACACAGAAGGATGGAGGAGGGAGGGCAGGTGCGGGCTAGACTGCCCCACAGGTTGGGCTTTGGGGAGGGAAGGGTGTGAGGCCTGGCTGCCCTCAGGTGTTCTCTCTGGGGATGGCAGTGAGTGGTGGGACTATTGGTGACCACCCCCGTGGGTTTCCCTGTGCCCCTAGGGAGCCAGGATTCTAGTCTGACCACAGTCATTTGCTCTGTGACCTTGAACCATAACCTCACTCCCCTCCAGCCTCCCTTGCCCCACCTTGCCACATGGGGAAAGGGTGTGCCCACCCCCAGAGCTGGGAGAGGCTCTCGCGGCACCGCCTGCCCTGTGCCAGGCACCGGGTTCAATTTGCAGGGCAGCGAAGTAGTTCCAGTGGATCCCCCCCGGGACTCTGCCCCACAAACCCAGTGGATCTGGGTGGGGGCCAGCGAGGAGCAAGGGCGGGGGGTGGTGCTGGTGCAGGGGTGAGGGGCACAGACGGGCACGGGCCGTGCAGCAGCTGCCTGAGTTCACGCTGGACACCGCCAGACTAGATGAAGAAAAGCAGAACAAAGGTGCTCAGCAAAGCCTGCCCCTGCCTGCACCCCCACCTTCTGCACCACTGTGGCCTCTTCTCCCTGCCGGGTGGGTGCATAATTGACCAAATCAGGCGGCTCAGCCCTCCCAGGCAGGATTGGAGGGGACCAGGGTCCACCCCTGGCTGGAGGGCACCCTGGCTTCTTTCTGGGTGGGGATCCGGAATCAGTTCCCCTGGGGAGGGCATAAGGCCTCTTCTCTGAACACCGCCTGCGATACCAGGTGTGCCCATCTGACCTTTGGGTACCAGGCGCTGGTGGAGGGGGCTGGGCCTGTCCAGCTGAGAGAAAGGACCCTTGGCTAATGGGTGGCCCTGAGTCCAGGAGCTTCCCCACCTCTCCCACGCCATCCCTCTTGGGACTTCATCTGGACCCCAGGTGTCTGTTCCAGAAGGTGGGACAGACACCCTGTGAATGTCAATTCGAAACTGGGAGGGTATTTAAAGCGCTTGGGGCTGCCACCACCTGAAAAGAGTCGTTCAAAGCGATTCTTGGTCCCACCCTGCTGCTGCTGGGCTGTGGCTGGAGGGAGAGGACCCAGCCCTGATCGTCTGTCCCAGGACCATGAGATGAGCTGATTGCAGACCTGATTAGCTTGATCATCTGCCATGATGATCACCAGGAACAGCAACGCTGAGGTCAGGGCTGCCTGCCTGGAGGTCAAGGGGGAGAAAGAAGCCTGGGGGCCAGGTGGGGGTCCAGGCTGGAAGGTTCCTTAGCTCCTCTGTGCTCCTCTGTGCCTCCCTGGCCTCATGTGTGGTCTTAGGGACGTAGAGGTGTGTCTCTGTGTGTCTAAAGTCTCCGGCACCACACAGCAGGCCCTCCGAAGCTGGCGGGCAGTGTCGGTTTTCCTCTATGGAAGGCAGACAGCTGGATAGCCCACCCGCCATGACTGCCCTTGGGGACCTGGGCTGCAGGCAGGGGTGGGGGGCGGGCAAAGACACTTGCAGGCCCTGAGTCAAATCCACAAGTTTTTCCAGATGGGGAAATTCGGGCCCAGAGAAGTTGAGTAAATTGCCCAGGCCATATAGGGATCCCACCTGGACCCCCTTCCTCCCTTAGGCCAGTTTCCAGGCCCTCGACGGCGGGGTGCTGGGGCTGGGGGCAGGCAGGTAGTGCCAGTGTGGAAGGCTGAGCTGGCAGCACCGTCTCCCTGGCCCCCTGGCCCCTGGCAGCGGACGCTTGCCATTCTTCAAGATTCCAAGTGGAGTTTCCTTCCCAGCCGCTGGGGCCAGGAAATCCCTGCCCGGAGCACGTGCCACCTCCTCCCCTCCTCACCGCCCTGCCAGGACCAGGCACGCTGGCCCTGAGGGAGTGTGCTCGCTGGGTCTGCGGCGCTGGGTGGCCGTTGTTGTCTGGCAGATGTAGGGTGCAGGGCATACATCCCGGGCCTTGGGCCTGCAGGGGCGGAGCTGTGTCTGCTGTCCTGTGATGTGGTATTGTGTGTGCATGCATTCTTGTGTTTGTGTGTCTTGGGAGCATCTCTCTGCCTTTGGGTGACCTTCTGTGCCAGTGGGTGTGACAAGCCTGAATTTGGCTAAGTGAGCACATATGTGAAGGGATGCATGTTGCTGCCTGTGGGGACATGTGACTGGTACGTGGGAGAGGAGAGCACGTTGTCACAAGGTATGCATGTGTATGTTTGCATCTTGTCTTTTCAAAGCACCAGGCCCGAGCCTTGACCACGAGGAGCCCTGAGTGTTCAGGGTCCAGCTCTCAACCTCAGGGTGTGGTTTTCTCGTCTGTTGCTGGGTAGATAGCCGTGCCCCGTGCACAGGCTTGTGGTGGCTGCCCAGCGCTCAGCATGGTGCCTGGCACACCCAGTTGCTCTATTGCCTGACAGTGCCATGGAGACCTGGATAGCTCTTGGAGGGTCCCTGGGCGGGCGAGGACACTGCTGTCCCCTTGTCAGGCATCCCAGGTGTGAGCAGCTGGAGGCAGAGAGGAGAGGCCTTTGAGCCTTGTTTCTGAGGGAGAGACCAAGGAAGGGGCAAAGTCCAGGGGTTGACGGGGACAACGGGTGGCAGGAGGATGAGACGAGACAGTGTCACTGGGCCCCAGGGTCCTGGAGTCCCATAGGCATTTTGCCCAACACTGCCCCCCTCCCCAGTCTGGGAGAACTTCCTTGCAGGAAAAGGACTGTGGGAAAGAGGGCAGTGAGTACCAGCCCCGCCGCCTCCCAACAGCCAGCTGGAGCCCTGCCCCCTCTCCGGGCCAGGGCCGCTCAGGAGGTCCCCTCTGAAAGGGCAGCCCCACTGCCCAGGCCCTCGGCCTCCTCAGGCAGGCAGCAGGCCGGTGGCAGCACCGAGCACACAGTGTCCCTGGCACGACAGGCAGCCTTCCGCATCACAAGGGCCTGTTTGTCCTGATTACCCTGGCCCAGAGTACCGGGTGACCAGGGCCTTCTGGGCACAGGGGCCTGACTGTGGGCTCAGCCGCCATCCCCCAGCCTCCCCAGGCCTGGCTGTGCCTTGAGAGGGACTTCGTTGCCCACACCAGAGCAGCCTCCGTTACCTGATGAGAGAGACCCAGTCCCCAAGATTGTTCCTGGGCCAGAAATTTAGGAAGGAGAAAGGCCCCTGGGTTGAACCAAAGCCACCCTGACCGCCCACCTCCCCCTCCGCAGGCAGGATGGCTTCTGGGAACCTCTGGGCCCTGCTTCCCAGAAAGCCTGGCTGCCTCCTTCCTGCCGCTTCCTTGCCTGGGCTTGCCTCCGCCTCCATGCTCAGCCTCCCACTCTGGAAAGTGCTAGTGGGAGCCCGGTGAGCAGAGACAGCCATCCCTCCCGCTCCTCCCAGCCTCTCCGCCTCCTCCAGAAAGCTTTCCTGGTGATCTTCCCACAGGGAACTCTAAACATTTGAGTCCAGAAACTTAGAAGCTGCAGGAACAGTCTGGACGATGGAGTCCACTTGTTCATGCAGGTATTTATGGGGCGCCCACTGCATGCCTGGTGCTGTTCTGGGCCCCGATACATCAGGGAACAGAGTCCCTGCTCCCAAGGAGCTTGTGTCCAGCTCCTCTCTCCTTCCAGCTTTACAAAGAGGGAAGGGACGCCTGGGTTAGCATGCCCGCGCTCTTTCCGCTCGTGTGCACGTGTGTGCGTATCTGAGTGGCACGTCCACCCACTTACCCGTTAGCAGTTGCGAAGACTCACAACGGGGCAGGCACCCTCCCGGGCACTTGGGTGTGGACGGGTAAGCAGGACAGAGTGGCTGCTGCCCCCCTGGAGCGTAAAGCCCGTGGCGGGGCATGAAACGATCCCACAGTAGGAGAGTGTTTCAGGGTCCCTCCTTTGAGCGCTTACCTGGGCTGTCCCCTCGGCTCACCCGGCCTGTTTGCAATCGCAGCAGCCTCCGACCCCAGCACACCCCCTACTCCCTTACTCTGTTTTGTTCCTTCTGCGGCATTTTCACTTTCAAACACTATTTTACTTATTAAGCCCCAAGAGCAGAGGTGGTTTTCTGTCTGTTTTGTCCCCGTGTATCTCGGGTACCTGAACAGCACCGGGCACCTAGTAAGTGCTCAGTGAATTTGTGTGGGCTGGCTGTGCTTGTGTCCTGGGGCCCTGTGTGGCCTGCAGACAGGACAGGCTGCAAATTCTGTCACTGATCCTCGCCTGCTTAGTTAGAGAATCCACCGTGTTCAGAAACCTCTGTGGCCATTTGACATTGCCGCGACGTTTCGGTTGTATTTTACAGAACTATCAGCCAGCCCTGAATTAAAACCGAGAACCGCTGGTTCTTCTCCACAGAGCGTCGTAGTCTACCTTGAGGTACCATTTTTGAACATGTGGCTTGCGCCAGTTCTTCCCACCAGTATTTCACTTTTCCACGCGGTCTTTCTGCGGCAGAGATCGGCTCCGTTTATGAGCCAAGACCCAGGCTCAGCAAGGGAAAGGAGCCTGCCCGGCTTCACCCAGCTTCACCCGCCAGAAAGCCGCAGGCGGGCTTTGGCCCCAGACTCCTTCTGCCCTAAGCCCGCAGCTGCGGCTCTGATCCTGCAGTTGGATGTTGGGCTCCTGGTGGAGCGGGACCGGGGGGCAGGCGGGGTGGGGGAGGAGCCATCTCCTGCTGCGGTGGGAGGGGAACCGCCTGCCCCGGGCCGTGCTGGATCCTGCTGGGCTCAGCGCCAGCAGCCCCGGCTGGGCGGGGCCTGATTCTTGGATCCTCAGCTTCTTGGCAACCTGCATGACTCAGTGGGCTGGTGAAAGGGGCCGGCGGGCAGGCAGCCAGTGCAGGGGAGCCCTGCTGTGGGTGAATCAGCCCGCCGAGTTACCGTGCTGCCTGGTGGGGGGAGGGGGGGCCAAGCCTCATCTGCCAAAATAAGCTCAGCCCTCTTCGCCTTTCTCTCCCAACCCCAGCCCACCTTCCACCCACCACAGCAGGGACATCCTGCGGCTCTGCCTTTCCTAGGGGACCCTGGGTCTCCCCAACCTAGAGCAGGGAAACAAGCCTCACTCTGAGTCTCTGCCTACCCCCCAGTGGCCCTCCTGTAAACCCGGGGCCACTGAGGTACTTGCCCTGGCCTTAGAAGGGCACCACAGTGATAAAATCACCATTGGTTTTGTGACAGGCTGGGAGTGTTCAGGAAGGAACAGCTGGGAGCAGCAGCCCCAAAGCCAGACAGGATTGGAAGCCCTGCTCTGCTGGGTGGCTTTCGTGAGTTTTGTGCCATCTCCACACTTCTGTCCCCAAGCCCACCTGCGAAACCTGCCTCTCCCATCATGCTGATGAAGTGATACCCACGCTGGCACATCAGTGCGTAGTGGAAATATCGGGGGGTTGTTGACTCCAGTTTAGGCACCAGATCGGGGACAGCAACGATCAGGGAAATGCGAGTCAGAATCACCAGCCTGGGTCTCATTCAGGGGACAGACTACACACCCCGGTGACGGGGACCTGGCAGCCTCGAGTCTGCCTGTGCTGCCAGGAACAAATCTGCTTGTGATCATTAACCTGGCACAGAGCAGAGGAAAGCAAGCAGCCCTGTGGGTCAGGTAGGCCCGGGCGTACACCTGGCCTTGGCACTGACATGCTGTGTAACCTCAGGCAAGTTTGCCCTCCCTGAGCTTTGATTTTCTGTTTTGCAACAAAGATAATAACTGTAGCTTCATCTGTCTGGCAGGTGCTGCATGGGAAAGTGCTTTGTGCCCGCTGAGGGGTGCCGAAGGTAGGGCCAGACCGGGCCCTGGGGGATGAAGGGGCATTAGGAGCTGTCCTGCCTCCCTAGCTTCTAAATGTGCGCAAGCATTGCCTTTGGGCTGTAGGGTGTTCACAGGGCCCCAGTCCCTGGGAATCTTCTAGTCAGAGCCAGGGAGGGAGGGAAGGCCAGGCACAGACGCACCACGGACCCAGACCTGGGCCTTCGTCCAGGCTCCAGGGCCTGGCTGCCTCACGCACGGCTACAGCACCATCCCTACCTGGCAGAGCCAGCCTGGCCATAAATGTGTGTTGAGTGACTTGATGATGGGCCTCAAGTTCCCAGAAACAATGGGAAGGGCAGCTGGGCTGTCCCCCCAGCAGGACACGAGTCAGGTCAGCAGCAGGAAAGAGGAGCAAAAGCCGGGCCACAGCCTCTCCTATCTGCTTCCTGGACAGGATGTTGTGCCGAGTAAACAGCTTGGAGAGGAGTCACCACTCAAGCTCTGAGTCACAGGTCCTAGCGACAGCCACTCGTTGTTTATAAACAATGGGCCTCACGCCCAGCCAGGGCCTGCCACCACCTAGAACGGGTGAGAGCCCCCCCGCCAAGAAGTGGGGCACAGCAAGCTCCCCCAGGAACGCGTTCCTCCACCAAAGGGCTTGCATCTGGGCTGGGGGCGTGGGTTCGCACCTGCGCTCGCACACGTGCCCGAGTTGAGTTTTGCTGGTCCGGGCTTGGGTATAGCTGGCCAGGTGCATTATCCCAGGCCACCTGGCATGGTGGGCAGAGCACTGTGGAACCGTTGGCAGGTCACGTGACCTGGTGTCCTGAGAGAAGCGTGGGGTCAGGGCTGTGCGAGCCTCATGCACAGTAGGTGCATAGCAAACGGTTGTGCTGTTTCTAGCCCTCAGTAGGCCCAGCCCCGGCGGCAGCCAGGGTGGGCAGTGGGGTGGGTAGGGGAGATTGGTTGCAGGTGGAGCTCCCCAACTGCCGTCATGCCCAGCCCCCGGAGCCCTGGTCTTCGTTCCAGGCAGTGACAGTGATGTGGGGTACATCATGTGGCCACACCAGGCCAGCAGGGAACAAAGGCCCTGCTCTCCCCCACTAGAGGCGGCGGGTGGGAGGGACCACGTGGGTGGGAGGAGGGGTGGATGCACCCCGCTCCTCCCCTCCCGCTGGCCCTGCCTCCTGGGGGCTCCCACATTTCTGAGCGTCAGCTGGCCTTGCTCCTGCCTTCTGACCGTGACTCAGTCCCTCAGGGCCCTTCCCAGGGAGCTCAGTGCCTGCTGCGCCCGGGCAGTCCTGCCTAGCTTGGAAAGGAATAGCCCCAGGATTGGGCCCTGAGGCCAGGCTGACCTACCTGCGCTGGAGGCTGAGCTGGGGGTGAGGGGATGTGGGGGGTAACAGGCCTGGGAAGCTGCGTTGGGGTGGAGGTGTCCGGCAACAGCACAGGAAGCATGCCTTGCAGTGTGACGCCCTGCACAAGACGCTCGTCCAATCAAAGGCATTAACACACAAACACACCTAACAGGGCAGCCCCGCCACCCCTGGGAAGGTTAAACGCCCACCCCACAGTGTTCACACTGTAGGAAACACTTTTCCTGTCCACTCATCCCACGGGGCTGGGTGGAGAAGTCAACTGGCAGACAAGGAAACCAAGGCTCAGGGAAGGCCCTCCCCACATCCCCCGTTTCATCTGGAGACCTCCCTGCTAAACCTGCAGCGGCAGCCGAACCGCACCAAGCGATGCCCACAGTCACATGGCCAGGCGGTTGCTAATGCAGGGGTGAGAGGCCAAGACTGGGGATGGCCCAAGCACCCCAGGGATCCCTCCCTCCTCCATCCCTCCCGACTCCTGCAGCCTGCCTCACCCAGATCCTGTCTGCACAGGGCTTCTCTCCCCACAAGACTGAGGACCCAGACAGTGAGGCCCAGGCCCAGCCTCAGGGAAGGAGTGGACAGAGCCTGGACGTGCCTGCCAAGCCTCCCCGCTGCCCTCTCCCTGGCCCAGGGTTGCCTTGCAGCACCCCTTCTTGCGTTTGCTCTCACATCAGCAAACATTTCCGAGTTATCTGCTGAAATCCAGTTGTGAGGCCACACTCTGAGTGCCAGGCTCAGAGTGCCATCTGGAGCTTTTTTTCAGGTATGGAGCCAGGGTACAGTACACCTGGCACAGGGACAGTAGCCACCAACATTTATCGAACATCTGTTATACGCCAGGCACTGGGACAGGCATGCAGCCCTTCGCCAACTCTAGTGGCCATGGGGAGATAATCAGTGTGTGTCTGCCAAGTGCAACTGTGAGCCAGTCCCGTGCTAAGTTCTTATTGAACCCTCCAGCACCCTTGTGCCCATTTTGCAGATGAGGAAACTGAGGCATCAGATGCTAAGTCACTGGCCCAGGGTTTCAGAGTACATGGAAGTCAGGTTTTAAATCCTGGGCCGGCTGATTCACAGCCTGGTTGGCTCTGCTGTTTCTTGGAGGTCAGGGTTGAGTGTTACTGTGCAAGAGGCCAGAGATGATGCCTGGCGTCGCAGGGGACAGGGGCCTCAGATCCTGGCACAGAGCAGGAAGTGTGCCAAGTGGAAGAGGAAGGGGGATGGGATGGCTGGTGACAGGGGTAGTCAGGGATGGTGTTGCTGCATTAACAAAGTAGCCAGAGAAGTCAGGGTGGGGAGGGTGCCAAGTGCCAAGGACGTGGGGGAAGGCCATGGCTCCCAGCAGGGGACACTCACGTGGAGGTCGCAGGTCCAGAGGCCTCTGTGCAGCAGGGAGGCGGAGGCCGAGGCCCAAGGCTGCAGTTAGTGGGAGGGGCCGGGGAGCTGGGGGGTAGATGAGGACTTGGACGTTTTTCTGTGTGGGGCAGAGATTGTTGGAGGGATTTTAGTGGAGGGGAGACTTGCCCTGGCTGCGGGGACGAGAGTGGGTACAGGCAGGCAGGAAAGGTGATGCCGCAGGGCCCCCTGAAACGCTCCAGCTGTTTCCCTGATGTCTGCCCCGCTGGGCCTGACCCCATGCCCAACACTCACCCACAGCTCCAGAGAATCCCCACCCTGAGGGTGTCCCTGAAATCCTTTCTTCCTTGAAAGAGATATTCCCATGGGAGCCACCACCGGCTGCAAGTTCAAGGTCAAGAGCTCTGGGTGAGGCTGGCGAGGGGAGCGGAGGGGAGGGGCCGAGAGTTTGGATTTGAGTTTGAAAACCCCTGTACACGCCCCACCTTTCCCATCCCCCCCATAGCACATCAGGAAACTGAGGCCCAGGGAGAAGAGGAACCTGCAGGTCCCACAGGGAGGCAGCAGCATGTGAGGACAGGAACCAGTTCTCTGCTCCCAGGCTCTGAACTGCCTGCGCAGCAGGGTCCCCTGCGGCCCACAAAGCCACCGGAAGAGGATGTGAAATGCTCGGGGCAGGCGAGGGAGTGAGGTGCTGGCGGGATGCTGGGCCCAGGCCTGGTGTGCCTGCGGGGGCCCTCGGGAGCCCCTGCCCGCCCCCTCCTCCCCACCTCTGTTCTGCGCCCCAGCCTGGGGCCCTCCACCCATAGCCAGGGTCCCAGGGGGATGGGGAAGTGGCCGGGCCTGTTGTCCTCTGACTCTACCCTGGGATCGCTGGACTTTGGGATCGGGGCTCTGAATGTGTGGGAAGGAGCGTCTGTGGGCTCTGGAGAGCAGGGACAGACACACATCCTGGGTTCTCCCCGAGAGATCTTGGGCGAGTCTCTGCTCGCTCTGGGCCTCAGTTTCCCCATTTGCCAATGGGTATGTTGCACTTGTTTGATGGCTTCCGATGTCTCGTTTGCAGCAAAATGAGAAAAATAGGGACAAGGTAGTAAGTTATCCATAAAGCCAAACATACTCATTTCGTGACTGCCCTTTCTGATGGCAGCCCCTCCTGGTTTTGGTGATGTCTTTTCTGAAATGATGGGAATGGTGGTGGCGACGGTATTATATTCTCGACCACCCTGCATGGTGAGATGAAGTCGGCGGCCCTCAGTCAGACCCATTGGTTTAAAACGCAGTCCTGTGCCAGGGACGGGGGCGCCCTGAGGTCCAGTGGGCAGGGAAGGCTTCCAGCATGAGGGCCGGGTCTCCTGCCCTCCTCCCACAGCCGCCGCGGCTCCGCTTTGACCTCGGTTACTGGCACCTACACACCCTTTGGCTCTGCGAGGTGGCTTCTAGGCCACCAAGGCAGGGGAAGGGAGATGGGGCCTTGGGGTGGCTGGGGAGTGAGCTGGGCCCACCCAGGAGGGGCAGGTCCAGCTACAGCTGCTGGGCCAGCTCGGGACAGAGCCTTCCGCTCGTTCTTGGCCGGCCCTTGGCCTGGTGCATATGGGAATTCCTGGCCCTGCCCATCACAGGAGCAGGTATGACAGCCATGCAGGTGACACCAGGCCTAGGCACTCAGGTGCTCGACTCCATTAGGGCAGACAGGTGACGGGCACACTGGCAGAGGGCCTCTCGCAGAGCCCACTCCCCGCCGGGCTCTGCCCCACCATGGCCCGGGAAGCAGGCCAGGCCTGTGTCGGTCCTGCCGGGCCCAGGGAGAGGAAGGTCTCGTTGTTCTTTGCCTGTGTCTCTGTGGTGACTGCCAGGCGGTGGGCCGTTGCCCGCCGCTCCACTCTCCGAAGCCCCCCACCTTGGCCGGCACCTCTGCCAGCACCCACCGCCGAGGTAAGCTTCCAGGGCAGTCGGTGCCTCTGCCGGGGAGAGGCTGGGTGGGTCGCCGCCAGGGCCCCAGGTGTGGGAGCCGGTTTCCTTGAACTCCCTCCCCTCCTTCCTGTCAGGACTGGTTGAGGGAGTTTGGCTGGGGGCCACATGGGAACCTCCATCTCCCCTTCCGGGAGTGAGAGAGGAGGCCGGGGTCTCCCTGCGGATGGCGCCCCTGGGTGCCCACTCGGGCCAGCCTCTCTGCCTGCCCCCAGCCCTGGTGGGTTCGTGCGCGGTGGCTCTGGGCGTCACAGTGGCTGCATTTGTAGGGTGCTTCTTGGATTCCCAAGGGCTTTTGTGTGTTGCTTTACGGTCTCCTCTCCCGAGCACCCCGACAGCCTGGTGGTATTATTATCACTGTTGTCTTCATTGTACTGATGGAGAAACTGAGGCTAAGAAGACACAGAGCAGAGACTCAAACCAAAGCTCGGCTCCAAATCTCAAGAGGGAGTTTCCCAGCCCTGCAGGAAGGAATAGCCCCTCAGGGCTGGGTCTCCCGAGTCTCCCTATACTGTGCTGGTTTCCAGCAGGCATGTGGCTGAACGTTTCAGAGGAGCTAGGGGCTGGCATTTGACCACCCTCCAGGGAAGGGGGCGAATGGGGAGGGGGTGCTGGCACAACTGTGGGACAGATGTCCCTGCCTCCTAATCAGGGGCCCCGGGCCTGGGGACACGTTGTGGCTGAGACTGTGGGACCCGCCAGGCCATTGGTCCCTTTGTCGGCCACGCATGCCCAGCACTCCCTCGCCTCTGCAGCCTTGGCGTGGGCTCTGGGGGTGGGGGCCTCGCTCTGTCTGTGCCGCTCCATTCCCACACGCCTTCGCTGGTATCCTCTCCGTTCCCGGTCAGTCTCGAGGCTCGGTCTCCATTTCTCTCTGTCTGCATGTCCCCCTCTCTTCCCCTCTCCTCTGCATCCCTCCACCTTGGGCTGTCATGCGTGGAATTGGTGGCCCACTGGGGTGGCAGTCACTCTTTGCAGTGGGGGACGGTTGTCAGAGTGGCCCCAGTTCCTCTCTGTGGATGGCATTTATCACAATGATGTTTACTCCTCTGTGCGCCTCCTCCTTGGCATCCCAAGGGCTTGAGTCGGGTGTGAGCGCCCTGTCCAGGGGAGGACAGTGAGGCCCACGGCCAGTACTGGGCTGATGGGGGCCCTGCGCATCCCTGGCCGGGGCACTTCCACCGCTGCAGGCATCGGCATCTCTAGTTCTGGTTGCTCTGGGACAGTAACGCCCTGTGAGGTCAGAGGTTTGAGGTGATGATGTCACCTCCAGCATGGTCCCCTGGAGATTGTGATGCTTCATTTCTCACCTCCTGGCCAGCTCTGAGTTCAGCCTCCAGCCCCTGAGGACCATCCCCACACCTCATCTTGCCAGGAGGAGGAGGAAAAAGCCACTAGAAGGTCCCAGGAACGCAGCGGCAGAGGAGGTGGGGCTAAGCTGGGAACTCCCATGCTTGGTCCAGGTGCATCACCTCCTGCCAAGGTGTGTGCTCACCTGCCCACAGAGGGACACTCCAGGACCTAGGCAGGCTAGGAATGGAGATGTCAGTGTCGGGAAATGACTGAGGAGCATCGCCAGGCCACACCCTCTTCATGTCCTCCCAGGCTCTAAATATAGATCACAGCAGACATACGGGGTGACCTCCACCTGCCCAGCACCAGGCGAGAGGTTTTCTATCAGGGCTGACCTGCGTCTGGGTGCTTGGCTGTTGTTCCTTCCGGCCTTGGCCGAGCCCATGCTGGACGAGGTGAGGGCCCAGGTCTGTGGTCGCCCAGATATCGCCTGGTGCCCAGTTCTTGCTCTGAGCTGCTGTGTGCCTGGCAGTCCCCAGCACTGCATCCCGGGCACCAAGCCCATTCCCTGGGACCCTGCGCAAAGGCAGGCCTGGGTCCTTATTCGAACGTCCACCGGGGCGACATTTATGAACCTCTTGTCATTGTACTTGGCAAGGGGTGGGTGGAAGGGGAAAGCGCTGGCCAGGCCGAAGGGACACCACAAACAAAGGCCCAGAGAAGGGAAGGCTTGAGGCGCTGGAGGCTGGCGGCAGTGCTGGTACGAGGGCCTTGGCGTGTCGGCCGGGCCGCAGGAAGCTGCTGCGTGTCTGGGGACCGGCGATGGTGTGGGGCAGGCAGAGAAGGGACCACAGAGATTTGACCTGAGCATCCCTTTCCTTACACCGCAGACGGCTGCTCGGGGGGCTAGGGAGTGATGTAAGGTGCCCAGGGCATCTGTGGCAAACCGGAGCACGTGCCCCGGCTAAAGGGGACCGCTGCCGGTCAGCTCCCACCCAGCCCCGGCGGACGCGGGAACGCAGACCCAGTGTGGTCAGGTCATCCAGAGTTACAGGAGAAGCCGGAAATGTGGATTTTTATATGAAATCACCTGACCTTTTCCTGTTGGCTCAAAAATTTGAAAACACTTTGCAAGCCAAACAAAACACACGTGTGGGCTGGATTTGGCTTCCAGCTGTCAGTTCACAGCCTGCCTTTTAGAGTTCCTCTGTGAGTAACATCCCAACTTCCGAGAGGTCTGTACAGTGTTGTTCTTGGGGGCCTGTTGTAGCCCCCATGGAAGGGCAGACGCACTTCCCAGGGGAAGGTTAGGTACCTGGGAGGGCTGGGGCAGGGGGTGGGGGTGGGGTGCTGGGGACAGGAGGAGGGAGGAAGGGAGAGACACCGAGTCATAATAACCCCCCACTTCCTGGGGTCGCTTTGTGCTCCAGGATTCCTGTACCTCCCAGCAGACCTTCCAAGTGCTAAGCACAAGGGTTATCATTAGCCTGGAGCTTCAGACTCACTCCCAGTCACTGGGGCTGCCCCAGCCTCCTCTCACAGCCCTGTCTGGGCGTCAGGACTGGGTTTCCCAACAGCCCACTGCCTCAGCCCCCAAAGTGGAGCCCCCAGCCCCTTTTGTTGTGCGGATGCCAGGTAAGCACAGAACAGGGAAATGGAAAACCTGGCCAGGTGTCACTGCCTTCCCTCCAGGGTGCTGGGATCCTCAGGCGCATGAGAGAATGAGTCTTACTTAAAGTGTGTTGTGTCCTTTTTCTTCTTACAACTTTTATTATGGATAATTCTAAATAGACACAAAAATATAGAAAATGGCATAAAGACCCCCAGCTTTAAGGATCATCAGCGGAGGGCCACTCTCATTTCACCTCTTACTGCCCCACTTCCCAGCCTCCCGGGGGATGATGTTTACACAAATCCGGGCACATCGATCTGTCCACAAATAGCCAATATGTAATTCTAATAGTAACCACAACGCCATTGTCACACCTAAAAAAATTGTGTCCAATGTCATCAAATATCCAGTAGTGTTCATATAATCTCAAGTGTCTTATAGTTATTTTTTTAAACAGTTGCCTTGTTCAAATCATCATGCAAAATCCACACATTGCATCTGGTTGATGTCTCTCACCCTTCTCTTAAGCTACAGCTTCCCCTTTATTTTTCCCCCTGAGATGTATTTGTTGGAGAAACCAGGTGGTTTGTCCTATAGAGGAGAGGCTCCCACAGCCTGGAATTTGTGGGTCACATCCTCGTGGTGTGTTGAACACATTCCCCTGTCCCCTGGTATTCCCCTAGGTGGTAATTACATGCAGAGGCCTGGTTGGATTTAGGTTTGGGTTCTGGTGAGAACACTTTGTGAGTGGCGCTGTGTTCTTCCATTAAGTGACACGTGTTGTCCTCATCTCCTGGGATGGCCTTACCCTGAGTAAGGGATCTCCCCATAGCTTGGGGGGAGGATTTCAAGAGAGGGCGCATGAGGCCTCCGGAAGGGGCCTTGCATGCAGGTGGTGTCCAGTGGATCTGAACCCCTGTTGCTGACAGTGTGGGCAGAGCCTCAGGCCCACCTGATCTGGGGGTGCCAAGCACTGCGACCTGTGCAGGGTGCTTTACCTGTGCTGTCTCATTAGCAAAGGAGAAAAGTGTGCCTTGGACACCTGCCTGGCCTGGGGGGAAGGGAGGGGGCCCTAGAGTAAGAAAGGGGTAGGGCTGGGCTGCCCTGAGAACTGGGGGGTGTGTCTGTGTGTGTGTGTGTGCATGTGTGCGCCCTCACACGCGTGCAGAGACAGAGTGGTGAGCAGGCTTGCCAGGAGCCGGGAGGGAAGCCCCAAAGCGGGGTGAACAAGCAGGAAGGGGAACTTTGTAAAAGCAGACAGACATCAACCAGAGGGACTGGTTAAGTAAATGACGGGGACCCCTGCCATGTAGGTGCCATCCAGGTAGTCGGGTGGGAGGCAGCCTGGCCTGCTGTGTCTGGGGGTGCAGTGTGATAAACGCTTCACCTCTCCAGCATCCTGGGGCCCCACCCACCACCACTCCGGCACTGTGGACCGTCAAGGTCAGAGAGGTGGTGACTCCTCTGCGTTCTCATGACCCACTTGCCCTCCATGGGCTTCCTCCTGCTGTAAAGCTTGCTCCTGGCCCAGCTCTCTGAGGACGAGATAGCAGAGAAAGGAGATAAAGTCTGTGGGAGACAGGGTGGTGCTGGATTCTGAATTCCTGGCGGCACTGAGAGCTTGGCCCCTGGATGGGAGGAGAAGCTTAGAGCCAGAGGGCAGTGTCCAGGTCACCCCTTCGTGGCCCTGTGGGGACCTCCTCCCTCTAAAGGTGCCCCACCCACCCCACCCTCCCTGGTGGCAGAGCTTGGAGGCTTCCCAAACAGCCTCAAGGGATCACCACCCCAAACCATATCTACCCATCTTGCTTTTTTTAAAAAAAACAAGAACAGCATTGGTTACATATACCTAATTCTAAAAATATTGATTTTAGAAAAATTAGAAAATTCAGAGAAGTAAAATGAAAAAATGTATAGCACACCCAGCAGTAAGCACTGTGACTTTTGTGAAGTAGGTTCTGGTCGTGTGCCTGTGTGGGGGTCTGGTCCTACAGGTATGCCCTGCACCCTGGCTTCCTCGCTTCTCAGGCAGAAGCACCGCGCACGGTGTCTGAGGCTTGGCCGCCGTAGGAGCGCAAGATACACTTGTGGAGTGTGTGGTCGCGTCCTGCCCTCTGTTTACAGGCGGGGAAACTGAGGGCCCGTGGTATGAGACCAGACCTGGGGAGGTTGGTGGCATTGCCAGGGCTGCTGCCGGCGATCTCCAGCCTCCGAGGCCAGGGCAGGCCTCCGC
>NW_012138525.1:844730-903776 GCF_000956105.1 Propithecus coquereli
AGTAAGAACGAAAAAAGAAGTGTAAAGAATGCCGACCCTTAAAGGAAGCGCGTCCCCCCAGCCGCGGGCGCCCGCAGGTGGCAGGGCCCAGCGCCCGCGGAGGTCGCGCGTCTCAGGACCCCGGCCCGCACCCCGGGCACGGCGGCCCCGCAGGCCCTCGGCCGCCCGCAGGAGGGGACAGGTGGGCTCAGGTGGGCTCCGCGGCCCCGCCCGCCCCGACCTGTCACCAGGCCTCGGGCCGCCCGCGCGCCGGAACCGCGTCCCCGCGGGGGCGGCCTCCCCGGCCCGCTCGGCCGACCCCAGACCGGCCTGCGGCGCGGGCGCCGCCCCGGGTTCCGCGGCCCGGCCGGCCGTGCGAGCCGTCCATGGTGCAGCACATGTGGGCCGAGGCGGCCGGGCCTGCGGGCGGCGCCGAGCCGCTGTTCCCCGACTCCCGGCGGAGCCGCAGCGTGTGGGACGCCGTGCGCCTGGAGGTGGGCGCGCCCGACAGCTGCCCAGTCGTCCTGCACAGCTTCACGCAGCTCGACCCCGACCTGCCGCGCCTGGAGGTGGGTGAGCGCGGTCGCGCCGGCGGGCGTCGGAGGGCCCGACGCTCCGCAGAGCTGGGCGGGCCTGGGGTCTTGGGGGGCCCGCTCCACATGGGGGTCCTTCCGCAGAAATCCCCTCCTTGCTCCAGCGCCAAGCCAGCACGGCGGGCACGGGGCTGCCAGCGCGCTTCGAATGGCAGTTTCGGGACCACAGCTCGGTTCTTTGCCCCCTCAATTCCGTCCCAGGGCCTGCAGGGCACCGTTAGGCTCTAGGGTGCGGGTGTGGACAAGTGGTGGAGGGTGACAGAATCCTAGAATCCTTAGAGGTGATTGGGACCCCAGGGGCCTTCCAGTGCGCCTCCCTTGGGGCAGAATGGGTCTAATGACCAGGGAGACATCAGGGCCGCCCAGAGGAGGGTGGGGGACGGTGGTAGGGAGCAGCGGGCCTCCAGCATGTGGGGCTAGGTGTCCAGGTGGTGAGGAGGCCCGGGCGTGACTTGTTTCTGCTTGATTAGAAAGAGCAGCAGCACCCTGAATCTGTCCGGGCTTGAAAGGATTCAGAGAAGGGGGCTGTGTGCCTGTCTTAGGTGCAGGCAGGGGTGACTAGATGAGGGCTGGGACTCTGGTTTCTCGTGTGCCCTGGGCCGGGGGCCATGGGTGGTGCCCCCTGGCTCCTGCCTGACTGTGCACTTCACTCCATGCAGCGGAGGTAGTGGGACTCAGAGATGGCTCTCACCCTGCTCTGCGTGGGTCGGAGGACTCAGGGCATGTCAGGGCTCTGGCTGGGCCAAAGCCTTAGCGATGAAGGTCCCCAGCCCGCGTGCTGTTTAGGGTCCCCTTCAGCACTTTAGGCCACAGTTTGTTGTGATTGTCAGCCTGGGTCTTGAGCCTCTTCAGGTCCCAGTTCCTAGACAAGGCCTGGCTAAAGCGCATCTCTCTGCCCAGCTTGGGGGAGAGCTCTTGCTGGGGGAACCCCAGGCCTGGGAGACCCTTTCCTCCCGAGTGAGGCAGGTGGCTGGGCCAGGAGTGTTCCCTCAGCCCTCATCCACCCAGAGCTCTGGTCCTCACTGGCAGCTGGAGAGGGACCCCTGAAGGGGGAGGCCTGCCACCAGCCCGGCACTCATCTGGCTTTCATCACGCCTGGCAGCAACTCGTGCTTTGTGTGCTGGGAGGGTCCTGGCCGAGAGCTCACAGGGGCCGGGCAGGTTCCTGCCGGGGTGGGGCTGCTTTCTCTCCACTCTCTGTCTGCATCCCTGAGGAACCTCGGGAGAGGCAGAGCTGAGCTCCACCTCTGCCAGGGGGGCTGGGAAAAGGCTTTTCCTCACCCAGCCTCAGCACTGAGATCCAGCCTGTGGCTGCTATTTAGAATCAAAGGGGAAGCTTCTGGCTAGGGCAGGAAAACCAGGGTCCTGGCAGGAGAGGAGGCCACTGCCGGAAACCGAACACAATGACCATTTACCAAGGGCCCAGGGGAGGGGTTGGGGAAGTCCCTGTCCCTCCTGCCAGCACCTCCCCCCTCCCCATCCTGGGCTGATTTCCTGGTGGCTGAAGCGTGCGGGAGCTGAAGCGGCCCACTTGTGGTCCCTGTCCTCTCTGGAAACCCCCAGGCAGTTTCTGCCTTCCTTCCCCCATCCCTGTTTCCCTACCAAGCCTCCACCCAGTCCTTCCCTTTCTGGGCTGCCAGATGTCCTCGCACATCTGGGCATCCGCTTGTCATCTCAATTCTGAGCCAAGCCACCAATGACCCAGCTTGGTCTGCGCAATCCTGTGCTTTCTGGAGGTCAGGTTCCATGCCCCTGTCTCCAGGCAGGCCATCGCGTCAGCCAGGCAAGAGCTGCGGGCACCACGACCTCATTCCACCTGGCTTAGACCAACCCTACAGAGTAGGTGCCAACCCTACCTTCTAGGAAACTGAGAGTCAGAGAGGTGAAGTGTCTGACCTGAACACCCACACAGCCAAGAGTCACAGCCAGGATATGAACATGGGCTGTGTTCTCTGTGGGGTGCCTGCTGTGTGCAGGAGCCATCGGGGGTCAGAGAAGGATAGGGCAGAGTTCACTGGAGAGGCCCAGCCAGGTAACCCAGAAACCCCTTGGTCGGGTGAGGGGTAGGGATGCTTCTAGGCCAGAGGAGAGGGAAAGTGCTTTGGGCCAGAGGACACGGGGGAGAACTTCCAGGAGGAAGCAAGGCCACAGCTGGACCTCACAGGCTTAAAATACTAGCTAATAAGAGCAAGCATGTTTTGGGACGCCCTGTGCTGAATAATATGCATGCATTATGTCCTTGTGAGGTCGAATAGTCCCAGCCGTTTGACAGACAAAACTACTGAGGCGCTAGAGATGATTAGACTGCACAAGCCGCTCAGCCGCAGCGCAGGCCTGCGGGCAGTGTGTGGGTGAGGAGGGGTGCTCTGTATTCACGGGGGACAGTCTCCCTCCAGCCTCCTGCCCACTCGCTCTTGTGTCCTGCCCAGACTGCGTGCAGGTCTTAGGTTTAACTCCCAGGGCTCAGCAACACCTTTGACACTGGAGGCCCAGAGGCTTGGCCTGAGGGGCCTGTCCCTGCGTGGGCGTGGGCGCAGCCTGTGCTCAGCCTGCGGTCCTACGTGTATTCCAGTGTGTGTACTGTAATCTTCTAGGAGGGCTTCCTGACCCACGCCAAAGGGGCAGACCCCAAGACCCTCAGGTTCCCCTCTTGCTTTACTCCTGCTTTACTTCTCCCCAAGAGAAGAGAAAGGAGGGGCCAGGCTGGCCGGTACTGGGTCCTTATTCCTTCTCTAGGTGGGGGACACTTGGGCATGCTGGACTGGTTCCCAGGAGGCTCAGGGATGGCCCTGGAGCAGGAGTGGGCGACAGCCCTGGGAGATACTAAACTGCCCATCAGCGGGGCTGGAGTCCCATTCTCAACCCGCAGGTTGGATGTTTCCAGGCCCTGTCTGCATTGCCGGTGAGAAGGGGTTGGGTAGATTTATCACTGGCCCTCAGCAGGCAGCTCTGAAGGAGGCTGTGGGGGCTGTTTCAGGAGGCCGTGCCCAGGCAGTTGAGGACAAGTTCCCAGGGGCTGCTGGCTGGCTGCCCAGTTGGCTCCCACGGCGTGGTACGGCCGTGCTGTGGCCACCCTGTCCCATGACTAGGCTTGCAGCCTTGCCGGCCCAGAAATGCCGTGTTCTTGGACAGACAGCTCCAGCAAAGCGACTGAAGAGGTAGAAGTTGAAGCCTGCAGCCTTGGGCAGGAGAAGCCAAACTTTGAGCAGACCCGAATCCCCACCTCTGCACATCTTGGCTGCCCGTGGGCCAGGGAGGGAGCGGGATGACAGCCCAAGGTTGCAGCACACAGGGCAGGAGGACCCACGAGGGCCTGTGTCTGGAGGGTTCTTGGCCGAGGGTGTAGCGTTGGCGTTTTTCTCTCTTCACAGGGACTCTTTGATGCCTTTGCAGCCCATGCTGCAGTCACACCTAGAGGCGTATTGTCCATCTGAACCAAAGGGCAAGGAGCTCGGCCCCTTTGCAGCCCTAGCTAGGCCTGCTCCTGCTCTCTGAGCCTTGGTTTCCTCATCCGTTAAATGGACACGAAGCCAGTTCCTCCTCTAGGGTTCCCGTGAGGACCAAGTGAGACAGGAGGCCTGGGAAGCAGTGTGCACAGTGCCTGGCGCAGTGTCAGGGCCGGACAGGGAGCAGCTGCTGCAATTAATATTTTCTGACTAGGTGCCAGGGGAGTGGCCCAAGCCTTCTAGGTGCCCGTGCCCTGGCTCCCAGGGCGTGTTGCCACATCAGCACCAGGCTTCTGTGACCTGGGTCTTACAGCTGACCTCGGGGAGCATAGTGTCTCCCAGGCCTCTCCCCCCAGGGCGTGTCCACAGACCTTCCCTCCCTCCAGCTTGCTGTGCAACCTGAGGAAGCCCTTGCTCTCCTCTGGCCCCTCTTCTGCGTGGGGGCTGGACTCTGCTCTGGGGCTGTGACCATGGCAGAGGCAGCAGTCAGGCCTGGGTGTGTCCCGGCAGGCCAGGGTTCAAATCCCTATCCTGGCTGCCACTTCCTGGCTCCCTACGGGGCGAGTTCCTGCCCGCCTGTTTACCTGCCTGTGGGGCCGGAGTTGCGAGGACTAAATGCGGGGCCGGGCGCCCAGGAAGTGCCCGCACATGCTGCACACTGGTCATCGGTGTTGGTGTTGGATCCGGACCTTCAGGCTGCCCCACCCTACACCCCCTTGGGACGAGCCCACCTTCTTCCTCAGCTGCCACCAGCCACACCCCTCTCCGGCCTGGCCCCGGGGTGGCCTGCTTGCCTGACAGTTAGGAGCTGATGTGAACAGACGGGAGGCCGGGGCTGCGCAAAGCCTGTGGCTGACCTGGAGGGCCAGGTCTCCCCGCCTGCACTTGAGGCATGTTTTTCCCATCTGCGAGTAGCACGGTTGGCACGGAGGGTTTCGGAAGAGATGGAATGGCTGGTCCCCAGACTCCACTTCCTGGGGTCATGGAGCTCTCTGGTTGCCCTGACAACCAGGCACTTTGTGTAGACCTGGGGAGGCTGCCTCTTTGGGCTGCAGTGCCTGGGGACCAGGAGTGTGGCCCACTCACACCCAGGGCTGACCTCATGTCCCTGCTGGACCCTGTCCATGCCCTGGAGATCAGGGTGCAGGACGCCCACTGGAACTGGGGGCAGGCGGAGGGCAGGAGGGTCGTGGGTACGCAGCATTTCATTCCCCCTCCCTTGTTGGGGTTCATGGTCAAAGACATAAGCCAGGACATGGACTTGAGGAGTTGTGGGTTCTCACATGGCCTGGACACACTCTCCTTGACCTCCCCCCCGGACTCTGTCGCCACCTGTGTCCGTGGGGATGGTGTGCAGCAGCCGTGGGACTCGCTGTCCTTGGGAGCCGGGCTTGTGCACAGAACAAGCGGCCCTCTCTGTTCTGCTTCGTGTCTTGGCTTCTATATTCAGGCAAAAGGCTAAAAAGTCAGGAAGCTGTTCCTGCCTGCAGGATTTTAGGGTGACCCATCCTCTTTAATGTGGCCCTTCTCCAGGTCCCCAGGCCTCAGGCAGCTCTCAGAGAGGCTTCCCGCGAGGCTTTTCCCGCCAGTGTTCATCACCAGTTCCGGGGGGCCAGTGCGTGTCAGGTATTGCTGGACACCGCCACCGCCATCGGTCCCAGCGCCAGTCGCTGAGCGTCTGCGTTCTCTCTTGACCCCACCGCTGCCTGTTGGAGACCTGCTGCCATCTTCCCAGCTCACAGACCAGCTCACTGAGGCCGAAGGGCTCGGCAGAGCTGGGGGTCTGACCCCTTCACGAGAGTTGGCACACTGTGGTCTGGCGGGCTCTGTGGGGGGCCTCGTGTTCCCAGAGCCTCAGGGTGCTGGCAGGTGGTTGGTGAGGGCCCTGGGGCGACCTGCGGTGACTCAGTGGACCTGGACAGCAGCTCAGAGGGGTGCAGTGACGTCCTTGAGGGTAATTTCATGCTCGTGGCGACACTACTATGAGAGCCACCCCACCCTGCCTGAGTGTGCTGAATCTTTCCGCACGTAGGCCCGGAGGGCCAGACAGGGACACGGAGCATGCCACGGAACGGGCTGGAGCCCCCTCCTCCCTCCGCCTCAGCCCTCGGCCAGCGTTCCGCAGGAGGAGCCGGGCTGCCTGCGGCTAGAGTCATAGGAGGCCGGGGGCCCCTAGTTGTCGTTTCCAAGGAAACGTGCATGTGAGCCGGGAGCTAGACTGGAGGGGTGACGAGGAGGGGAGAAGGTACCTCCGGGCGTGTGCAGGTGTGGGCTGCCCTCTGGGGAGATGGCAGGGCTAGTGCCAGCCCTGAAGGGCACCTGAGACCCCCATTCTACCTGGAAGGCATCTGGGCAGGGCCTACAGCTGCTCTCTGCCAGCCAGGGACACGGCATCCTGCTCGCCTGTCACCCTGAGAAGGCTGATCAAGTGACACACTAACCAGACGCCACACAAGCCCAGTTTCCCTGCCTCATCCTCAGGGCTCCAGGCTGTGCCCAAGGACAGTGGGGTGTGGGGGCCACTCAGGGCCCCAGGGACAGGCTGGGGGTGGGACGGGAGTGTCCCCTGAGGACACAGCCATGCATGTGGCATTCTTTCCTCCTAACAGCCTGCTCAGAGCTGCCTGGACGCCTGCCCTCAGGGGAGGCATTTTCTCTGCATCAGCTGTTTGCTGGGCCCTCTGCTCCGCCCACCCCCTGAGCTCCCAGTCCTGCCTGCAGGGCTCTGGGGGCCTGGTACTGCCCACATGGGCTGTCTGCTCTGCTAACAGAGGGTGGCCAGGGGGCCAGGGCGCTGCCCTTCCTGCCCAGTGGGTCCCAGGGGCATATGCCAGGCCTGTCTGTTGCTTTCCTTCTCTGCCCCTAGAAGAGAGGCCTGCCGCTTTCTGCCCGAGCCCCAGGGCGGTGGAGCCAGCGCCTCTGTTGTCCCTGGGCAGACGGCTGAACCAGTGTCTGTGCTCAGCAGTGCTCTCACGGTCTGTGTCATGCCTGCTCCTGCTGTGCCGGGAAAGAACTAGGCAGGGTCAGCTCCCCCGGGCGGGAGCATCCCCCCATCTGTGCAACAGGGTGGCTGCTCCCCCATCCCAGGCATGCGTGGCTCTCAGCGTCCCGCCTGCACCCCTCCCCTCCACCTGGCTAGCAGAAGAGGGCCCCCCGGGTGGGGGCAGGGCATAGGGATCACATGACACTGCACGGCTGGGCCAGCTACGAGGCCCACGGCTCACTGAGGAGCCGAGGGGGCGGCCGAGGCCACCTGGCCCCAGCCCCTCCTGTGGGTGGGCCTGGCTGGGGACACACTTCCATCCAGCAGGCACTGATGAAACCCAGGTGGGAGCAGGTGCTGTGCTAGGCCCCCAGGGTTAATGTCCTGTGGCAGGAAGTTCCTGTGTGAGACTTGTGCCACCAATGACGTGGGCGCTCAGGAAGCTCTCTGCTCCCAGCTGGTCCAGATGTGGCTAAAATCCCCAGGAGAGGGAGAGACCCTCCCAGCGGAGCTGCTGGCCGTTGCAGGAGGCAGTCTCGGACCTCTGAGGAGACCAGGGTGGTCAGGGGCTCTGGGTGCTGTAGCCTCTGAAGCTTGTCTCTTCCCAGGGGTGACTTTCTAGGCAGGGGAGAGACACGCCAGGCAGGAAAAGGAGAGTGAGCATCTGTCTCAGTTTTCCTGTGGGCGGAAGGGCCGGACCGCCCCAGGCGCAGGCTGCTTAGGGGGTGTGGGCGTGCCCGTGCGGTCCCTGCTAACTTCCAAGGAACAGGGCCAGCTCTCCCTTCAGAGGAGGGGGAGGGCCAGGAGCCCAGGGTGATGTCTGCAGCCTTCCAGTTGGTAGGAAGCCCAGCGTGGGAGGGCGACCTCAGGTCAGAGGAAGTGGATTCTGAGGGTGGGCACGGCCCGCGACATGCTGGGCACCTGGCCCTGCCCGGGCTGTAGGGCAGGGTCCGGCAGCATGGCCCATGCCGAGTCAGCACTTTCTCTGAGCTCCAGGCCCACCCGGGTTGGGGCGCTGACTGCATCTGCAAGGGGACCCTGTACCTCCCAGCTCCTCCCTAAAGCCTCAGAGGTTGTATGTTTACCCCCAGCTCCCCTCCCCACTGCAAGCTCACCCCTTCCCTGGACGGCACAGGCGGGAGAGGGAGCTGTGAGCCCGGGGCGGCTGTGGCTAAGTGGCTCGGCTTTGGCTGGCCCCGATGATGCGGCCCCCTGGCCAGCCCGCCTGACCGAGGGTGTCTTTGTCTCCTAAAACAAGGACCTTTCCTTTCTGCCCGGGGATGTGGACAGCAGCCACATGACGTCCCAGCCAGGGCCCTGTGGGCTTGGGGTTCTGTGGAACCCAGCGTCTGCCCGGATTCCGACACTGTCACCATTCACACGCACCCCTCACATGACGATGGACGGGGAACTGGGAACTCCTCTGTTGCCCAAGCAGGCACAAGGCGTGAATGAGCAGAAAGGGAAGGAAATGGCCTCGGATGTGGCCGTCAGGGATGCCCCAGACCCGTGATGCTGACTCCAGGGCTGGGCCAGGAGGAGCTGCCCACTGCTGCTGGCTCAGCAGAGGCCCCCGGCTGGGCGGAGGAGGATGAGTGTGAGGGTGGCCCTGGGGAGACGCCTTCTCGGGGGTGTAGCTGCCCAGAGGCAGTTGGCTTTGCCCGTGCCTCAGGGTCCCAGCTGCATCATTTAGACTGAGGTGCACGACCTTGGGCTAGTTGCCCTTCTCAGCCTCCATTTACCCATCTGTGAAATGGCTGAATAACAATACCCATCTTGGAGGGGCCGGCTTGAGGAGTGGTCCAGTCCTGGGCAGGAGCAGGTTGTTGGGGGCCTGGAAGCCGGGTGGGCCCCTCGCGTTCACACCCCGGGTGGGGAGGGCAGTGTTGGGGCAGCAGCCTTCTGCCCTGAGGTTAAGCCCGAGCCCTTGCACTATCGTCTGCTTTCACCCCAGACCAGAGGCCCATGCGGAAGGTTGCCCGGGGTGTCCCCCTGCAGCAGGCCCCTGACGAACCGCCCGGCTGCTGGGCCCTGTCTTTGCAGAGCTCCACACAGGAGATCGGCGAGGAGCTGATCAACGGGGTCGTCTACTCCATCTCCCTGCGCAGGGTGCAGCTGCACCACGGTGCCAGCAAGGGCCAGCGCTGGCTCGGGGTGAGTGTGGCTTGGGTCCCCATTTGGGCCTGGGACCCAGGTACTGCCCTGGCGGCTCCACGGGCTCCTTCCCAGGGCTTTCCCACTTGAGGGCCCCACAGTGCTTTTCCCAAAGGAATCTGGGCCCTCACGTCCCTAGTCTTCAGGGTCCAGCCCAGGCCTGGCCAGCTGCAAAGGCACCATTGCCGTATGACCACGAATATCAGAAAAGACACCTCCGTGCAGTTCTCACTTCACGGCAGGCCGTAAATATTTTCATGTAGTACTACGGGTTTCCTTGCTGTAACTCCGGTCCCCAGGTGTACGTGCAGCCATCAGCCTGACTTCCCCCACATCTCCTCCCAGCCTCACACAGCATCTCGCACAGTAGGGCCGTCTATGCCGTCTTCACCCGGAAAGAGCGGGACGCAGGCTATCACACGCCCTTCTCTGCAATTTGCCGTCCCACAGAGCACAGCCCCCGGCCCTCCCGGGTTGGGAGCTGGGGCCTGACTCAGCTGCGTGACATTCCAGAGGGAGGCCAGTTACCTCTGCAGCTCCGTCCCCACTGCTGAGGGGCCAGGACATGATCCTTTCTGAGGCCGTTTCAGCAGTGCTGCGGGGAACGTCCTGTGCCTCCCACCCCAGGATAAGCCTCTATTTCCTCATTTCTAGAGTGGAAATGTTTTGTTAGGACTCGCTCACAGAACGCTCTGGCTACGGGGCAGCACCGTCATTACTCAGCCAACAGACTGCCCTAAAGGTGCTAGTAATTGAGTCCTTCCCACACCTCTAATTGTCCTTCTAAAGATTTCCACCAGAGGCACTCACGCCCCGCCTCTTCCCACACGCCGGTCAGGCGCTGGGCGTTCGGTCCGAGTTCCAGCCTCCAGCCCTCCTGGAGATGCGTGGTGCTGCCACCAACTGTACGTCCCCCTCTGTCCCACCCAGTATGAGAACGAGTCGGCCCTGAACCTTTACGAGACCTGCAAGGTGCGGACCGTGAAGGCAGGCACGCTGGAGAAGCTGGTGGAGCACCTGGTGCCCGCCTTCCAGGGCAGCGACCTCTCCTATGTCACCATCTTCCTGTGCACCTACAGAGCCTTCACCACCACCCAGCAGGTGCTGGACCTGCTGTTCAAAAGGTGAGCGGCCATCCCTGCACGGCACAGCAGCAACTCCGCCGCCCCGGCAGTGGGTCTTGGGAATACCGTGTCACCTCCCTGAGCCTCAGTTCTCCATGGGAGAACCGGCTGCCCAGAGGACCCACCTCCCAGAGCTGTCGTAAGGACTGGGTGGCGTGAGCCGCAGAAAGTGCTTCGCCCACACCTGGCCCTGGGGAGGGCTGCCTGGGGCTGGGTGGCTCACGTTCCGATTTTCCGCTCCCCCGCGAGGAAGCTCTCTGCCCCTGGTCTCGCCCATGGTTTGTGGCCTTGGCAAAGCTGCTTGCCCGTTTGTAAAGGCGGTCACCAATTCCATCAAGGGGCTGTCTGGGGGCCTCCAGAGCCATCATACCTGGGCAGGGGTTGGGCAGGGCTCATTCATTCAGTAAATATATGTGAAGTGCCTACTGCGTGCGGGCACTTTTCTAATTGTGCCCTTAGCACAATTCGATGAAAAAAGAAAGAATTGCTGCCCTCCTGGGCTTCCACTCCAGCTGGAGAGCCAGACAGTAACACTAGACGTCGTAAGCAGGTACGGTAGATGTGACGCCCTCACGGCCTCCTCTAGATACGGCTGCATCCTCCCTTACTCCCACGAGGACGGCGGACCCCAGGACCAACTTAAAAAGTGAGTGGGCGTCGGGCCAGCAGGGGGGCTCCTGTCTCCATGGTGGGGGCGTCTGGGGCTGGGCTGGGCAGAGCCCTGACTCCCACGAGGCTTGTGGTTCCCGCTAAAGGGCTGAGGTCTGGGGTTTTGCCTTCAGGAAGAAAGAAAACAGAGAGCTGGGGACAGAGTCCCAGCGCCCTGGGGAGCAGAGGGGAGGCTGAGACTCTGTCCCACGGTGGTGCCGTCCTAGCTGGGCCTGCCCAAGTGCCCGAAGCCAGGGGGCCTGGGACAGGAGGGGTGAGCAGCCCGCTCACATGCCGCTCCGCTCCTCGGCGGGCTCAGCCGCTATTCACGGGGACTCAGTGAGTGCTCAGGGCAGGCCGCACGCCACCCTTTGGGAAAGTATTAGCAGTATCGGCAGGAAGACGGCACCCACACGCGGCTCGCAGAGAAGGCAGCACGTCAGCACACGGGCTGCAGGTCGAGGTGCCCCCAGGGACCCGCGAATGCTGGGCAGGAGGATGGGTCCCTCCTGGAGTTTACGTTCCAGTAGGGAAGGCCCCGGGAGACAGGAAGAGGAGCGTGTCACCTTCTGGGAAGAAGGAGACAGGTGGTCGCACCACTGACCAAGAGCTCCCTCCACCAAGGCTCTTTGCAGCCCCTGCCTGGACAGCCAAGGGGGCTTGGGCTGGGTGGACTGGCCTCCAGATGGAGCCGAGGGCGGGCCAGGGAACGGGAGGCCAGGCCTCTGACTCTGCTGCTGCCACCTGCCCCCAGTGCCATTTCCTCCATCCTGGGCACCTGGCTGGACCAGTACTCGGAAGATTTCTGTCAGCCCCCGGACTTCCCCTGCCTCAAGCAGCTGGTGGCCTACGTGCAGCTCAACATGCCCGGCTCGGATCTGGAGCGCCGTGCCCACCTGCTCCTCGCCCAGCTGGAGCACTCGGAAGCCCTCGAGGCAGAGCCTGAGGGTGAGGATGGGGGTCGGTGCTGGCCACACGGCGAGCTGGGCAGGAGCACAGAGGAGCCCAGAGCACCCAGGCTGCAGGCCGCAGCTGGGAGGGCGTCCTGGTGTGGGCTCAGGGGTGGTAGCTTCTCTGGAAGGTGGGGGTGTTCTGTGTGTCTGGAAAGGCACGTGGAAAGGCTCTCGTGACAGCGAACTTCTCTCCTGCAGCTCTTTCACCAGCTCCAGCGCCAGCTCTAAAACCAACTCTGGAGCTAGAGCCAGCTCCAGCGCCAGCTCTAAAACCAACTCTGGAGCTAGAGCCAGCTCTAGCACCGAGTCCTGTGCCAGCGCCAACCCCAGAGCCAGAGCGGGAGGCAGTGCCAGCCCCAGAGCCAGAGCAGGAAGCAGCGCCAGCTTCCGAGCTGGAGGAAGCTCTAGCGCCACCTCTCGAGCTAGAGCCAGTTCTGGTGTCACCTCTCATGCCAGCTCCGGAGCTGGAGCCAGCTCTGTCACAGACCCTTGAGCTAGAGCCAGTTCCAACGCCAGCTCCATCCCCAGAGCCTTCCTGGCCTTCACCTGTGGTTGCAGAGAACGGGCTGAGTGAGGAGAAGCCTCACCTCCTGGTGTTCCCTCCCGACCTGGTGGCCGAGCAGTTTACGCTGATGGACGCGGTGAGCAGCTCGGCTTGGCAGGGCAGGGCGGGCCTTCCTCTGGGCATCTGCTGCCCGCACCTGCCATTCCCTGGTCTGGAACCAGCATTCTGGTTCAAATCCCAGCCCCACCATTACAAACCAAGTGATGTGGGCAAGTTTCTTAACCCCACGGGGCTCAAGCCACACCCTCAGATTCCCAAGCACCTGCCCAGCCCTCTGCAGCAGGGCTGGTGACACCTCCCCTCCTCCCCAGGAGCTGTTCAAGAAGGTGGTGCCCTACCACTGCCTGGGCTCCATCTGGTCCCAGCGGGACAAGAAGGGCAAGGAGCACCTGGCACCCACCATCCGTGCCACCGTCGCCCAGTTCAACAATGTGGCCAACTGCGTCATCACCACCTGCCTCGGGGACCGGAGCATGAAGGCCCCAGACAGGGCCAGGGTGGTGGAGCACTGGATCGAGGTGGCCAGGGTACGCTGCAGGAGGGACCCGGGGACCCCTGTCTGCCCTCAGGATGTCTCTGGCCCACGCCCCACGCAGGCCCCAGCCTCTCCTGTCCAGGCTGCGCTGGGCTCCGCTCTCCTCCCACTGCTGGGACGCTCACTTCCTCACGCGCTTCCCTCGGGTTGGGATAGAATCCTCCCCTCAGTGTTGCCCTCTGCACACCGAGCCTGCCCCCGGGGGCTCCCAGGGCGCCCGCCTGGAGGGGCCCGGCCGAGGGGACCGAAGCTGGCTCTCTCGCCTGCCCAGGAGTGCCGCGTCCTCAAGAACTTCTCGTCCCTCCACGCCGTCCTCTCCGCCCTGCAGAGCAACTCCATCCACCGCCTGAAGAAGACGTGGGAGGAGGTTTCCAGGTGGGCACAGCTCTCACTGCTGGGGCCACCAGGGGCCTCCCACAGGGAGCCTGTGGCCTTCGGGAGGCCACGAGCCCCGAGGGCAGAGACCCCCCGTCGCCTGAGTTGGCAGCTCTGCCTCAGGGTGCAGCTTCCTCGTCTCAGACCCGGGTTGAGCCACGTCAGAGACTTTCTGGTACTGACGTTATAGCCACAGAGCCCTGTGCCCGCTGGGGAACTGGTGGGAGCAGCCCCTCGGCAGAGGTGGGAATGGGGGCCCCATCGTGCCAATGTGAAGGCCCCTCCCTCGCCCGTGGAGCCTGTTGGAAGCCACTCATCTGGGCATTTTGGGACCTGTGTGTTCCACGATAAAATAGGCTTGCACTCGCGCCCCTCCCCACCATTCCCAGCTCTCTCCTTCCTTTGCCCTTCCTACAGGGACAGCTTCCGGATCTTCCAGAAGCTGTCGGAGATTTTCTCAGATGACAACAACTACTCACTGAGCAGAGAGCTGCTCATCAAGGTGGGGGCAGCGGGGATGGGGGGCCAGGGGGGAGCATGAGCATCTCACCGAAAGTTTCTTTGGAAAATTCCAGTCCCTTCTCGTCTGGACGCAGGGGAGGGGGCATCTGTTTGCCCATGGGGTGCGCAGAGGCCTCGAGAGGCAGGCGCTGACGGGCCTGAGGTCAGGGGTGCGCAGGGGTGAGGACTGAGGGGAGGAGGGCCTTGCTGACCTCGTCCTCACCCCTGGCAGGAGGGGACCTCCAAGTTTGCCACCCTGGAGATGAACCCCAAGAGAGCCCAGAAGCGGCCGAAGGAGACAGTGAGTGTGCCCGAGGGGAGGCCTGGCCTGGGAGTCAGCGGGGGAGGCCCCCAGCCCTGTCCTCCCTGCCACCATGCCTGGCACGCCCCACGAGGCTTCCTGGACCCTGGCAGGGCTTCCCTGACTAGCTGGTGTCCTGGGGGGACCAGCTGCAGCCATCAGAGCAGGGGACTGGAGCGGGCTCAGGGTGGGGCTGGGGCGAGGCCACATGACTTTCCTCCCAGAGCCAGGCTGGGAGACGGCTGGAGGGAGTCTGGGGTCCATGGAGGCCAGGACGGGGCCTCGGGGAGGTGGGCGAAGGTCCCCAGGCTGCTCCAAGTGAGGGGTGGGGGCTGTGGTCTGAGGCCAAGAAGCCTCAGGGAGGGGCCTTGGAACTTACTTGCCACCCCCGACCCAACACTGCAGGGAGCCATCCAGGGCACCGTCCCCTACCTGGGCACATTCCTCACTGACCTGGTGATGCTGGACACTGCCATGAAGGACTATCTGTATGTAAGTGAGCCTGGGAGCTTGGGGGGATAGCCGGGGCCTGGGTGGTGACGCCCCAAAGCTGCCTGAGCATGGAGCTGCAGGAGGGTTTGGCCAAGCTGGACACGGGCGGGAAGGTGGTCCAGCAGCGAGGGCAAGCAGTCCATCCACTGTCTTCAGAGAGGGTTTGGCAAGAAGCCCCCTGAGCCTCTGACCCAGGCCCCACCCCGTGCCCAGAACCCGCCCCAGTCCAGGACCATGTGCACCCTGCCCCCTGGCGGGCGCTCCTGATAGTGCAGCGTGAGCGGGGAGGTGGTACCAGTCTTGCGGGCACTTTCTGATGGACGTTGTCTATCTTCCAGGGGAGACTGATCAACTTCGAGAAGAGGAGGAAGGTGAGCAGCTGCAGGCCTCCTGGGGGACGGGTGGGAGTCAGACCTACCTGGGCAGGACACCGGCTCCATGCGCCACCCTCTTAGGTTTTGGGGCCATTTGGATAGGAGAGAAGGGGAGTCCCTCCCACAGGAGGTTAGAATCCAGGACTCCTTCCTGGGGAGTGGCTGTTTGAACCCAGCTCTAAGAACAGGGAGGCCCAGATGGCAGCAGTGAGGGGAGGAGACCCCGAGAGCAAAGACCCTGAGACTGGCCCCTGCCCAGGCCCGGTCACCATCCTGTCCTCCCCTCCGGCCCCAGGAATTCGAAGTGATCGCGCAGATCAAGCTGCTGCAGTCGGCCTGCAACAACTACAGCATCGCGCCCGAGGAGCACTTCCGGGCCTGGTTCCGGGCCCTGGAGCGGCTCAGCGAGACTGAGAGGTGAGGCCGGGGCAGGAACCGGGGGCGGCAAGGACAGGTGCTCCCTGCGGCCGTGGCCTCTGGACAGCGTTGGCCCCTGTGCCCGAGGTCGGCCAGGGTGCTCGGCCGCCAGCTTCTGGGCAGGTGCTGGGAGGAGACTGAGCGAGGCCCCTGTAGACACAGTCGTCCTCTCCCTGCAGCTACAACTTGTCGTGTGAGCTGGAGCCCCCTTCCGAGTCGGCCAGCAACACCCTCAAGACCAAGAAGAACGTGGCCATCGTCAAGCGGTGGAGCGAGTAAGCGCCCGGCCAGGCGGGAGCTGCGGGGCTGATGGTGGGCTTGGGGTCGGGCTGGCGCTGGGATCCCACCTGCTGCTGCCCAGCCCTGTGATGGGGGCGAGTCCCCTCACCGCTCTGGGCCTTGGCTTCTTCCTCTGTGAACTGGGGTGATGCTAAATGGTCTGTCACGCAGCCGGGGTGTGCAGGGTACTGGCGACTGACCAAGCACTTATCACAGTGCCTTGGGTGCAGAGTGTGCAGTGGGGTGTCCTTGCGGAGGCCCACAAGTAAGCAGGCCCTCCATCCAGCCGCCAGGCCCCCAGCACAGAGCTCAGCACCAGCGGCAGCTCCCACTCCAAGTCCTGTGACCAGCTCAGGTGCGGCCCCTACCTCAGCAGCGGGGACTTCGCGGACGCGCTCAGCGTGCACTCCGCCGGCTCCTCCAGCTCCGACGTGGAGGAGATCAACATGAGCTTTGTCCCGGAGTCCCCCGACGGCCAGGAGAAAAAGGTGACCGCCGCCCGTCCCCCCAACACCCTTCCCCGCCCCTCCCCCCCCATGCCGGCTCCCCACTCTGCACCCACACAGGGGCCAAGCAGCCCTGGCTCCTGAACACAGCTGCTGGGAAACCCCCAGCCGGCCGCCCGTGTCAGGTGCCGGGCGGGGTCCGGGCTGCTGCTGACTTGCTGAACCCCGCAGTTCTGGGAGTCAGCGTCCCAGTCATCTCCGGAGACCTCGGGCATCAGCTCTGCCTCCAGCAGCACCTCGTCCTCCTCGGCCTCCACCACGCCTGTGGCCACCACACGCACCCACAAGCGCTCCGTCTCAGGGGTCTGCAGCCACGGCTCCTCACTGCCGCTCTACAACCAGCAGGTGGGCGACTGCTGCATCATCCGCGTCAGCCTGGACGTGGACAACGGCAACATGTACAAGAGCATCCTGGTGAGCCGGCCGCGTCGAGCACTGTGGAACGCCGTGTGCCGCCCCTGCCCTCCGGGGGTTGCCTTCTAGGGGTGGGAAGGACAGATGTCAGCCAGATGCAGAGATGAAGGAGATAGCGGTGGGCGCCAAGGGCTGGCCCGCGGGGTCGGAGGGAGCAGCCGGGCAGCGCACTAGGCGGCGGAGGAGCAATGGCGTGATGTCAGGGACACGTCTGGGTTCTGGGCTGTGTGGGCCCCGTGAGCACCACGAGGACCTTGACCTTCTCGTGGAGGGAGACGGGAGCCGCTGCAGGGTGGAGCAGAGGCGGGCAGCGAGTGACTGCTGGCTTGTCTTTGGGGAGTGGGCTGGTGCCAGAGATGCAGAGAGGCTGCCTAGGAGCCTTCTGGGGCAGTCCCAGCCAGGAGAGTGGTGGCTGCAGCAGGCTGGAGGTGACCAGCAGCGTCAGTCTGGACAGGATTGGAGATGGAGCCAGTGGGAAATACAGGATGTGTGTGGGTGTTGGGGGGCTCTCCCTGTCCTCCAGGGCTCCTGCTGCAGACAAGTCCCCACACATGCTGGGTCAAGTGCCCCATCACAGGCCCAACCTGTTCTGAGCCTCCCACTGCCAGGAGCTAGCAAGGCTGTCATTAAGCAGCCACCTGTATGACCCTGGGTCTAAGTCTCATGTGTGTCTCTGGCCCTCAGGGCCGAGGCAGCCAGGGATCAGCCTGTGCTGACCACCAGTGGGCACCCGGCCACCTCCTCTCTTACCCCCAGGGCGTGGGCCATTCCCTGTTTGTCCGCCAGGCTCACTGGGGCTGTTACCCTGCCCCTGGGGCAAGCGGCTTCCCAGGGTAGCATGGGAGGGGGTAGCAGGCTCTCGCAGGAGCCCCTGAGGAAAGACCCCTCCTCATTACGTGGAAGCCTCCCTCAGGGAGGATGGGAAGGTGGCAAGGACCCCCTGGACCCAGCACCTGGCCAGAGGCTGTGAGCCCCTGTGCTCAGTGCTGAGGGGACTCCATAGGGTCTTGGCCACTGCACTTGAGGGAGCCACTCTAGGGGCCCTGATGGCCTGTCCCCTGCCCCAATCCAGGTGACCAGCCAAGATAAGGCTCCGGCCGTGATCCGCAAGGCCATGGACAAACACAACCTGGATGAGGACGAGCCAGAGGACTACGAGCTGGTGCAGATCATTTCAGACGATCGGAGTAAGTTGGAGAACCAGACGGGCGGGTGGCAGGGCAGGCTGGGTCAGCACCACTGCCCGGCCCCAGGCCTGGCCTCAGAAAACTCGCCCGCAGGGGCAGGTGGGCACTGTGCACAGGGCGGCCCCGGGCTCCCCTGGTGTCTCCTCACTGCCCCCAGCAGCTGCTGGACCTGCCTGCGTATGCCCTTCCCCGGGCATGAACACGCAGTTCAAAGCTGACGTTAGGCCCGGCACGGGGGCTCACACCTGTAATCCCAGCACTTTGGGAGGCCGAGGTGGGAGGATCGTTTGAGCCCAGGAGCTAGGGGCTGCGGTGAGCTTCAATTGCACCACTGCACTCCAGCCTGAGTGACGGATCGAGGCCCTGTCTCCAAAAAAAAAAAAACCAAAAACAACAAAGAACAAAAAAAAAAAGCAATGGTGGGGCAAAGGGGCCAAATGGCACATGGAAAAGGACATTTTCTGGCTAAGACAGGAAAATATGTGCTTCAGAAAGAATTGCAACTGCGCGGACTGGGCATCAAGTGTTAAAACCCGTGAGTGTCTGAGAGTGAAACAAAACAGAGACCACCGAGGAGCCAGCGCCATATTCTAGAGCCAGGAAACGGATGACATCAAAGAGCAAGTGCGGGCTCAGGCAGGGGCCCTGGGCTTGGAGGCCTTGGGCGAGTTCCTTAAGTCCTCTATGCCCCTTTTCTCATCCCCCAAATGGAGATGAAATAGCCAGTGAGTCAGGCCTGTCCGTGTAACAGAGAAGCATGTGGTATAGATACGCACCGTAAAGGTTAGCCATGCGGTCACCGTCACTCTGATTTCTTTCCAATGAACTGAGCACCACCCCCGCCGTTAGCACAGACAGTCAGCAGTGACTCCCATGTCCCTAGAGGTTGTATTTTAGATCCTCCTGCAGTGTCTTGCACCATCATGGTTAGGCAGACAAGGTAGGTGCCACCCCCGTCACACAGATAAAGAGGACTGAGGCCCAGAGAGGTTAAGGAACGAGAGTAAGAGCCACATGACGTCAGCAGGAGCACGGATCCAGCCCCGCACAGCCGCACGGCCGGCTCTGGGCCAGAGGAGACCCGTGGCAGACAGGCACCAAGAGCCTGCCAGTGCCTGGCCCCACGAGGTGTGCAGGCCACCCAGGAACCCAGCGCAGGAGGCCTGTCCCGAGTAGGGCAGGATGGAGGGGAGATAGTCAAGGTCCTAGAAAGCCTGTTCCAGCCGGACAGGGGGACAGGATGACCCACTGCCAGCTCCAGGCCAGGCTGGGAGTTCGGGAGTCAGAGCCCTTTTTAAACAAGAACCGTTAGGTCTCATCAGGGCCTGGGCAGAGTCTGTCCTCGGGCAGGAGTCATTGAGGGGAGTCCTTGGTGTTCCTGGAGCGGGACTGGGGGATCTCAGGGCTGCCCTCACAGGGGCTCTCGGGTGGTGGGGGTGTCCTGTGGGTCCCCTAGGAACACAGGCGACCATCCTCTGCCCCTCCCTCACCAGAGCTGAAGATCCCTGAGAACGCCAACGTGTTCTATGCCATGAACTCTGCCGCCAACTACGACTTTGTCCTGAAGAAGCGGAACTTCACCAAAGGGGCAAAGGTCAAGCACGGAGCCAGCTCCACCCTCCCCCGCATGAAGCAGAAAGGACTCAAGATTGCCAAGGGCATCTTCTGAGGGCATCTCCCGGGTCTGGCTGGCCGGGACCTAAGAATTTACAGACTACAGTGGCCCAGGCCCGCCGGGCACCTTCCGCCCACCTGCCAGCCCAGGGGACCCCAGACTCCACTTTCATCCCAAACCTCTCCTGCTGCCGGGATTGATGCCTGCCGCGCGTCAGGCTGACCTGGCCTCCCACGGACCACTCGCTGCCTTAGGTGCCTTCTGCTCTCTGGAACCAGAGGACTAGCTGACTTTTGCCAAGGAGCGGTGCCAACGGGCATGGTGCCCTGGTACCATGGTACCTGCCCCTGGGCGCTGCCTCTGTACACTTCCCTGACACCTTCCCAGGTGCAGGTCACTGCCACCTGTGCCACAGGCACCCCAGAGCACCCACTCACCCACCAGGTCTGACCACTGCAGTTCTCTCCTCGTGCCCACGGGCACTGGCCTGTGACCTTTGCCGGGGTCCTGGCCCCTCCTCCCACCACTCTAGCCTTTCTAGGCTGCACCAAAGATTCCATCATCAGGGCCAACTGAGAGTGAGGGAGTCCCGCCCACCACTCACCCCAGCCCTCCCCGGGAGAGGAGAGACAAACCCTCTTCACGGACCACACTCTTCACCCAGGGAGTGAGGACAGTCCCAGCTGAGTCCCATCGATGCTGACTCTCACGCCACTGCAAGTGCCGTTCGCCGCTGCATCCTGGGCTTGACAGGACCACACAGGACGGGGGTTGCTGGGGAAGGAGGGTTTGGGGTGGGGAGGTGATCGAATATTTGTATAAGAAGAAAAAAATGTTTACTGATTGGGGAGGGGCAATATTTATTTGTTGTAAATAGCAAATGCTAGACTTGAATATTATATTAAAGTCCTGTTTCTACTACAGCCTGGTCATTGTGGTTTTGTTCTTTCATTTCCTGTCATAATTTAAATGACAGAGGGACTCTCACATTCCATGTTCAAATGAGGAATCTTGCAGGATTGTCAATTTTTTTTGTGCGGAAGAAGTGAAAAGTGCCAGCCACACTTCTCAGGCACACAGAAGGGAGCGCCCAAGTCCAGCTTTCACAGGGAAGATGATCATTTCAGTGCCATTGAACGGGGCGATGCACTGAGACAGTCCCACAGAACTCCTGGGACTAGAGGTCGGAGGTGCATAGCAATAACCTCTGACATTTGGGTGTCTTTTAAAGATAACATTTACAACAGAAAATGGCAGAGTAGGAGGCCGCGGGGTTCAGTGTGTCCATGGAATCAGCCATTAAGCTGGAAAGAAAATTATCAGAGTCAACTATTTCGGCACTCTGGCACCTGCTCAGACACGGCAAAGCCAGGGGACCAGTCGATGAAGGGAGACACCACCAGCTTCAACTGTTAAGACCTCTGTCAAGTCACAGGCTGACAACAGAGACAACAGAACAGGACCTTCAGTGACTGCGCGCGACAAGGAATACAAATACAAGCTGGGCAAAAGTGGCTTGGAAAAGTCACTGTGGGGACAGGAGACTGAACCTTTCAACACGCAACACAGGCGGTTCCCGAGGAGGGGCCAGCCTGATCCAGCGTCACTGCATTAGAATGCCCAGTGTCTGGCTCTCAAAAAATGACAAAGGTACAAAGAAACTGAAGTTGGCGCATTCGCAGCAATAAAAGGATTTGACAGAAACTACCTCCGAGGAAGCCCAGACATTAAAATTACTAGTTAAAGACATTAAATCATCTTTCTTGAATGTGCTCAATGGGCTAAAGGAAACCATGGAACTAAAGGAAATCAGGATGATGGATGAGCAAATGAGTAATGCGGTAAAGAAATGGAAATTATAGAAAAGAACCAACCAGAAAATTTGAAACTGAAAAGTGGAACAACCAATGAGACATTTACTAGAGAAGGCAGACAGGAACAGGCAGTCATCACTTGAAGATGAGGCAGTTGAAATTACTCCGTCTGAGGAGCAGAAAGAAAAAAGGACGAAGAAAAACAAGCAGAGCCGGTGGTCTCTGCGGGACACCGTCCGTGTACCAACCCTCGCGTAATGAGAGCGCAGAGGAGGAGAAAAGCAGAGAGATTATTTGAAGAAATAATGGTCAAAAACTTTCCCAATTTGATGAAAAACATAAATCTACACATCCACGAAGCTCCATGAACTTCAGACAGGATAAACTCGAAGAGAGCCACGCTGAAATGCACTGGAGTCACATCGTCGAAAGAGAAAATCTCGAAAGCCACAAGGAAGAAGCGATTGCTCACGGGCAAGGTTGCTCAGCAAGGTTGCCGGCTGATCTCACCGGAAACCGTGTGCTCCAGAGCGCAGCGGGACGGCATATTCACAGTGCTGGAAGAAACAGCCGAACACCCTTTAAGGATGAAGGAGAAACTAAGACGTTCTCGGGCACACAAAAGTTGCGGAGCTTGTTATTAGTAGACCTGCCCTACGGGAGATGCTAAGGAGAGTCCTGCGTCTGAAATGAACACTGGACAGCGACCCGGACTAGAGAACGCTGGTGGCGTAACGAACACGTGATTAGAAAAGCCAGTGTTGTTGCACTTTGGGTTTGTAACTCATCTCTTTTCCTTACAGTTTAAAAGTAAAATTCATAAAACGCTAAATGCACGTTAATGGGAACACGATGGATGATGATATGATCTGTGACAATGACGATATAATGGGGGAGGAGTGGAGACGTGTGAGCACTAGGTGGGTGTCATTCGGACTAGGTCGTCATAAGTTTAAGACGTTAATTGTCATCCCAAAGGTAACCACTAAGAAAATAACTAAAAAATACATAGGAAAGGAAAGAAAAGAAGGGAATCAAAAAAATCAACTAAATTCATAAACAAAACAGTAATGGAGTTGAGGAACAAAAGGCATATCAGACGTACAGAAAACAAATAGCAAAGTGGCAGAGTCAGGTCTTCTCAGTAATTACTGTAAATATAAATGGGTTAAACTCTCCAGTTATTTTTTTCTTTCTTTTTTCACTATCCTAATGGGGATAAACTCTCCAATTAAAAGGCAGAGATTGGCAAAATGGATTTTAAAAATACCTATATGCTGTATTTAAAGGACTCATTTTGAATACAAAGATAGGAAAAGGTTGAAAGTAAAATGTTGGAAAAAGTTATACCGTGAAAATAGAGTATTTTAATAATGGCTATGTTATTATCAGGCAAAGTAGATTTTAAGTCAAAAGGAATAAGATAAAGAAGTTCAATATATATTGATAAAAGATTTCACTTATCAAGAAGATACAATTGTAAACATATACATACCCAATAATCTCAAAATACATAAAGTAAAAATCGACATAATTGAGAAATATACAGAGACTTTAATACCTCACTTTCAACAACAGATAGAACAACCAGATGGAAGATCTATAAGGAAACAAAGAACTTGGACACTGTAAACCAATTAGACAAAGCAGACATATACAGAACACTTAAACTAGCAACAGCAGAGTACACATTCTTCTCAGACACACATGGAACATTCTCCAGGATAAACTATACGTTAGGCCATAAAACAAGTTTTTTTTTTTTAATTTTTTGAGACAGAGTCTTGCACTGTCTCCTCGGCTAGAGTGCAGTGGCGTCATCCTAGCTCACAGCAACCTCAAACTCCTGGGCCCAAGCGATCCTCCTGCCTCAGCCTCCCAAGTATCTGGGACTACAGGCGCACACCACCATGCCTGGCTAATTTTTTCTGTTTTTAGCAGAGACAGGGTCTTGCTCTTGCTTAGGCTGGTCTCGAACTCCTAACCTCAAGTGATCCACCCACCTCAGCCTCCCAGAGTGCTAGGATTACAGGCGTGAGCCACCACTCCCGGCCATAAAACAAGTCTTAATAAATTTTAAAAGATTGAAATCATTGTAGTTGTATTTTTCCAACTACAATGGGATGAAATTGGAAATCAACAGCAGAAGGAAAACTGTAATACTCATGAATATGGGGAGATTAACACACTCTTAACCAACAGGTCAAAAAAGAAATCACACAGGAAATTAGAAGATACCTTGAGAAAATGAAAACCAAAACACAGGATACCCAAATTTATCTGCACACAGTGAAATCAAGAGCAATCTTGGAGATTTGTAGCTGCAAACACCTGCGTTAAAAAAGCAGAAAGATCTCAAATCGACAACCTAACTGTACAACGTAAGGAACTAGAAAAAGAGCAAACCAAACCCAAAGCTAACAGAAGGAAGGAAATAAAGACAATAAAGATTATAGCAGAGATAAACAACATAGAGAACAGAAAGCAATAGACAAAATCAGCAAAACCAAAAGTGGGTTCTTTGAAAGGATCAACAAAACTGACAAACCTCTAGCTAGACTAAGAAAACAGAGACTCGTTACTAAAATTTGAAATGAAAGTGAAAACATTACTACCAACTTCACAGAAATAAGGATTATGAGAATACTATGCACTGTTGCATGCCGCAGCATACAATGGAATATTAGCCAGGAAAAGGCATGGGGTGCTGATACATGCTACAACATGTATGAACCTTAAAAATGTTTAATTCCGCTGATAAGAAACATCTGGAATGGGAAAATTCATGGAAACAGAAAGTAGACTAGAGGTCACCAGTGGCTATAAAAATGAGTTACAGGCCGGGCGCGGTGGCTCACGCCTGTAATCCTAGCACTCTGGGAGGCCGAGGCGGGCGGATTGTTTGAGCTCAGGAGTTCGAGACCAGCCTGAGCAAGAGCGAGACTCCGTCTCTACTAAAAATAGAAAGAAATTAATCGGACAACTAAAAATATATAGAAAAAATTAGCCAGGCATGGTGGCACATGCCTGTAGTACTCGGGAGGCTGAGGCAGGAGGATCACTTGAGCCCAGGAGTTTGAGGTTGCTGTGAGCTAGGCTGACACCATGGCACTCACTCTAGCCCAGGCAAAAGAGTGAGACTCTGTCTCCAAAAAAAAAAATGAGTTACAGTTTAATGGTTACAGAGTTTCTGTTTGGGGTGATGAAAAAGTTTTGGAAGTAGTGGTGATGGTTGCAGGGCAATCTCCGTGGGCACCAGGAAGAGGATATCGGTCTCAAAGTCCACCACGGTCTTCTTCTTGGTCTCCTGGGACGAGTCCTGGGCCCAGGACTCCGTGTAGACATCAAAGGCGGATTTGGCCCCTGTGGGCCCCTTGGCGATGGTGAGCCCACTGACCAGCTTGTAGAAGTCCTCACTGCAGGGACCAAGTGGCACTGACACTCCCTCTGTTCCAGTGGGAAGGTGTCTGCCCACCCCCCGCCCGCCAGTGTGAACGTCCTCGATCCCAACCTCCCCAACCCCCACCCACGCTAGAGCCTGCCGCCTCCGGGCTGGCCCCCAGGCCATCCTTCCCAGCAGCCCCCCAGCACGCATCGCCCTGGGTCCTGCGCCCCCTGCTCACTCCGTGACATCCTTGTTTTTCGTGTTGACGACTGGCATGTCCATGCCGGCAAACAAGTGGCCGTCCATGTTGTTGGTGCCTGCTGTGTAGTCCATGTCGGCAGCGTTGGCGTACAGGTTGACAGGGTCGTCGGGGATGAAGTCTCCGTTGATGACAGGGGTGAAGCCCAGATAGTGCAGCACGGGGTCTGGGGGGAGGGGAGGCCGGCAGGTTCCTGCACCTCCCAGTATCCGCCTGACCCTCCCCTTGGCCTCCTGGGCCGTGGGTGGAGACCTCTCCCTTCTCTGACCCAGACCAGGGTTTCTTGGCCTGGGCGCTGCACACGTTCAGGCAGGATGATGGTGCCGTGGCGCGTCCCGAGCAGAGTCCCTGGCCTCGACCCGCTCGCTGCCAGGAGCACCCTCTCCCCAGTTTGTGATAATCAACGTCTCCAGACTTTGCCAGGGGCCCCAGGGGTAGAGCCACTGGTCTAGAAGCCAGGTCTGTCTTCTTGCCTCAGTGTCACCCTCTCTGTCCTCCCTCTCTTCTCGCTGGACTGAAGTCAGGAAGGAGGAAGACCCAGAAGCAATCGAGGGAACTGACGGGGAGGGAGGCAGCCGAAGACCGTGCGAGGCCTGCATTGCCCTCCTGCCCCCTGAACTGGCCCTGGAGGACCAGGCAGCCGGCTGGCAGGGGCGGGGTGCGCTGGCTGTCGGCTGGCAGGGGCGGGGTGCGCTGGCTGTCGGCTGGCAGGGGCGGGGTGCGCTGGCTGTCGTCAGGCACAGCCTGATCTTCCAGTGGGCCTGAACTGCCGCTGTTTGTCTTGCCTAGCGCACAGGCTAGTTCACGGTAGGCGGAGATGCAGGTGGCGGCCTGCGCTGCCCTTCGCCTTGGAAGGAGGAGCAGGAGAGAACTGTCGCCCACCAGCCGATGCCGACACTCAGGCGTCTGCAGACGGCCCCAAGCCCTCCCGGGTACAGAACACTGGAGCCGGAAGGGCCAAACGCCACCCCAGGTGTTCGGTAAATGATTGCTGAATGAATGAATGAACGAATGAATGGCTGTGTAGCACACAGGCTCTGGGGCTGAGGTCTGTGGATCTCCCCAAATTCTTTGCTGTTTACTGCATACGTGTGCAGTGTTGGGGGAGTGGGCTCCAAGCGCTCATCAGCTCCCCAAAAGGAGACGTCCATGACTCAGGGAGGGTAGGAAGAAAGAATGCCCCTCACTTACGGCTACAGCCACTGAGGCCTGTCGGGGGGCTGGCAGTGAGCTACCTGGGGATGCCAGCAAGTGGGTGCCTGTGCCCTCCCCGAACCTCGAAACCCCACGCACCGCCCGGCAGCGCCCACTCACCCTCCATGCCTGTCAGAGGCGACTTACAGGCCAGCGTCAGGGCTCGGGGCTCAGTGATCTTCAGGCACTTGGCCATCCCGGCGGTATCGTCCGCAGGGCAGCCCACCTTCTCAGCAACCTGGGAGCGAGGCAAGACAGGCAGGCAGGTGAGACCAGTGCTCGGGCGCAGGACAGTGTGGGGCCAGGAGGGGTGCCATGGAACGGAAACGAGGAAGCCCCTGGCCCATCCGCAGTGAGCCCCTGCCCGCCCGCCCTCTGCCACTTACCTTTGTGGCCCAGAAGAGTGGATTCTTCTGGATGACCCAGGGGCTCAGCGCCACGCCGCTCTGGCTGATGGCTCGCCGGATGAGGCCCTTGTTATAGGGGGAGAGGGTCTGCGACACCCAGAAGTCCCGTCACCAAGCCTGCAGCCCACCCTGCCACCCCGGGCTCAGCTGAGGACACCCCAACAGCTGAGCTCCAGCCCCATCCCCACCAGCTCCCTCCCAAACCCGGGGGGCAGGCCGTCCCTCCAGGGGTCCCCAGACCTACAGAGAGACGCTGGCACCTCCAGCCGACTCCCCAAAGAGGGTGATGCTTTTGGGGTCCCCCCCGAAGGCCGCGATGCTCCTCTTCACCCAAGCGATGGCCATGTGCTGATCCCAAAGGCCACAGTTACCTGGCGGCAGCGCAGGGGGAGGGGCCTTCGTCGGGGACCCTCCGTGGTGGGGACGGGCGCTAGAGATGAGCAGCCCGGGGCCCGCACGCAGCAGGCGTGAGTCGGCACGGGAGGGCGGGACGGTCCTCCCCAGCGTGGACACCCCGGCAGAGCCCAGGATGGGGGGTGGCAGGTCCCCAGGGTGTGGAGGGGGTGGGGGTTGGGGCAGCGCAGGGGGCAAGAGGCCAGGCTCCCGAGTGTCCCCTCCCTGCTGCTGTCCCTCCTGTCGCCTGTGCCCTGCAGCGTCTGCGTCTGCTGTGTCTCTCACCTCAGTGTGTCCTTTTCTGTCTCTCACTGGCCCTGCCTGCCTGGCCTCTCTCTGAGCCTCCGTCTGTCCACTGTCTGTCTGTCCCGAAGCCCCTTTGATTTCGCAGCTGCAAAGGGGCTCCTGTGTCTCACGACTCAACTCCAGCTTCTGGGCCTTTCTGTGGGACTGTCAAGAGTTGTCTGGGGTCTGGGGCTGAGGATTGTCCCCGCTCTGGGCTTGGCACTCTTGGGGTCTGGACGCCTGCTGTCCCCTCCTCCCCGTGCCAAGGTTCCCACGCACCTGGCAGGTTGGTGTCCCCAGTGCTGAGGAAGCCGAGGGGCCGGTGCGGTAGTTGAAGGTGACCACGATGACGTTGCACGTGTGGCTGTCTCCTCCCCATCGTGCAGGCGGCTATTGAGGAAGCCAGCCCCGTGGCCAGCCCCCATGAGGAAGGCGCCTCCATAGACGCAGACCGTAACGGGCAGGTCCTGGGAGACCGAGGGGGGAACGGTTGGTGACCCCCGACACCTTGTCCAGCCCTCTCCTGAGCAGCAGGTGCCCCCCACCCTGGGGCATGGCTGGGGGGGGACACGTGGGGTGCTACCCTGCTCGGGCTGGAGGACCACCAGTGGGAGCCCCTCCCATCTCTGAGCATTTCAGGCAAGTTCAGCCTCGCTGGTCCTAAACACAGCCAAGAGCAGGGCGGGGACCCTGGCTGCTTGGGGGGTTCCCATGGAAGTGGGGGAGCCAGACCTTGCCTCCTGCCCTGGGGGACCCAGATGTTGAGGTAGAGGCAGTCTTCATCCCCGTCAGTGCTGTCCTGGGTGATAGTGGCCTGCAGGCATCGCTTCTTGAAATCCTTGGCCTTCAGGGTCCCTGCGGGCAGCAGGCGGGGCTGGAGTGAGGGTGGTGCCCACCGCACCAGCCCCAGCTCAGGGCAGGCCCAGCACCCGCCCGCTCCCACCTTGCCAGCGGGGTGTGGCTGGGGGTTCTCCAGGGCCTTGGTGGGGGCGGCGGATGGGATGCCCTTGAAGATGTCGACAGAGTCGCCCAAGAGGCCAAGCTTCTTGTTGACACCTTCCATGAAACCTCCTTCCGTGTACACCACGCCCAGCTGGGAGCGAGGAGGGTGAGGCCGGCTCAGGCCTGGTTGGTCCGAATGCAGAGGGGGTGACCTGAACAGGCTTCGAAGGGGACAAATCCGCACCTGAGGCCGAGGCAGGACTCCCTACCACTCACCCCTATCCCAGGGGGTGTCAGCTCCCTCAACTACTAGTGTTCCCACTGGGGAAGCCTTCCGAGAGGGGGGGTGGAGATTTGGGCTCTGGCTATGGCCGCCTAACTGTGACATTGAGCCTCAGTTTCCCCATGTGGAAGACGTGTGAAACCAGTGTCTCCCTTGTGGCCTGTTTGCATCAGATGGGAGGCCTGTCCACCCTAGTGGACGCTCACTGTGCACTGGGCATTTCAACCCAGCCGTGAGCTTCCCGAGTCCTTCTTTCTTTCTCCTTCCCTGTCTCCCCTCACGGAGCCCAGCTGGCTGGGCATGCCGTTGGCGGCCCGATGCCCGAGTGCCTGTGTGCCCTGCTGGGAAACACCTCACTGAGGTCCCGCCCCTGGCCATCAGCTCTGCCGCCGTGTGCCAAGGCACCCAACCTCACGAGGGGCTTGGAGGCTGGCACTCCTCCGCCCATTGTCCCTGGGGGAACGGAGCCTCAGAAGCTCTCCTGCTGCACGTCGCTGTGCTGGGAAGCATCTGTCTGTCCCAGTGCCGCCTCTGTGTGTCCCTGGTAAGTGGGGGAGCGCTCAGCTTGCCTGGGCAGCGTGCGGTGGCGGCAGATCGCTGCTGCCCACCTCTCACCTGTGCCAGGCTCCAGGTGGGAAGCACAGGGCAGCCTGCACCCCCAGGCCCAGCCGGGGTCCTAGCGACCCTCTGAAGTCTAGTCTGGGCACCCCCCACCACGCTGGGGTGGGGGAGTGGGACAGCCAGAACTGCAGCAAGGAACCAGCCGGAAGTGACACCTGCAGGCGCCTCGGGCAACACCTGCAAAGCATCCAGCCTCTTTGTTCCCGCCCCATCCCCCAAAGGGGCAGAGGGCCACGGGCAGGAGGGGTGGAGAGCAGAGCCTGGCTGGGCAGAGGGGCCCCGGCCCGAGAGACAGCAGGTCAGAGTACAGCGTGGTGGGGGCCGGGGTCTCCTGCGCGAGTCCCGCCGGGGGCAGGACTGGCCGGGCGTCTTGGTCTTGGCGGGGCTGCACGCCTCGCGCCGTGGAAGGGCAGGCGTATAGGTCCCCCGGGAGCTCGCGCGGCCTCCTGGCTCTCACCCGGGAGGGATCCAGGCGCAGGTGGGCGGGGGCGACTCCCCTCGGGAGGGACACCGAGCCGAGGAGCGCTGGGAGCCAGACCCCTGCGTTGGGGTCAACTAGGTCTCAGGTTCCCGTTCCGGAACGGGAAGTGGTGGCTATGCGACGCTGGCAAGCTGCTTGTCTGTAAAATGGGGACGTTGACCTCAGGGGGTGCTCAGCAGAAGGAGCTCACAGGGGACGGGGCATGTGACTTCTGGGACAGAGAGGGCCGTGGCTGCTGGTAGAGCCGCCAGCCTCAGCAAATAAAAGTGCAAGGGGCCCAGTTCCTTTTGGATTTCAGATAAACAGTGAATGGTTTTTTAGTGTAAGTAGGTTCTAAATATTGTGTGGGGCAAACTCACACCAAAAATTATTGGTGGTTTGACTGAAATTCAAGTTTAACTGGGCGCCACCACGAAAGGGAACGCACCCAGGAGCCGCCTGTGGGACTGGTGTGGGTTCTCCTTCTTGGGCCCGTGACTCCGTCTGTCTTCCCTCCTCTGGGCCCTGTCCCCACAGTGACCAGTCCTGGTCCGGTGGCGGGAGAGAGAGGGGCCCCTGCCCCCTGCTGGGCTCCAGCTTACCTTCGCAGCACTCGCCGCCACCCAGCAGCAGGTGAGGCCCAAGACAAGCAGCTGCAGGTGCGCCACGGTGTGGGTCTGCCTCAGGGCGCCCTCCCTGCGGGCTTCAGGTATTTATGGGGCCTAAGCCAAGGTCACGTGCATGTGCACGTGCTCTGGGACACACACAAACACACATCAGTGCAGGGATGGCCCTTCTTTCCCAGGGCCGGCTGCTCCCGGGTGCCCTGGTGCCCGCAGTGCACCTGTGCAGGTTGCTGCCCACTCTGTAGGTTGCAGAGGCAGGTGGCGGGTCGAGGGGGAGCTGCAAGGCCGGGGACCGGCTGGGCTTGGCTCATTTCCAAGGCTCGGCGCGACCCTCGGAGAAACGCTCATGCTTGCTGTCTAGGCCCCGCCTGGGCCCAGCTCAGCAGAGGGAGCTCACAGGGGACGGGGCATGTGACTTCTGGGACAGAGAGGGCTGCAGCTACAGGGCGCCAGTGTGGTTGGCACTTGTTATCTCCAGGAGCTTTCAGTGAGGGCCCCCTGCAATCCTGCTCCAAGGGTGTGGGGGAGATGTCACCATCCGGCGTGATGAGTCCCGGGAGAGAGGACAAGAGGCTCTGGGTAGACACGGAGGTGGCGGTGGTGGCAAGGGGGCTCTAGCCCACCCTTAAGGGCTTCTCTGAGGAAAGAAAGGGCCCAAGCAAAGGCCCTGGGGCACACACGGGCAGAGAGAGACAGAGACAGGGAGGGCAGGAGGCAGAGGGGGAGGGGAGAAGGGAGGGAGAGAGGGAAAAGTGAGCACAGAGGTCTGAGGTCATAGCAGAGGAGGCCACTGATGTTTTCTGTGAACATGGGTTACCCTGGTAACCAGAAAAGCTTGAGAAAAGTGAAAGACCACCATGAACAGTCTTACGATGGTGTCTTTAAGAAGCTCAGAGCATCTGAGGTCACCTCTCACAGAAGACACTCAGATGGTGGCCCTGCCCACTGCGCAGTGCTTTTCTGTGATGGGGACAGTGGCAGTAGTGGCCCCAGCCCTCCCAGTCAATGGCCCCTCTGGCCCGGCCCTGGCTGCCCCTTCCGGACCTGGAGCCTGTGCTTCCTACACCCACTGCAGCCCCGCCCACGCCACCCCTGCGGCCACAGCCAGGGCTGCATCGACCTACAGATCCACTGCTGTCCCTCCGTCTGCCAGCGCCCAGACCTTCTCTGGGCTTAATGGGCAGAGGGGGCCGGAGAAGGGTGGGGAGGGTTGGGAGGGAGAAGCGAGGGGGAAGGGGCCCTGCAGGTGTGGCCTTGGTATTGCCCAGGAGGAAATGCATTTACACCCGCCTTTTGCCCAGTTTAATTCTGAGAACCTGTTCTTAATAAAGGAAGTAGTTCTGAGCTGGGTGGGAGGATGACCTTTTGTGCTCAGGGACACTCATTGCAGCCTTGTTTATAGTGGCTGAGCAGGAAAGGGGAGAGACAAAGAAGGTTGGGGAGAGGGTTGGGGGCAGGGGGGAGGGAAAAGGAGGCCTACTTTTTGCTTTGTTTTTGTTTTTTAGAGACAGGGTCTCACCACTATGTTGCCCAGGCTGGTTTCAAATTCCTGGCCTCACGCAATCCTCCTGCCTCAGCTTCCTAGAGTGCTGGGATTGGGCCACTGCACTCCAGCCTGGGCAACAGGGCAAGACCCTCTCTTAAAAAAAGAAAAGAAAGCTACTGTAAACACGTATTTGTGTGGACATAAGTTTTCAATTCCTTTGGGTAAATACTAAGGAGCTGTGATTGTCAGATCATATGGTAGGAGGATGTTTTATTTTTTAAGAAACTGACAAACTGTCTTCCAAAGTGGCCGTACCACTCTGTATCCCCAACAGCAATGAGCGAGAGTTCCAGTTGCTCCACTTCCTCACCAGCATTTGGTGCTGTCAGCTTTCTGGATTTTGGGCATTCTCATGTGTGCAGTAGTATCTCAATGCTTTAATTTGCATTTCCCTGATGACATACGCTTAGGATATCTTCTTATATGCTTATTTGTGTATTTCTTTGGTGTGGTGTCTGTTAAGGTCTTGGGTTCTCTTATTGTTGAGTTATAAGACTTCGCTGTATATTTTGGATAACAGCCCTTTATCAGGTGTCTGTCACTAATATTTTCTCCCAATCTGTGACATGTCTTTTCATTCTCTTGATAGTGTCTTTGGCAGAACAGAAATTTTTTAATTTTAATGAAGCACGGCTTATCGATTCTTTCGTGGATAGTGCCTTTGGTGTTGTGTCTAAAAAGTGATCGCCGAATCCAAGGGCACATATGTGGATTTGCTCTTATGTTATCTTCCATAAGATAGAAGGTACAGTTTTGTGTTTCACACTCAGGTCTGTGATCCAATTTGAGTTCATTTTGGTCAGGGGTGTCAGGTCTGTGTCTAGATTCGTCTTGTTATGTGGCTGTCCAAGAGCTCCAGCACCACAAGGCCCACATTCCAACAACGTGGGTGGCTATCAGTTTATTTAACAAGTGGCCCCACATGGTCCTGCACAGAGGAAGTGATCAATGAACACTGAGGACTGAATGTCCCCACAGACACCCCAAAGAGACTAACGTTGTCCGCCCAGTAACAGAAGTCGCCAGCTGGCTTCCTGGATACATTTGTCCAGTGTGTCCGTTAGTGGGTCCTGCTTTTGAGAACTCACTTTCTGCGGCATTCATTTCAACCAAAAGGGATGTGGCTAACACGTGAGGTCTCGGGACCTCCTTGAAGCCCCGGGTGCCTGCCCCTGCGTGCCCGGCCCCTGCCCTGGTGTGGACTGTGCGGACCCGCTGCGCCACAGCCCCGGGCACTTCTCTGACTCCTTGGTTCTCACAAAAGGCTGGGACAGGGAAGTCAAGCAAAACTAGGGGCCGTGTGTGGCTGTCGCGCATCGACTGCCCTGTGGTAATTCAGTGGACAAAATTTAATCTCAAAGTCCAGACTTGCTGGAAGTATCAAAGTTTTAGATTGATAAAAGTGATAAAGGAGAAACTAACTGAAATGATAAAACAGCACATAGAGCTCAGGCAAATAATTTTTTTAAAAAAATTGCTTTTGGGGGCGCTGGAAAAACAGTTTTCCAAAGGGAAGTTTTCCTGTGAGGGCAAATGCACGTGTGCCGACGTCGTACAAAGCAGAACTGCAAATCAGACACAGGTCCCACCCTGCCACCGCCACTTCCAGCCGTGTGGCCTGGGCCTGTCGTCTTCAACCTCTCTGAATTTCGTATTTCCCCGGTATCTACCCACAAGGAAACTATCGGTGAGAAGGTCTTGGCACAACAAATATTAGAGTCTATACTTCTAATTGTTTATGAGATGCTCTAAAAGGAACACTTAAACTTTGATTTCAGCAAAGAAACATCCATTTAAAAGTTGTAGGGGACCTATCAGTAAATGGCCTAAACACACAGAGAAGTTACTTGAGTGACCACTTGGATCTGGAAGCACAATCGTGCATCTGTAGCAGAATTTACCTTGAGGAGAAAGAGCAGTCTCCAGCCGTGCTACCCTGAGCGCGCCTGATCTCGTCTGATCTCGGAGGCTACGCAGGGTGGGGCCTGGTTAGTACTTGGATGGGAGAAAGAGCAAAGCAACTTAAACCATCCTTAGTAGCCTTATTATTTTATCATATATTACTTTATGTAATTTATAATTTGTTATTTAAATTCATATGCTTTAAATGTCATCATTATGACTTACTATAATATCTTATATTTTGAAACTAGCATTTGTATGTTATAGGAAAAAGAAAACAAGTAGTTATGCTGGTGTTGCCGGGACTCAAGACATTCAGCACAGGTGAAAAAAGAAACAAGTGGAAAACTAGAGAAGTAAAACCCTGTAATCTTACATTTTAATTGGAAAATATCTGCATGGATTCATAACTTGTTTTTCTCTTTGTGAAAAAATACATTTTTCCTAGCTCTATTCAAAAGCCCTAGCAGTAAGGAAGCCCCACCGAGACTGGGGTGGCTCCACACCACTCACCCCAGGGAGGGCACCCTGGCCTGGGGCAGGAGACGCCTGGGGCCCTCGTGGCAGCGGAAAGCCAGGCACCAAGGACCAAGGGTTGTGTCAAAGGACTACAGGAGCAGACCTGAGGCCGCCCTCTGGCCAAAGATGGACAAGTTGGGCACCAACATCCTGCGACTGACAGAGGCAAACCTGAGAGCTTCCTTAGAAGCCCAGGACCCCGGCCCCACCCCACCCCACCCCACCCCATCATCACCGGCCACTGCGAGGCACTCGCTCATTATTCCGAAAACTGGTGGCGGGGAGAGTCAGGCACTTCCCCACCTTTTCTGTCCAAATGGCATTTCGGGTCATCAAATAGATGACGAGGAAGAGTCCTTCATGGAATTCCAGCTAATAAATGCATAAGGACAACAGGATTCTAACACTACACATTCTGCGACCCCTAAGGAGGCGGTAGGTCCAGGCGATCATCAAGGATTGTTAGAACCACTAGATAAAAGACCGCTGGATCAGGCTGGCAGCTCCTGGACCCGCTGGTCAATCGTAGTGTCACCGCAGGGACCCAGCAGCCGTCCTGTGCCTCCGACCGGATGCGCCGCCTAGGAAGAGGCCTGGAACCCGGATCTGATGGAGCCTGGTCCAGTTCACAGGAAACACAGGGGCGGGAGGAGCACGTCCGCCACCACCGCGTGGAAGCAACCAGCCTGTCTAGAGTGGGGACGTTCTATAGAACAAGGGACCTGTGTGACAAAGGAATGGTAGGGCTGGTTGAAGGCAGCGAGTTCTCGCTACTGAGTGTTTGGTCGGCTACAGAGCAGACCCTTGTTCCGTCCCCTCTTCTCACTACCAGACCTGACCAGTCTGAGAAAATGAAGATGGGTGACTTGCATGCACATGGCGCAGGTGGCAGTTTTGCCACAGACTCAAGGAGACACAGCAGCCATGCGCAGAGCAGGGTCCTGGCAGGTCAGCTGGCCTGCTCCTCCCCAGGCAGGTTCCCAGGACGGGCCAGGAGCCAGTCAGCAGGATGGGGCCTGCCTGAGGCATGCGGCTTCAGAATCGATGTACACCAAGCTGCTGAAAGGACTCAGGGTCACACTAAGTGGTGGGGTGACAGCCCATCTCTGGCTTGGGTGCTGCCCTGAGGCTGCAGGAGGCAGGCTTGGCTCCACGGGGCCTCAGCAGGGCCTGTTTCCCGAACTTGTCAAGAACACATCCATTTGGAGAAAAAATGAGTCCAGGCTTGAGGTCCTCTTGGCTGCCCTCACCCTACCCTACTGGAGGTGGGGGCATGGGCCAGCACTGCCAGCACGAGGCCACTGAATGCAGGAAGGAACAAATGAAGGCACTAAGGGAACCCCAAGTCCCAGGCTAGAGGAAACTGCCCATGGCTCTAACATTCCAACACAGAAACCAAGACTCCTCAGGAACATTGATTTAATAGGACAATTCCAGCTGGGCATGGCCTTTGCCAAAGCTACCCCAAATGGATGGGGTCCACAAGGACAGCCTCTGGCCACAGTGACCATGGACCAGGCTCCCCGAACCGTCTCTGCCACCAGAGTCACGAGACCCCAGCTGAGACCAGCCCTGCCCCAGGTGCGCCATCTCCACCTGCAGCTGGCCCCTGGCTTGTCTCAGCCAGAGAGGTGGTAGGTGCCGGCTCGGTGCCGGACGCTGGGCTGGTTCACACGTGCGCAGAGCCAGAGGGCAACACAGAGCAGCAGGTCACGTGTGCCCAGCGCTGGGTCAGCGGCGCCCTTTGCTGGGATCCCCAGCTTTCCTCAGAGGGGGCTCCTAAGGCCATTGGCTCTGTGTGGGTGGCACGGGGGAGCTATGGCTTGCCCTGGCTCCCTCATTAGGCCGGTCACCAGTCTGGCCTGGTCAGGGAGGCCCGGCCTTGGGCCCAGGGCCCCGTCACACGTAGTCCAGGATCTCCGTCTCCATCTCGTTTTCACTGCCGTCCGACGGCTTGAACTCCTCCTCCTCCTCCTCCTCCTCCTCCTCCTCATCATCGTCCTCCTCGTCTTCTCCGGACTCGTAGGTCAGCTGCTCTTTCCCGCCGTCGGCCTTGGTGGGGCTGGAGAAGAGAGCTGGGCGAGGAGAGGAGACAAGGCCAGTGTGTCCCGACGCAGGCTCCGAGGAGTCCGCTCACTGCTACCGCTGGCGGGGGATGGGCTGGGGGCACGGGGTGTCTGTAGTTTAACAAGCACTTGAGGGAACACTGAGGCAGGCAGCTTTGACAACCACTTTCCCAGAGGGGCCACAGGCAGCTTCAGGGACCCATGGACCCCCCACGAGTATACACCCCATTTTTCCTGGGAGAAGTTTCATTACCTCAATTAGAGCCTTAATCTTGATGATCAGAACCTAAAGGAGACCCAGTCCATGTCCCAAACAAGGCTAAGAACCCCTGCTCTGGTTGGGTCTGTGGGGTGTGGCTGGTCCAGGCCTCCCCCCAAGCCTGGGGGGAACCCCTGAGAGGGCCCCAGCTCTCCCCAGCCTCACCAGGACTACAGCCCGCAAGCGCTCACCCACCTCGCTGCCTCAGTGCTAGCGCCTGTCCCTGCCAGGGCTGCCCGGTCCCAGGAAGGAGCCAGACAATGCAGAGCAGAGCGGCTGGCCGCGGCTCCCACTGTCCCTGCCCACCCATGGAAGGAAACAGAGGCAGAGCATGCCCGCGTGTGGCTGGAAGATGTGGGCTGGTGTCAGGGCATGCGGTGGGGGCCGACTGCAGGCCAGGCCAGCTCCTGCTATAGGCCCCAGGCTGAGTGCCACAACCCCGGCCCCAGACAGCCTCAGCGGGCAGCGCTGGCTCCTAGGCTGGGCCCTGACTCACAGGCCTCCCTCCCACCAGGGGCAGGGGCAAGATAAACCCACTTGGGTGCAATTTCTTGGAAACGGGTCCATTAGGGACACTTCCTGTCCCCAGAGTGGGTCCCCAGGCATCTGGGGCCTCCCTTCACCCCAAGCAGTTCTCACCAGGCCTCTTAGAGCGGATAGTCTGCCGGGTCATGAGGGACATGGCGTCCCTCAGGTCGTCGCTGGTCTTGGGGAGGCACCACCCATCCCGTTCTGTGCACGAGTTCTCCGCCCCATCATTCCGGTGAATGATCTTCTGCAACCTGGGGGCAGGGAGAGGGACGGGGGTATAAAGTCCCCGGGTGCCAGTATCCAGTTTTGGCAGATGGAGCTGTACTGAGAAAAACAGCACTGAGCACGAAGCCTGCAGAGCTGAATGTGCACGAGGGGCATGCGTGAGAGCTGTGCGCTCCCAGCTGGGGTCCTGAGCCTGGGTGGTCCCGGGACCCCGGGCCCTGCCCGCAGAGCTGGGTGTGTGCCTACGAGTGTGTTTCTGCTGAGTCACAACTTTTACCAGAGCTCAAGCCACAGTTAACGGGCTCCCGCCTCCCCGCCCCGTGCCCGACCCCTGCAGCTTTTCAAACTTTACTAAGAACAAGCAGATAAAAGGTTTCTGGGATCTGACCAGCCCCAGGATTAGGACCCGCCTCATGGACCTTCATGTGGGCAATGGAGGGGGAGGGGCAAAGACACAACCACAAGAATGGCCTATGCCCAGCGAGGAGTCGCTGCTCAGAGCGCAGCCACAGTGCGGGCGGCAGCACCAGGCGCCCAGACGGGCGAGTCTCCTTGCAGAGAGTAAGGCTGACGAGAAGCGGAAGAGCTGGCGGCCAACACTGTGATCCTGGCAGTTTCCGAGCACTCCCCGAGTCCCACGGGCCCCCCGGCGTCTCAGGGCCCCTCCCGTACATACTCTTCCACGTTCAAATCGCACAACTGGTAGAACATTTGTCGATAGGGCGGCAGGCCCCCCTCCCGGAAGATGTAGACCGAGTCCTGGTGAAAGGAGGGAGAGAGACAGGGAAAGTGAGCTGGAGCCCCTGGGGCGGGCGGTGTTGGAGACCCCCACGCTGCACCGCGGGCTCCCGTGGGGGATTCTCCAAGGAGTTGGCTGGCCACCAGCACCAGGTCAGGCAGACAGGCCGGAAGGATGGTGAGCAGATGTGCAGAAAACAAGCTCTGACTCCCCAGGAGGTTCTGGGAGGGGGAGGAAGCAGCCAGGCCCTCCCGGGGCCACCAGGAACCTCGAGGCGCCTGCGTGACGGCCACGGTGCTTATGGTGCGGTGCCGGGCTAGTCTTGTGCTGGGCTCTGCTCTCTACGCAATCTGACCTGCTCATTCCTCACCAACTGCCCCTGCTGGTCATCCTATGTCCCCCACGCTGCCTTGACATCTTGTATGGGAGGAAAGCAGGGTTTAACGAGGGTCGGTTTTCTCCTCTCCCTGCCTGGGCATGCAGTCCTGGAGGCAGGGACGATGGCCTCCAATGTGAGAGTCCCTGAGAAGGAGGCCACGCAGGCCATGACATGGTTCCCCTCCCCTTGATGACAGCAAAGGTGTGGAATACCTGGAGGCGCAGGCACGGGGCCCAGCAGCACTGATGACAGCCCGTCTCTGCTGCATGTACACGCTGCCACCCACTACCCTAGGCAGGTGATGCCAGGGTGGGGGACGCTCCCTGCCTGGCCTCCCCCGGGACCGTGGAGGGGGTCATGGGGGCCCCAGTGTGGGGAAGCCTTTGGGAACTGCCAGCTCCTGCTGGGTGACCACAACGATGAAATCATGAGCCTGAGAGGCTCCTGCCTGTCCTGGCGCCGTGCCCAGCCCCCAGCTGTAGTGCGGCTGGTCTGCTCTGGCTCGGCGCTCATGCGAGTGCCCGATGCCCACCATTCCAGGGCTGTCATGTGGCTCGGTGGAGCCCGAGCTCACAAAGGGCGGCCACACACAGCTGCTGGTGTTGTTTCCCTCTGAGACATGTCACCACCTCTTTGCCCAGATGGTCCTCAATACCCATGGCCCTGGGTGGCTCGTACCCCAGGTTCTCACCCTCCCAAAGGTGGGGTCGGGCCAAGGCGCTGGGAGTGCAGAGCTGCCCCAAACCCCCCAGATGTTACCCACAGGGCACGCGGCCCCGAGAGCGAGAAGCCTCACGTCCTCCCTCGGCCTTCACCCTCAGCCAGACAGAGGCTGCTCCCTCTGGGGGCTCACGGGGCACCCACCTTGAGCTTGTACTTGTTGGAGGCCGATTTCCGAGCACCGGTTGTCCCTGACGGGCCCAGGCCCTGCTTCAGGTCATGCATGGTGACGAGCTGGCTGGCTGCATGGGGACAATGGCAGTGCTTTGGCATATGGGGGTGGGGATGGAGGTGTCTCTCCCAACCACCCTACCCTGCCCCCCACCTGCCCATCCACCTCTACAAGGAGAAGTGACCCCAGGAAGCGCCTCCCCATCTGCTGTCCAGACGCCCCCATCCTTGGCATTGGCATGAGGGCGAATCACTCCTGACCCACAGAGCGACCCCGCGGCACTTACGCGTCTTTTTGACGGTGATGGGGAGGCTGTAGTTGTAGGTGCTGCGCTTCGCTTTGACAGGCAAGTCACTGGGGGCGTAACCTGCAGGCAAGGGCGGGCGTGTCGGGCAGGCGGGCACACGGCCCACCTGCAAATGGCACTGGCTTCACGCTGGAGGGGGGACCTGGGTTCCCAGGGCCAGCTCCTGAAAGAGGCGACCCCAGACCGCCAAGCACACCACTGGAGTAACAGTCACCAAGGTGGCCCAGCACTGCCACAGGGCAGGGACACTGTGGAGCTCACTGCAGTCCTGGGCTTTAACACTCACTAGTCCCCGGCCCACGTCACAGGACCACAGGTCACCGTGAAGCGAGTGAACCAGGGACTGTGGTTCAGGAACGGAGGGTCAGCAGTGGGCGAGGACAGAGCTGAGCCTGCGTTTCAGTCTCTCCTGCACCCAGCATATTCTAACCCGGGGCGGGGAAAGGCTTTCTCTCTCCAAAAGAGCAAGGTCTTATGACAAAAGAGAATGCTAGAAACTGAAAGATACAAAGAGAGAAAGCAAGCAAGCTAAGCTTTTAGTAGTTTTTACCGTATTTCATTCCACAACGGATTCGGAAATCAAGGACTTGATAAATCTTGGCATCTGGGTTTTTTCGGGGGTCATACCCAAATCGGATCCACAGGCTTCGCCAGGGGCCCGTTATCTGGAGACAGAGCAGGTGGGACGTGAGGCGAAGTCAAGGCCCAGGCCCCGGCGGTACAGAGCCCTACGCCGAGGCAGGACAGCCTGAGCGCCGGGGACACAGCTCTGGACGCCCAGCTCAGCTCTGCCGTGGGCCTTTCCAGTCCTTGGTCTTCCTGTCAGACGGAGGTGACAAGAGCACCCTTTCCCACACTTTTGGGAAGGATCAAACGAGATAATGCCCATGGCGCCTTTGCCATGGTGCCTGGCACACAGTAAGCACCTGATGTCACTGCTGTCCTAACGGATGGGGTATCTTGTCTCCAAATGGTGCTTCTGAAGTACTTACGTCAAGAAGCCAATGGCAAGTGACAGAGAGGGCCCTCTGGAGTCTAGAGTCTAGAGGGGTGGGAGGACCGACTCTCTCACGCCCGCCACTCGTCGCCAGGCCTCACGGTCACGCCACACACCGGCCTCCCCAAATGCTCTGCGTGGGTGCCTCGGCAGGGAGGATCCCTTTCTCGTCTGCACCGTTTGGAACCTCAGTTGTGACACTCCCTCTCTATCCCCCTCCTAGACCCACGGAACCCATCGACACAGGTGGGAGGAGCTGAGGCAGCCGCTGTGGGCAGGGGCCTGGGCCCTGCAGCCAGACAGGCTGGGCTCTGCCACCTGCAGCTGGTGGACATGGCACATCATGGTCATGCCACCTCTCTAAGCCTAGACTTGTCCTTAGAATTAAAAAGCGACCCCTGCTGCCACCTCCAGGGAGGAACACAGGATCTGATGTGCACACAGTGCTTAACCAGTGCCAGAAAGTTCTCACTACCAGGTCATCCTATGTTGCATAATCCCTTTACTTATAAGTCAGGTAATTAATCCTTTATCCCAAAATCATCCAAATATGGCCAAATAAGTTATTAGGAGATTGTGGAGAGCCCCCTGACTCCAGGAGCTGGAAACCTTTTTCGTTGCCTTTAACAAGCTATCTCAGGGTGCCAGGCTGGGGAGAGGTGCAGGATGTGGGGGTTGGACAGGAGCCACCTGCTGTCACTGCAGTTCTAAGACATCACATCAGGGACCAAGGCCCATGTGGCGAGTGTGCAGCCGACACTTACCATGTAATAGGCCATGTAGGGAAGCAAGACCTTGAGCTTGTCGGGGTGGACGCTGATGTTGGCCTTGACAGCGTTCCGGGACCAGATGGGACGGATCTCAAACAGCTGGGGAAGGCCAAGGGCAGAGGCTGAGATGAGCCCAGCAGCTTCCACCCTCCTGCCCCAGGCTCCCCAGCACCAGAGGAGTGGGTAGAGGGCAGGGGCTGGACAGGCCGAGCCCGGCCCCGAGACCCCTGCACTCACTCCCTCCCTCCTCCTGCCCTCAGCAGCCTGGGCTGATGCCTGGCATGTGCAGGTGTGTGGCCTGGGGGCCTTGCAGTGACCACAAGGGACATGGTCCCCATCCTCATACAGCTCACACTGCAGCAGGGGAGCAGGGCGAGGGGGCGTGCCGGAGCTCCAGGACCCCCAAGCAGCCCCAACCTAGAGGGCAGGTGCCTGAGGTGGGACTCCACCAAGGCTGAAGGGGACAGCCTGGCCCGCAGAGGACAGCAGAAGGCCAGTGTGGCCAGAGTGTGGAGGGCCAAGGCAGAAAAGTCCTCGGGAGCCAGTTTGGGAACATGGGCTGTGTCCAGAGGATGACAAGGAAGCACAGACAGTGCACACCAGACTGCCAGAAATTCAACAAGGTACCCACACAGTCTGGCAGAAGAAACCTGCCCCCATGAGCAGTGTGTAACTTTAGCTTAAGCAAGGGAAGAGGGATGTGCCTCACTGTGAACTTGCTGTCCGCGCCTGAGGGGACACAACAGCCAAAGGCCCAGCCTCAGACTTGAAGGCACCTGCAAGCCTGAGGGGGAGGCGGGCACCCAGCAGCAGGGCTGCAGCTCTCACGGGGAAGAAAGTGCTGGGCCCTGGCGCACAGCAGGTGCCCGCTAGCTCTGTTGCAACGAGTGGACGGATAAATCAAAGTTCAGTGGGTCCCAGAGCTCCACGTTTAAGTCACATTTGAACAATGTACCCATTTTTTTTTTTTTTTTACCACCCCCAAAGGGACTTCTTAAGAATTCTAAGAAGTATTTTCAACCTTGGGAATGCAGGGCTTATACCAACGTGGCTTTCAGATGTGACAACTAGAGATGAAAAATTCCATGTACTAAGGAATGAGTCGGACAAAGTTAAGTAAAGCCAAGCCACCACCTGGGACAGAGAGCAGCTGGGTAAACAGTGGTCAGAACCGACGCCGGCGTCGGCGGGGCTGGCAGACAGGACTAACCTTCCTCAGCTCCTCCTCCACCTTCCGGTCCATGGGGTTGGTGCAAACTCTCTTCCATGTCTGGACTGCAGCCTCCAGTGGCCTCATGGGCACCTCGTCCTCCTCGAAGTTGACAAAGATGGCATTGTGGGGGCGCCGGGCCCTGCTCAGGCCAATCAGATTCTCGCCCGAGATGGGGGGGTTATTGTAGCCTTCCCTGGGGGCCAAGAGTACCAGTAAGAACAGGACCACCAAGGATGATTCCAGGCACAGGCCGGGCCAGACCAGGCAGGCACCCAGTGGCACAAGTTTGTGAGCCTTTTCCCTGGAAACCTGAGTTTGGGAGAGGACCACAAAGCTGGCTGCTGAAGCAATCTGTGTTCTCAGGCTGAGACCAAGGAAGAGAAGCAGCTGTGACTGCCAATGCAGCTCAGAAACTGGGCCAAGGCAAAGGCCCCAGAGGCTGGGGTGCGGGAAAGGGCACCTGTCATAAGGCTGGTGGCCTCACAACTGCACTAAGCCATGCACGGATAGTAACACATAGCCAGTGAAACACCGGACAGTCTAAATGCCCATCAGCCAGGAATGGTGAAATTGCTTAAGGCTCAGCCACACAGAGAACACGATCGGTTGTCAAAATAGTGACAAGAGCTATACTTACTGATGTTAACTTTTACATGACTCACGTATTTAACCCTTCAAACACTCCTACAGGGAAGGAACAATTTTCTCCCATCCAAGTACTGACCGGGCCCAACCTTAAGGAACAATTTTCTGATGAAGCAGCTGAGGCCGCAGGGATTAGGAAACTTGCCCAGAGCCGTAGCACGGTGGGTCCGTCACCGTAACGAGGGCACCACTCTGGCGGGGGTGCCGATGTGGGGGAGGCTGTGCGTGGCGGGGGGTATGTGGGAAATCTCTGTACCTTCCTCTTATTTTGCTGTGAACCTACAACTGCTCTAAAAAACGTCTTCAAAAGAAAAAAACATAAAGGATTCTAGAACTCTCTCTCTCTGTGTTGGCACAGAATACACTTAGGCAGACATCTCTCCCAAAATACTTGTAGTGGTCGCCTCTTTAACACTGGATGTCAAACATCAAACTTACAAAAAGCAGGGATACCAGGATAAAGAATCCCCGTAGCCCGTCACCTATCACCACGTGGCTGATTTTGTTTCACCCACACTCTGCCCAACCCACTAAATCATTTTGAAATACATGTAAATTATGTCCCGGACATCACACAATTTCATCCAGGTGATTAACACCTAATTTTCTACATGCGCACACACCCTTTGCACACGTACAGAGAATAATGAAGCGATTTGCACATTGGGAAACAAAATTCAAAAAATGAGATCAAGACTGGGTCCCTTTTTTTTTTTATGTGCCTCCATTAGAAACCGCCCCAGACGGGTGCGACATTATCTTGTTTTCAAAGACACCCTGAAGGAAAGCCAGGCAGCCCACCTGTGCCATCCCTGCAGGGAGAGGCCCAGGGCTGCCTCTGCTGCACCCCCGCCGCCTCCCTTGGCAGATTCAGGCTGTGGTCTGGGCGAGTCACCGTGATTCTAAGCCCATGGAGAACTGTTGGCAGGGGCTGGGGGTGCTAACGGCAAAGTCAGCAGGCCCACCCTGGAGGGCTCCCCCAAGGAACAGGAGGGGCTCGACGTCCTTCGGCAGGAGGGACACTACCAGGCCAGCCTCCTAGCCTCTCCTCTGCCCACCTGGTGAGCTCGGCCTCCCAGACCCAGGGAGGGGCCCACGAGGAGGCGGCTAGGCCTCCTCCGCACCCGGGAAGGCCAGCGGAGCAGAAGAGTCGATAACAGCCCTGGAGAAAAGGCAGGTTCTTCCCACATGGTGGAATACCAATAACCCACATGGGGAGGAAGAAGGGCCAAGGACAGCTGCTCTCCTCCCTCATCCCCACTCCAGAGGCTTGGGAACAGCTGTCTGCTGGCCCCCCGGGGCAGAGCAGCGACTCGGATGCTGCCATCCGGTGCCAGGTGCAGGAGCCTAGAGGGTGCTCTGTTCTTCTGTATATTTTTGTTTGATTCTGAAAAGAGTAAATTGCTGTGTGGGGGAAAAAATCAAAACATTTTAGAAATATGTAACTTTAAGAAGGGATCATATCACCCCCTGCTTAAAACTCTCATACTAAGTATAATACACCAGAAAATCATATCATTCTTCATGCACTCTACGTGCAAGGTTTTCAGCAGCGAGGCGACATGACCTGACTGTTTAGTTATATATTTCCGTAGTTTTTTTCTTTCCTAACAAGCATAATTTACTCTTACAATCCGAAAAAAAGGGGGGGTGGTGGTGGCAGGGGATGGCACAGGTTAAACAGACCTGGGAGACGTCAATCAAAAGCAATATGTGTGGACCTTGTTTGGCTCCTAAGTTGCTTTTGAGACAATCAGGACAAACCGAACAAGGACAGGGTACGGCTGGAATCACGGAGGACCGTCGAATCTGTTCGGTATGATACTGGATTGCAGGTGTGTTTGAAACATGAGTCCTTCCCTGCTGGAGTCCGTGCGGAGCCGCCGGGGTGGCGGGGGAGGAGGAAATGAGTGGCACAGTGCTGCTCACTGCGGAAGCACGTGACGGGCACACGGAGGCCACGCTTTGAGGTATGTTTGAACTTTCCATACCATTTTTCAAAGGCAGAGAACAATACACCTTCTCCTGAGGATGAAATCTAAGCCCCTTACCACGGTCTACGAGACCTTCCCCTGCCACTCTCCCTGGCTCGCTCTGCTCTAGGGCACCAGCCTCCTAACGCTTCTTTTGCATGTGCAGATCCCCTGGTCTAGAACATTCTCCCTGGATCTCCACCAGCCTAGCTCTGTTCTCTCTCAAGTCTGTTTTGGGTGTCAGCTCCTACGAGGTCCACCATCAGCCTGGCCCATAGCTTGCCCCATCCGACCCAGTCCCTGTCATTTCCAGCACCCATCTGTTTCTTGTGTTCTGTCCGGCTCCCTGGCCCGAGTGGTCCCTCATCTGCCGTGTGGTCCGTGGACCCAAGGCTCCAGAGAGTGCCCTGGGCCGAGACCGGGGCTCCATCAGGACTTGTTGAAGGAAATATTTGATGAGGAACGAGAAAGTCCTCCCACCCCCTCAGAGAAAAGTGTTCTGAGCCCAATCTTCCAGACTTTTCTAGGCTTCTATTATGAAACCACAGTTTGTTTTTATTCCACAAAATCTGGTGTAACACCTGCCTTTTCCATAGAGCAAGGGAGGCCCCAGGACGTGTGCTACGTCAGTCCTCAGAGCCCGCTCTCCTGAAGGCTGCGTTTCTGGAAGATTAAAACATGCTACGGAGCAATTCTTCACTACACAGCACTCCTGTGGGCATGTTTCAGTCTTTTTCCTTCACTTTCCTTGCTCCCCAAATCTTCACACCGGGCCCAGAGATACTCGCTGAGGGCCTCTCGCAGGCCAGGCTCTGCCCTGGGCACTGGGGTACGACAGAGGCCAAAACAGGCCAAATCACCACCTTTGGGGAGTTTACATCAAAATGAGAAATTGTTTTAAAAATTGTCTCTTTGTATATAATTTTAAAAAGTAAAGCACATAAAAATGAGAACAGCGTGGCAGTGAGCGATGAGCAAGGCCAGGGAGTGGGGAAGACGGTGGGACGTGGACACTGAGGCCGAGTCTCCCTCCTCGCGTGCACAGCGAGGGGGACGGGAACCCTGGGAATCACTGCGGGCAGGTGAGACACACACGGCCCTGCTGCACAGGATGCGGCATGTTTGGCAGCGAAGCTCGTGGACATTATTAATCTCAGGTTGGGTACTTTCAAACCCGTTTCCTTCTTTTCCCATACTATTCAGTCTTGGCTTTTAGAAAAAAGGAAATACTATTCCTTCATGTCAATGTGGGCTGGTCTCCGGCATAAAACCAACATTTGACAAAGCCCAGGCCTGCCTTTCCAACAACCCCTGGGGGCTCTAATTATGTCAAGAGCATCTAAATTAAAGAATTCATTTCATTTGAATTACATGTGGTCTTGGTAGGGATGTACACTTGGGAGGTGGCGAGGCGGGTGGCGGACGGGCTATGAGCCATGTCCATCTGGCTTCTCACGACCCTTAGCGTACAAGAAACCACTGATTCCAGAGACACTGCGTGCCTGTCCTTAGGTGCTTACATTCCAGAAGGAACGCAGATCATACCCAAGTACACAATAGGCAAGATCTGTGTAGAAAGTCACAGACTCCTGGAGGAAGATGGCACCGGGAGACGGGCCAGGGGTTGTTGGATGGTTCTCTGAAGCCACCTCCAGCCACACATGGCAGGCCAGGAGATGGCAAACAGGTGGGGCGAATGGGGGCTGAGGTTTTGCAGGGGAGTGTGGCAAAAGGAGTTGGGCAGAGGAAAGATGGATTATGAAGATAGCCATGAAATCTCTTCCAGGGGCGCAGGAAGTGGGAAAGGCCTGGGGTCAGAGTGGGACATTCACAGGTGGCCTTTCTTAAGTAGTGTCATTACTAGTGACAGCAAGGTCCAGAGACTGGCTGGTCAGCAATGACCAGGGGATTAAACCAAAAAGGACATTTTCCAGCAAGAATGCTCAAGCCCCACAGCCATGTTCTCTGTACTGTAGGAGTCCCTGGGAAGGAAGCTGACCTGGTGGTCACACAGGCCACCACCTATGAAGGGGTCGTTCTGCAATCAGCTCTGCACTGAGAACTACATGTGCTTTTTAAATTCGATCCTGGCCAGGTGCAGTGGCTCACGCCTATAATCCCAGCACTTTGGGAATCAGAGGCGGGAAGATTGCTTAAAGCCAGGAGTTCAAGACTAGCCTAGTAGCCTGGTCAACATAGTGAGACTGTTTTTACAAAAAACAGAAAAAATTAGCTAGGCATGGTGGCGCGTGCCTATAGTCCCAGCTACTCAGGAGGCTGAGGCAGGAGTCTGAGGCTGCAGTGAGCTCTGATCATGCTACTGCACTCCAGCCTAGTTGACAGAACAAGACTGCCTCTCAATAAATAGACAAAGGAACTCAATCCTAATACTTCTGTTCAGTAGGTACTGCTGTCATCCCACTTACAGGATGGAGAACTGAGGCTGAGAGACGAAGTGGCATGTCTAAGGCTGCCCAACTAGTGAGGGGCAGAGTCCAGCCTTGGACCCAGGCCCCCTGACCACAGGGCCCTTGCTCTGACCCCAGTGCCATAGTGTGGAGGGGCCTTACCGGTGCTGCGTCTCTGGTCGGTAGAAGTAGTCCACTGGGGTGTCCAGCCGGGAGAAGATGGGTGGGGGGATGTACAGCGGCAGCTCCTGGTGGAAGAAGCCCTCCTTCTCGGGCCGCAGCATGAGCACCTTGTCATACATCGACGTGTGCCTGCCGCCTGCTTCCGTGTGCACAGCCAGGTACTGGAAGTCGGACATTCCTGGGAAGAGAGGCGGGCAGATGGTAGATGCCGTGGCTGGGAACACCCCTCCAGAAGCGGGCAGCTGCTGTGCATCAACGCCCACATCCTCTCAGGGGCGTGCCGAATGGGCCGAGCGGCGGAGGCTGCCAGGAAACGTGGCAGGAGCTGAAACTCTACCCTTACAAATGCTTCTGTGAACTTGGCTCAGTGCTCTCCAAGTCACCTACATAAAAATTATTTTGGGGGGATGGGGCAGCCACGTGATAGGCGAGGATAAAGTCTAGGTCAGTGCTTAAGACACAGTGCGCATGTGAATCACCTGGAATCTTGCCAAATGCAGACTCGAGACTCTGCATTTCTAACAAGCTCCCAGGTGAGCGGACGCTGCCGGTGCAGAACAGAGTAGCAAGGTGCTGCCTCACCGAGAGAGATGAAAACACGAAGTGTGAAATTTTACATTTTCATTTTTGTTTGTTTGTTTTTTTGTTAACAGAGTCTCGTTCTATTGCCTCGGCTAGAGGAGATTTTATGAATCACCTGGAAAACCTTGTCCCACAAAGAACAGCCCTCTTTGGTGAAGACCACGTTCCACCAGAATGACGGACATTCACGATGCCCAGCCCAGGGGACCCCAGGTCCTGTTTTTCCTTCTTTTCACTTTACTTTTCCCCTTTTCCTTTCTCAATCTTTATTCCCTCCAGGCTCTGCCTCAGCACGGCAGCCGTAACCACAGACATTTCTAAGGCCAGTAATCTGCCAGGTGCCTGGGCCCGGCCCCTTAGCAGGCATCATCTCCGCATCTCCTCCAGGGCCCCGCAGCCCCCACGGTACAGACAAGGAGACTGAGGCTGAGGGAAGCCAGAGCTCTTGCCCAGAGGACCTGGCAGAGCTCAGGTACACACACTGCCACAGCCCGTGCTCTTTCTCACCCTGCCCCCTCTCCACCTAACAGCCTCGTCTCTGTAGGAGAGGAGCCTTCTACCCTGTAGGTAGGAAACTTGATTGAGGAGCCCATGGGAGACGTGTAATCTATTAAGAATTCAAAGGAGCATGAGGTCCCAAGGGGCTGAGGCGAGCTGGGAAGGGTTTGGAAGAGGCAGACAGCAAGACCAGTGGTGGTCAAGACCAAGAGGAGGTTCTAAAATATGGGGGGCAAAAAGTGGAGGTCTGACCAGTTTTATTTGGCCCCACATAATGGTTTTATTAGCAAGTAGCAGATTTCTCATGGAACTCTACATTTCTAGCTTAAGTATGTCGAAGATCAGTGAGCCTGCAGCTGGAGGTAGAGGAAGAAAGGCTGACACCTGGATGGGGCTTCTGCTCTGCTATTCCCCACGGCCCCTGCCCCCCATGCCTGGGCATATCTTGGCCCTCTTCATGTGTGCAGATGACCACATGGTTCCTACGGGCAGTTGAGACAGCAAGCCAGGAGATAATGCATGCTGCAAAAGTAGATTTCATAGTTACCCTGAAATTTGTAAATGGTGGAGATGATGCCAAGGATCTCCATGTCAAATGTGACCTCGGGGTGGGCCTCGGTGCCTGGCACACCCTTCTGCCGCCTTGTCTTCTTCCTGATGCGGAGCAGCAGGCTGCTAGTACTGAAGCGGTTAGCACACACGGGGTGGCAGTACGGGTCCTTGGGCCGGAAGTACAGTTCTAGCCTCTTGGTGGGGTCTGCGTAGATCTGTGTCAAGGCCAAAGAAGACAGGGTAAGGCGGTGACCAGCTAAGCAGCCAAGAAGGAGCTGCTCCTCTCTCACCAAAAGCCTGATGGTGAACCAGGTGACCCAGGAAGGGCCAGGAGGCTCGAGTTTCATTCTGAGCTCTTAATTCCTGAAGACTCATTTTTTAAACCCAAATATCTTAGTTTTTATGTAGTGGAGAAAATGAGGATAAAGAGAAGTTGTAAAGTTGGATATAACAACCACTAATTATGTAAAACCCACTGTCTATCAAATGCCTGTTCGGTGTGGGGCCTCATGGGTGTATTCTGGCAACACTTCATAGGAGGTATTTTCACCCTTGAGATTACCTTTGAGGTAACTGAGGCTTGTGGGGGTGAGGGTGGGGGGCGGAGAGAGGGGAACTTGAGCAACTTGTCTAGGGCTACCTCCTCTAGGAACTACCCATCCCAAACGGTCTTGGTATTTAGTCTCATATGCAAATGTTTCTAGGTCCAAAGGAGAGTAGATCAATCAGTAATAACCATTTTGGCTCTGACTAGCTGATCTATAGCTTTTCAAGCATATGAGACTGAATACCAAGACCCTTTTGGTCCTTCTCCTTAAAAACCCTAAGAATAGTACCTATCTCATAGGGTTGTTAAGATAATTAAATATGCATCAATCATTTAGCCCGGTGCCTAACTCATGGTAAATACTCAACATGTGCCACCTATATATGAATGAATGCTTGCCCTACCCCGAGTAAGAGAGATGAAATGAGTGTCACATGTGTACGGATGAAGGCACGACCAATGTGCACCAGGACAAAATCATCTTTGTGCTAGTCTGCTGGCTCCACAATACCCAGGACAGGGCGGGGCCCTTAGGAAGCACTCAGGATCTAACTAGGGAAAGCATGAAGGTCATCTGAAAGCCCTCTTCTCATGAAACACACGTCTCTGAGACCTGATAGTGGGGGAATGAACCCGGCTGTGGGCCTCGCACAAAGAAGGTGTTCAAGAAACATGAGTGGAATTAATGAATGAAGGTCCCTTCCTGGGCTCACACTGTAGTTGGGCAATTAGGGAGAGTAAGAGTTTTATCAAGGTTACAAGTGAAGCAAATAAGTCAGTATAAAAGAACAAAACATTAATGACTGAGGCTCTATTGGCATCCTGTCCTTAAAGATGAGTTCAAGGCTTTTCAACATTCATAAAGGATGAGGAAGCAGCAGTTAAGAACTCACAAGGCACAAATGAGTTCAAATCCCCATTGTACCATGTAAGAGCTGTTTGACCGAACTTCCCTGTGTCTTTATCTGAATAATGGAAACAAAAATAGTATCTAACTCACTAGACTGTTGTGAAGATTCAATTGTGCATTCAACAAATACTTATAGAACTAGGTGCTAGGAGTACAGAAGAGAACAAGAAAGGTCCCTGCTCTCATGGAGTTTACAATCTCAGGGCCAAGGGACCAAGATAGACAATAAAAAGGTGAAAACATAATTTCAGATCGGAATTAACAGGATGAAGAGGCAGATAACTGCTAGAGACCACTCTAGTTAGGGTGGTCAGGGAAAATCTCTCTAAAGAAGAGACATTTCAAGATTTGGTCATGTGGAGAACTTAGACAGAAGCTCATCCCATCTCCCCTACTTGCTGTGTGAGGTTGAACAAGCCGTGTTCATCCCCTTGTAAAATGCAGACACTGACAGTTCCTACCTGGTAGGGTTGTAAGGAAGACATAATGTAAGTTAAGCACCTAGAACCGCGCCTGGCACAGAATAAAATGTCAGCTATTACTGAGCTGCGTTCATGGCACGGATGCTGAGGCTCCGGGTCATATTTGGAGATGGGATGTAAAAGAGCCCCTAGGATCTCCCCCACAATCCTTTCCTTCCGTTCCCGCGATTGCTGGCGATCACGGAAAGCAAAGCCCCCGCCCACCGGGCGCCCGAGAGCCAGCTACACTCTTCGTTGCCAAGGAAACCACACTTCCCCCGAGTGATCCCGCCCCTTGGGCCGTTGTCCGGCGACTCGGTCCCTCCCCCGGTGTTCTGAAGATTCCCAGCTTCTTACACGGGAGACGCCTTCCTCGCCGCCCAGAGTCGGCAGCATCTTAGCCACGTCGCGCACCACGCCCGGGTACTCCACGCACACCATGCGCCGCTCCCGCCGCAGCTCCACGGGCACGGCAGCCCCCAGCCTCGCATCGGCCGCCTGTGCCGCCATCCCTGCCGGTCTGGCCCGGCCCGCCAGGGTCCGTCTCTCAAAGTGCTCCCAGAGGACTCGCCTCAATGGTTCCGCGAAGGACTCGTTCCGGGCTCTCTCACCGCTCGAGTCTCCCTAACTCCCCGAGCTCAGCGAGACTCAACCCTCCTAGGGAGCGAACACACGAGAGACGACCACGATTGCCTTCACTTTTTGTTTAAAATCTAAATTAGTCCGAAGGGCGGGGCAAGAACCTGTCTCTCCCACCAGCCAGCGGGAGACGCGGACAGTAAGACACCACCCACCCTCGTCTTTAGCCAATGAGAACTCGAGGGCCGAGCCGAGATTTTAGCCAATGAAAGTTCCAGAAGAAGCCAGGTTCCACCTTCTCCTCCAGCTCCATAGACTTTAGCCAATACAGAACCAGGACTTGGCCAAGTACCCGCCCTCTTACGAGGATTCTCCCAATGACGACTCGGGGGCGGGCCCCAGACATACTTCCGGCCCGCCTCCTTCCCGTGGAGGGAGGGCCCTACAGAGAATTGATTTCCGGGTCGGGTCCGCCAAGAGGGTTTGTTGTGGCTCAGGCTTTCTCGCTCCCGACTACTTCCATCTTCCCCAGGACGAAGTTTCTGACAGCGCCTGCAGGGAGGCCGCGGGGAGCTGGATGCGGAAATAGCGAGCAAGCGAATTGTGCGCTAACTGCTCGCCCCACCTCCACACGGAAAACTCCGAAGCGCGGTCGCCTGCGCTGGGGCGGGCTGCGGGCGTCCCTCGTTCGTTTGTTAGGCAGGCGGGTATCAAGCGCCTACTGTGCGCTGGGCACTACTCAGAACCTAACGGGGGGGAGAGCAGTGAGAAGCGGCTGTGTGGAGGCGCCGAGGGGACAGCTGATGCGGAGCCCTGAAGCGAGGAGCGTGGCCCCTTCTAGAAGTGACGGGAGGGAGAACTGTGAACAGAGTGGGGGAGGTGAGGGGTCAGAGGCCGACGCAGGCCAGATAGGTCATGGAAAGGACGGGCCTGACAGTTGCTGTTCCCGAGAGGATGGAGAGCTCGTGAAGGTGTATGCGGCAGGGCTGTGATCCCATGTATGCACTGAAAGGACCTCTCTGGCTGTTGCCGGGAAAAAAAAACAAAAAAAAAAAAGGGAATCAAAAAAAACAAACCAAAAGCCGCAAAAACAAAGCAAAGGAAGCCGCCCGCGGCAAGGAAAGGGCAAGGAAAAAGGAAAGAAAGGAACGGAATTGAAGAAAATGGAAAAAAAAAAAACAACGGAACCCCTGGAGGAAGGGGAACCCAAAGTTCCGAAAGGAATTCCGAAACAAAAAGGTAACCCAACCGTCCAAAAGGAACCAAAAAAGCAAAAAAAGGCTGCAAAGCCCACTAAATACATTTTTGAAAGAAAAAAATGTAACCTGAATGTGAAATACATTTCGTTATATTGTAATTGGAAGGCTCAGCCAGGAGCCCCGAATCCTTGAAAGAAAGCGCCCCTCTGAGAGTGCACTGAGGAATCAACCAACAGCAAGTGATGGACGAGCCAGAAGAACTGCATATTTCTGCAGAGAGCTGCACACCAGGACTTGCTAGTCCCTGACCAGCCCCTCCACTGGGTACTTGCCCATTCTGCCACCAAAGACAATTGTGTGTCATGAGGCCAGGGTAATTCTCTGAATTTTCCATACCTTGAGATGAAATTTCCTTTCAGACATCTCCTGTCCTTCTCATTGTGTGCTCACCAAACAGTCTTCTGGTGGTTTAATTTTCCAGAAAGGAGAACCTGAATATGTATATTTTACCCCCGTCGGCAATTGTAAATCAATAAATTGGTGTATATACATCAGACCCCTGAGAGTTTGGTACCCAGGAGTCAGTACTGAAGACTTTGTTACTATAGGTAGAGTTGGCCAATAAAATATCAGACACAGTTAAATTTGAATTCGTGCAATATTTGGAATATATTAATATCCCAAATGTTTATTCATTGTTTATCTGAGATTCAGATTTAGCTAGGTGTATTTTTATTTGCTAAATACAGCACCCCTACCACTGGATGTTGAAGGAATTGAGTTTCTGAGCCTGCAAAGCTGATTCCAAACCACCTGGAACGTTTGTGAGCCCACCCCACAATCCAGTGACCTTCCAGTTTTGTCTGCACTAATCTTTCTCCTGGAAGCAAGAGTGATCTTTCTAGAATGAAATCTCACTCTGTGCCTGTCTCCAATAACTCCCCCACTGATTCCTCATCCTATTACCTGGCTGACTGCTCATCAATCCTCCCTCACCCCTGAAGACTAGTTTGGTGCTATCCTCTGTGCCCGTGACGCCCAAACTCATCCAATCATGGAGCCTGAAGCACTGGGGTTTTTTTCTTCTTTATTGACCTTTCTCCTCCACTGGAGTATCAGCTTCCTGAGGGCAGGGGCTGTGTCTGTCTGATTTGCCACTGTCTGCCCAGGCCAGCAGGTGCTCAGGAAATACTGAACAAGTGAATGAGGCCCCTTGACTCATGTGATCCCTCAGTTCAATGCAGACCCTGGGTCAGGGCCTGGTCATAGGGTTGCTAAATCAAGGCTTATCAGAGAGGGGTGTGTCCCCATAGTGCACAGGAGCTGAGGAGTGGGCGGTGGGTGCGGGGAAGACAAGGGACCAACCCCAGGGCATTAGACCAAGCTTCTGGAGGACAGCCACTTGGTCCTGCCTGGTGCAACAAAGGGAGGTCAGAGGTGTGCCTAGGGCAGTAAGGCCAGGCTGGGAGCAGAGAGAGGCCAAGAGGGATCAGGAACCCAGTTAAAGAAGCAGCTATGACTTTCCCCCAAACCTTGCAGCATTCAGAGCAGGCAATGGTGATGCTTAATATTTGTGCATTGAGAGGGTGCTTCCTCCACCTGGTTTCAGGGTATCTGCTGTGATTTGAATATGTCCAAAGTTTCATGTGCTGGAAACTTAATCCCTCTGCCCCCATGAATGGATTAATGTGGCTATCACAGGAGTCAGTTTGCTGTCTCGGGAGTGCTTTGTTATAAAAGCAAGCTCTCTCTGGCTCTCTCGCTCTCACTCTCTTGAGATGTGATACCCCCCGTTATGGTATGATGCAGCAAGAAGGCCTGTGGTCTTGGACTTCCTAGCCTCCAGAACTATAAGAAATTAATATGCTTTCCTTATAAATTAGTCTGTGATATTCTGTTACGACAGCAGAAAACAGACTAAGCATCCTTCCCCTGCCTTGTGCCCCTGCCGCTCAGGGTATTTCATCCCATTGAACAGAAGGGCTCAGGGGTCCCTGCAGTTCTAGCCACCTCCCACGGGCTGGCGTGGGACATGGCGGGAGCAGTGGGGGAGCCTGTATCTGCCACTGCCACGCAAGAGAGATCCGGGGCTCCCGAAGGATGCTGGGGTGCTGGAGACCGGCGTTTGCTGCCCAGGGAAAGGGTGGGGATCCCCGGAACAAGAGAGGGAATCCCACTGCACACTCCGAGCTCCCCTTCCCAGACTTGGAGACCCTCCCCCTGACAGAGGCTGATTCGGCTTTCAGGCTGAAAATCTCGGCCTTAGCCGGGGCCTGGCAGGAGCTTTGCCATGAAGAAGCTTTGAGACGTTGTCTGCACGAAGTGGGGAGGATGAGCCCGCATCACCCATGGATTCTTACTTACGCGCATGGGCCCTGGCCCGCTTGTTTGAACATTTACGCATGCTTAAGTGTTTTATTTCATATGCTGTGGGGGGCGTTGGGGGGAGAGCGTAATCCTATTGTCACCTTGATTATGGACTTCTGGCCTCCAGAAATGTGGGAATAAATTTTTGTTGAGTTTTAAGCTACCTAGTTTGTGGCAATTTTTTACAGCCACCTTAGGAAACTAATACAGGAGGACAGAGAATCTGAGTTCCCAAAACATTTCAGGATCCATTTTTGGGTCATGTAATTTTCGGTCACAAGTGGGCAATTTTTCTTCTCTCAAGTTACTAGAAGTCATTCACTGCAAAGCAGGCCTCCTGCTCACTCGTCACCCCTTTCACGGGGCCCGAGGCCACCCATTCCCAGGCTGGGGGACCTCTCCAAGGTACTACCCGCAACCACCACTAGGGGCACAGAGTATAAAGTGCCACAGCCCAGCCTGGGTGGCTGAATCGCAGCAGGGTCTTTCTAGGCACTGAATGTGCCCCTCCCGCAAATTTGTATGTTAAAGCCCTGACCCCCAGGTGATGGTTTAGGGGGTGGGGCCTTTGGGAGGTAATTAGGTCACGAGTGTGGAGCCCTCATATGGGATTAGTGCCCTAAAAGAAGAGATAAGAGGGATGTTGCTCTCTGCTCTGCCCTGTGAGGACACAGCAAGGTGGGAAGAGGACGCTCACCAGACGCCGCATCTGCCGGCACCTGGGCCCGGGACTTCCCAGCCTCCAGAATGCAAGAAATAACTTTCTGCTGTGTGCACCGCCCAGTCTGTGGGATTTTTGCTATAGCAGCCAGAGCCGCTATAGCAAATGGATGCCATATAGTGGATGCTAAAACAGCATCCACTCAGGCGCCATCTGACACACGCTCCCTGCGCTGTGCCAGACCTGTGCCAGCTCAGACGCTGAACGGAGGGAAGACGCCAGCCCTGGCCCCAGCAGAGCTCACACTGGATTCGTGGAGACAGCAGGCAAATAAAGGAAATCCGCACCTGGCGCGGTACCAGGCCATGAGGGCGGCAGGGAAGAACAGGGCCCGTGAATTTTAGCTGCATTCCTGCAATTTCCCCAACGCCCCCAGCCCCCTCCTCCAGCCCCCAGCAAGGCACAAGGTGAGTTCTCACCTGGGCCCACACGGGCTCACATCCTCCCTGGGCAGCTGGGGCACACCGTTTGGGGGTGTGGCCAGCGCCCCACTCCCCTCCATCCTTAGTCCCAGTGTCCAGCCGAATGGCAGCCCCTGCTGCCGGCTGTGCTGACCTCGGGGAACACACACAGCTGTCCCGTGCGCTGAGGTGTCCCACGGGGAAAGGGGCTGCTGGCTGATTGTCAGGGCTGAGTCCCATGTGATGGGACCTGGGTGTGTGTGTGGTCGGACCTGATCGGGAGCAGGCTGCTGAGCCCTGGCCCAGCACAGGCTCTGACATACGAATGTGGGGGAGGGGGGCACAAACATTCAGTGCATAGGAAGACTCTTGCTGCGATTCAGCCACCCGGGCTGGGCTGTGGCGCTTCATACTCTGTGCCCCTCGGGATGGTCGCGGGTGGTGCCTTGGAGCGGTCCCCCGGCCTGGGGCGGGGGGTGGGGAGGCGGCCTGACACCCGTCTGACCCCTGTCCAGAGCCTTGAATACTCAATACTGTCTGGGGAGCCCCTTCCGTGAGGGGACCAAGGGTGGGAGGGTATCGATCCTCTGCCAACCGAGGGTAAGGAGGACTTTGGGATGTTTTCTTTGGGCTCCAGAATCTGAATACTCGTTCCTGGGCGGCCGGGTCGCTTCCCCAGGCGGGTGGACGGTTGCGGCGCCCTGAACTGGGGGAAGGTGTAGTGTTGGCTGTTGGCCACGAGATGGCGACCGAGCGTCCTCCTGGACAGCACTGCCACCTGGTGGTCATCGGTAGCCACGACACCCTGGAAGAAAGGGCCATGTGGCCACCGAAGGGTAGCCTGGGCTTAGGGCAGCTCCAGCCCATCGAAGGCCTGTGCTGGGCCAGGGGTCAGCAGCCTGCTCCCGATCAAGTCCGACCACACACACATACACACACACACACACACACTCGTCCAAGAATACTCCCACACAGTACCACCGCTGGATCACAGATGATGGGGACCTGGGGACGGGGGTTTATACAGAGGTTTCACAATTTTTTTTTTACTTCCAAGTGGGACAAACTGTTACAAAGGACTTTCTCCTCCTAATCAACTTATTGTTCCAAAGCAAGTTAAACCAAATACATACCGGATGGAATTTCAAAGTTTGTTCATAAATAGAGCTTATGTTCCCAAGTTAGATATTTTCAAAAACGTGCCAAGCAGAATCAAATTTATAATAAAGTTAATAAACTTTAAGCACCCTGGCCCCTCAATTGCATGTAACTTTTCTGAAGGTCCTGGGAGGCACCGTATCATGGTATTCACGTAGGCATGTTGTTTTTATAAACACTGAAAAAGCAAGATATTTTAAGTGCAATTGGTTAAGCCTTCCATTTCTTCCCATCGGACCTGCTCTCCATCAGACTGCGGCAGGCACAGGGATTTGGGGGATTTGACTGTGGGGAAGTTGAGATGGGGACGCATTTAGTTTGGACTGAGTGAAGTATATGTGTGTGGCCGGCAGTCATTTCTGTGTGTAGTTAAGTTATTGCTGGCCGGCCCATGTGGAATGGCTTCCAGGAGTGTACACTCCGTGTACCACTCTCTGTGACAATTTACTGATGTTGCAACAAACATGAAAGTCCAAGGCCAAAGGAAGTGTAACGCTCAGAGCCATAAGCTAGTCTGTGGAAAATTTCACCAATCAGCAGACGTGTAAAACACAGAAAGAAAAATGTGAAATGCTGCAGTCGCTGTGGAAGACAGTATGGCAGTTGCTCGAAAATATGAAAAATAGAATTACCATGTGATCCAGCAATTCTACGTCTGGGTATATATCCAGAAGAACGGAAAGCAGGGTCTCACAGAGATGTCTGGACACTCAGTGCATAGCAGCACCATTCACAATAGCCAGACGGTGGAAGCAACCCAAGCACCCACCAACGGATGACCGGCTAAACAAAGGAGGTATAACCATACGGTGGAATATTATTCATCCTGAGAAAGGAAGGAAATTCTAACATGTGCTACAACAGGGATGAACCTCGAGGAGGACGTTATGCTCAGTGAAATAAGCCAGCTACAAAAAGACAAAAACTGTATGATTCCACTTATGTGAGGTACTCTAGTTTTGAAAATCCTACGTGGTATTTTCTTCCAATAGCAGGCTGTTTCGTGCATTGAAAATCACGCGTTTAGTTAGCCACCTTCATCAACGATCTTAACTAGATTTTCTGGGTAACTTGCTGCAGCTTTTACATCAGCACGTGCTGCTCCACCTGGCGCTTGTATTTTATAGGGACGGCTTCTTTCCTCAAGCCTCACCAACCAACTTCCGCTGCCTTTAAACTTTTCTTCTACAGCTTCCTCACCCCTCTCAACCTTCGCAGAATTGAAGAGAGTTGCCTTGCTTTGGCTTAGCCTTTGGCTTAAGGGAATGTTGTGGCTGGTTTGATCTTCTATCCAGGTCACTACACCTTATTTTAATTTGTATGTTAAAGCCCTGACCCCCAGGTGATGGTTTAGGGGGTGGGGCCTTTGGGAGGTAATTAGGTCACGAGTGTGGAGCCCTCATATGGG